>NC_136065.1:1005004078-1005572263 GCF_964261635.1 Lissotriton helveticus | reverse complement strand
GAGTGGGCTAAAGAACGGTGATGGATTAAACCCAGATCTTTTGACTGGGTGTGAGTGTGTGATTGATTCAGATGCTCCGTCTATCACCACCCCCCTTTTGCACCGCTTTTGCCGCCATGGCCTAACGGCTAAGGCGCTCGACCTCGGACCTGGGGATCTGGGTTCGAGTCTCGGTAACGACGCCAAAAAACCCCTGTGATTCTGGGCAAATCACTTAATCTCCCCGTGCCTAAAAAAAATGAAAGTGTGTCCTCATGTAACGTAACTGGTGCTATGTAAAGCGCTCTGATAACTGATTCGGTTCGGTTCTAGTTCGCGCTATATAAAACTCCGGAAAAAAAAAAAAAAAGTGTGGCAGGGTATGCTCAGACGTGAGTCCCTTGCTCACTTGCCACTGGATTCAAGCAAGCCGGGCTGAAGACGGCTGGAATGACAGAAACCGGTCCTCGGAAGCTTGTTTCCGGTCCAGGGAAGACATGGCTTGGCAGTTCGGGCTGGACTGTTCCCATGAGGCACAGGGTCAGACAGATTTGCATATAGCCATGTCTGAACTGGGGTGGCAGAGTGGGCTAAAGAACGGTGATGGATTAAACCCAGATCTTTTGACTGGGTGTGAGTGTTTGATTGATTCAGATGCTCCGTCCATCACCACCCCCCTTTTGCACCGCTTTTGGCCGCCATAAGTGTGGCAGGGTATGCTCAGACGTGAGTCCCTTGCTAACTTTGCCACTGGATTCAAGCAAGCCGGGCTGAAGACGGCTGGAATGCCAGAAACCGGTCCTCGGAAGCTTGTTTCCGGTCCAGGGAAGACATGGCTTGGCAGTTCGGGCTGGACTGTTCCCATGAGGCACAGGGTCAGACTGATTTGCATATAGCCATGTCTGAACTGGGGTGGCAGAGTGGGCTAAAGAACGGTGATGGATTAAACCCAGATCTTTTGACTGGGTGTGAGTGTTTGATTGATTCAGATGCTCCGTCCATCACCACCCCCCTTTTGCACTGCTTTTGGCCGCCATAAGTGTGGCAGGGTATGCTCAGACGTGAGTCCCTTGCTCACTTTGCCACTGGATTCAAGCAAGCCGGGCTGAAGACGGCTGGAATGCCGGAAACCGGTCCTCGGAAGCTTGTTTCCGGTCCAGGGAAGACATGGCTTGGCAGTTCGGGCTGGACTGTTCCCATGAGGCACAGGGTCAGACTGATTTGCATATAGGCTTGTCTGAACTGGGGTGGCAGAGTGGGCTAAAGAACGGTGATGGATTAAACCCAGATCTTTTGACTGGGTGTGAGTGTTTGATTGATTCAGATGCTCCGTCCATCACCACCCCCCTTTTGCACCGCTTTTGGCCGCCATAAGTGTGGCAGGGTATGCTCAGACGTGAGTCCCTTGCTCACTTTGCCACTGGATTCAAGCAAGCCGGGCTGAAGACGGCTGGAATGCCGGAAACCGGTCCTCGGAAGCTTGTTTCCGGTCCAGGGAAGACATGGCTTGGCAGTTCGGGCTGGACTGTTCCCATGAGGCACAGGGTCAGACTGATTTGCATATAGCCATGTCTGAACTGGGGTGGCAGAGTGGGCTAAAGAACGGTGATGGATTAAACCCAGATCTTTTGACTGGGTGTGAGTGTTTGATTGATTCAGGTGCTCCGTCCATCATCACCCCCCTTTTGCACCGCTTTTGGCCGCCATAAGTGTGGCAGGGTATGCTCAGATGTGAGTCCCTTGCTCACTTAGCCACTGGATTCAAGCAAGCCGGGCTGAAGACGGCTGGAATGCCAGAAATCGGTCCTCGGAAGCTTGTTTCCGGTCCAGGGAAGACATGGCTTGGCAGTTCGGGCTGGAATGTTCCCATGAGGCACAGGGTCAGACTGATTTGCATATAGCCATGTCTGAACTGGGGTGGCAGAGTGGGTTAAAGAACGGTGATGGATTAAACCCAGATCTTTTGACTGGGTGTGAGTGTTTGATTGATTCAGATGCTCCGTCCATCACCACCCCCCTTTTGCACCGCTTTTGGCCGCCATAAGTGTGGCAGGGTATGCTCAGACGTGAGTCCCTTGCTCACTTTGCCACTGGATTCAAGCAAGCCGGGCTGAAGACGGCTGGAATGCCAGAAAGCGGTCCTCGGGAGCTTGTTTCCGGTCCAGGGAAGACATGGCTTGGCAGTTCGGGCTGGACTGTTCCCATGAGGCACAGGGTCAGACTGATTTGCATATAGCCATGTCTGAACTGGGGTGGCAGAGTGGGCTAAAGAACGGTGATGGATTAAACCCAGATCTTTTGACTGGGTGTGAGTGTTTGATTGATTCAGATGCTCCGTCCATCACCAACCCCCTTTTGCACCGCTTTTGGCCGCCCTAAGTGTGGCAGGGTATGCTCAGACGTGAGTCCCTTGCTCACTTTGCCACTGGATTCAAGCAAGCCGGGCTGAAGACGGCTGGAATGCCAGAAACCGGTCCTCGGAAGCTTGTTTCTGGTCCAGGGAAGACATGGCTTGGCAGTTCGGGCTGGACTGTTCCCATGAGGCACAGGGTCAGACTGATTTGCATATAGCCATGTCTGAACTGGGGTGGCAGAGTGGGCTAAAGAACGGTGATGGATTAAACCCAGATCTTTTGACTGGGTGTGAGTGTTTGATTGATTCAGATGCTCCGTCCATCACCAACCCCCTTTTGCACCGCTTTTGGCCGCCCTAAGTGTGGCAGGGTATGCTCAGACGTGAGTCCCTTGCTCACTTTGCCACTGGATTCAAGCAAGCCGGGCTGAAGACGGCTGGAATGCCAGAAACCGGTCCTCGGAAGCTTGTTTCTGGTCCAGGGAAGACATGGCTTGGCAGTTCGGGCTGGACTGTTCCCATGAGGCACAGGGTCAGACTGATTTGCATATAGCCATGTCTGAACTGGGGTGGCAGAGTGGGCTAAAGAACGGTGATGGATTAAACCCAGATCTTTTGACTGGGTGTGAGTGTTTGATTGATTCAGATGCTCCGTCCATCACCAACCCCCTTTTGCACCGCTTTTGGCCGCCCTAAGTGTGGCAGGGTATGCTCAGACGTGAGTCCCTTGCTCACTTTGCCACTGGATTCAAGCAAGCCGGGCTGAAGACGGCTGGAATGCCAGAAACCGGTCCTCGGAAGCTTGTTTCTGGTCCAGGGAAGACATGGCTTGGCAGTTCGGGCTGGACTGTTCCCATGAGGCACAGGGTCAGACTGATTTGCATATAGCCATGTCTGAACTGGGGTGGCAGAGTGGGCTAAAAAACGGTGATGGATTAAACCCAGATCTTTTGACTGGGTGTGAGTGTTTGATTGATTCAGATGCTCCGTCTATCACCACCCCCCTTTTGCACCGCTTTTGCCGCCATAAGTGTGGCAGGGTATGCTCAGACGTGAGTCCCTTGCTCACTTTGCCACTGGATTCAAGCAAGCCGGGCTGAAGACGGCTGGAATGCCAGAAACCGGTCCTCAGAAGCTTGTTTCTGGTCCAGGGAAGACATGGCTTGGCAGTTCGGGCTGGACTGTTCCCATGAGGCACAGGGTCAGACAGATTTGCATATAGCCATGTCTGAACTGGGGTGGCAGAGTGGGCTAAAGAACGGTGATGGATTAAACCCAGATCTTTTGACTGGGTGTGAGTGTTTGATTGATTCAGATGCTCCGTCCATCACCACCCCCCTTTTGCACCGCTTTTGGCCGCCATAAGTGTGGCAGGGTATGCTCAGACGTGAGTCCCTTGCTCACTTTGCCACTGGATTCAAGCAAGCCGGGCTGAAGACGGCTGGAATGCCGGAAACCGGTCCTCGGAAGCTTGTTTCCGGTCCAGGGAAGACATGGCTTGGCAGTTCGGGCTGGACTGTTCCCATGAGGCACAGGGTCAGACTGATTTGCATATAGCCATGTCTGAACTGGGGTGGCAGAGTGGGCTAAAGAACGGTGATGGATTAAACCCAGATCTTTTGACTGGGTGTGAGTGTTTGATTGATTCAGGTGCTCCGTCCATCATCACCCCCCTTTTGCACCGCTTTTGGCCGCCATAAGTGTGGCAGGGTATGCTCAGATGTGAGTCCCTTGCTCACTTAGCCACTGGATTCAAGCAAGCCGGGCTGAAGACGGCTGGAATGCCAGAAATCGGTCCTCGGAAGCTTTTTTCCGGTCCAGGGAAGACATGGCTTGGCAGTTCGGGCTGGACTGTTCCCATGAGGCACAGGGTCAGACTGCTTTGCATATAGCCATGTCTGAACTGGGGTGGCAGAGTGGGTTAAAGAACGGTGATGGATTAAACCCAGATCTTTTGACTGGGTGTGAGTGTTTGATTGATTCAGATGCTCCGTCCATCACCACCCCCCTTTTGCACCGCTTTTGGCCGCCATAAGTGTGGCAGGGTATGCTCAGACGTGAGTCCCTTGCTCACTTTGCCACTGGATTCAAGCAAGCCGGGCTGAAGACGGCTGGAATGCCAGAAAGCGGTCCTCGGGAGCTTGTTTCCGGTCCAGGGAAGACATGGCTTGGCAGTTCGGGCTGGACTGTTCCCATGAGGCACAGGGTCAGACTGATTTGCATATAGCCATGTCTGAACTGGGGTGGCAGAGTGGGCTAAAGAACGGTGATGGATTAAACCCAGATCTTTTGACTGGGTGTGAGTGTTTGATTGATTCAGATGCTCCGTCCATCACCAACCCCCTTTTGCACCGCTTTTGGCCGCCCTAAGTGTGGCAGGGTATGCTCAGACGTGAGTCCCTTGCTCACTTTGCCACTGGATTCAAGCAAGCCGGGCTGAAGACGGCTGGAATGCCAGAAACCAGTCCTCGGAAGCTTGTTTCCGGTCCAGGGAAGACATGGCTTGGCAGTTCGGGATGGACTGTTCCCATGAGGCACAGGGTCAGACTGATTTGCATATAGCCATGTCTGAACTGGGGTGGCAGAGTGGGCTAAAGAACGGTGATGGATTAAACCCAGATCTTTTGACTGGGTGTGAGTGTTTGATTGATTCAGATGCTCCGTCTATCACCACCCCCCTTTTGCACCGCTTTTGCCGCCATGGCCTAACGGCTAAGGCGCTCGACCTCGGACCTGGGGATCTGGGTTCGAGTCTCGGTAACGACGCCAAAAAACCCCTGTGATTCTGGGCAAATCACTTAATCTCCCCGTGCCTAAAAAAAATGAAAGTGTGTCCTCATGTAACGTAACTGGTGATATGTAAAGCGCTCTGATAACTGATTCGGTTCGGTTCTAGTTCGCGCTATATAAAACTCCGAAAAAAAAAAAAAAAGTGTTTGAGGGTATGCTCAGACGTGAGTCCCTTGCTCACTTTGCCACTGGATTCAAGCAAGCCGGGCTGAAGACGGCTGGAATTCCAGAAACCGGTCCTCGGAAGCTTGTTTCCGGTCCAGGGAAGACATGGCTTGGCAGTTCGGGCTGGACTGTTCGCATGAGGCACAGGGTCAGACAGATTTGCATATAGCCATGTCTGAACTGGGGTGGCAGAGTGGGCTAAAGAACGGTGATGGATTAAACCCAGATCTTTTGACTGGGTGTGAGTGTTTGATTGATTCAGATGCTCCGTCCATCACCACCCCCCTTTTGCACCGCTTTTGGCCGCCATAAGTGTGGCAGGGTATGCTCAGACGTGAGTCCCTTGCTAACTTTGCCACTGGATTCAAGCAAGCCGGGCTGAAGACGGCTGGAATGCCAGAAACCGGTCCTCGGAAGCTTGTTTCCGGTCCAGGGAAGACATGGCTTGGCAGTTCGGGCTGGACTGTTCCCATGAGGCACAGGGTCAGACTGATTTGCATATAGCCATGTCTGAACTAGGGTGGCAGAGTGGGCTAAAGAACGGTGATGGATTAAACCCAGATCTTTTGACTGGGTGTGAGTGTTTGATTGATTCAGATGCTCCGTCCATCACCACCCCCCTTTTGCACTGCTTTTGGCCGCCATAAGTGTGGCAGGGTATGCTCAGACGTGAGTCCCTTGCTCACTTTGCCACTGGATTCAAGCAAGCCGTGCTGAAGACGGCTGGAATGCCGGAAACCGGTCCTCGGAAGCTTGTTTCCGGTCCAGGGAAGACATGGCTTGGCAGTTCGGGCTGGACTGTTCCCATGAGGCACAGGGTCAGACTGATTTGCATATAGCCATGTCTGAACTGGGGTGGCAGAGTGGGCTAAAGAACGGTGATGGATTAAACCCAGATCTTTTGACTGGGTGTGAGTGTTTGATTGATTCAGATGCTCCGTCCATCACCACCCCCCTTTTGCACCGCTTTTGGCCGCCATAAGTGTGGCAGGGTATGCTCAGACGTGAGTCCCTTGCTCACTTTGCCACTGGATTCAAGCAAGCCGGGCTGAAGACGGCTGGAATGCCGGAAACCGGTCCTCGGAAGCTTGTTTCCGGTCCAGGGAAGACATGGCTTGGCAGTTCGGGCTGGACTGTTCCCATGAGGCACAGGGTCAGACTGATTTGCATATAGCCATGTCTGAACTGGGGTGGCAGAGTGGGCTAAAGAACGGTGATGGATTAAACCCAGATCTTTTGACTGGGTGTGAGTGTTTGATTGATTCAGGTGCTCCGTCCATCATCACCCCCCTTTTGCACCGCTTTTGGCCGCCATAAGTGTGGCAGGGTATGCTCAGATGTGAGTCCCTTGCTCACTTAGCCACTGGATTCAAGCAAGCCGGGCTGAAGACGGCTGGAATGCCAGAAATCGGTCCTCGGAAGCTTGTTTCCGGTCCAGGGAAGACATGGCTTGGCAGTTCGGGCTGGAATGTTCCCATGAGGCACAGGGTCAGACTGATTTGCATATAGCCATGTCTGAACTGGGGTGGCAGAGTGGGTTAAAGAACGGTGATGGATTAAACCCAGATCTTTTGACTGGGTGTGAGTGTTTGATTGATTCAGATGCTCCGTCCATCACCACCCCCCTTTTGCACCGCTTTTGGCCGCCATAAGTGTGGCAGGGTATGCTCAGACGTGAGTCCCTTGCTCACTTTGCCACTGGATTCAAGCAAGCCGGGCTGAAGACGGCTGGAATGCCAGAAAGCGGTCCTCGGGAGCTTGTTTCCGGTCCAGGGAAGACATGGCTTGGCAGTTCGGGCTGGACTGTTCCCATGAGGCACAGGGTCAGACTGATTTGCATATAGCCATGTCTGAACTGGGGTGGCAGAGTGGGCTAAAGAACGGTGATGGATTAAACCCAGATCTTTTGACTGGGTGTGAGTGTTTGATTGATTCAGATGCTCCGTCCATCACCAACCCCCTTTTGCACCGCTTTTGGCCGCCCTAAGTGTGGCAGGGTATGCTCAGACGTGAGTCCCTTGCTCTCTTTGCCACTGGATTCAAGCAAGCCGGGCTGAAGACGGCTGGAATGCCAGAAACCGGTCCTCGGAAGCTTGTTTCTGGTCCAGGGAAGACATGGCTTGGCAGTTCGGGCTGGACTGTTCCCATGAGGCACAGGGTCAGACTGATTTGCATATAGCCATGTCTGAACTGGGGTGGCAGAGTGGGCTAAAGAACGGTGATGGATTAAACCCAGATCTTTTGACTGGGTGTGAGTGTTTGATTGATTCAGATGCTCCGTCTATCACCACCCCCCTTTTGCACCGCTTTTGCCGCCATAAGTGTGGCAGGGTATGCTCAGACGTGAGTCCCTTGCTCACTTTGCCACTGGATTCAAGCAAGCCGGGCTGAAGACTTCTGGAATGCCAGAAACCGGTCCTCGGAAGCTTGTTTCCGGTCCAGGGAAGACATGGCTTGGCAGTTCGGGCTGGACTGTTCCCATGAGGCACAGGGTCAGACAGATTTGCATATAGCCATGTCTGAACTGGGGTGGCAGAGTGGGCTAAAGAACGGTGATGGATTAAACCCAGATCTTTTGACTGGGTGTGAGTGTTTGATTGATTCAGATGCTCCGTCCATCACCACCCCCCTTTTGCACCGCTTTTGGCCGCCATAAGTGTGGCAGGGTATGCTCAGACGTGAGTCCCTTGCTAACTTTGCCACTGGATTCAAGCAAGCCGGGCTGAAGACGGCTGGAATGCCAGAAACCGGTCCTCGGAAGCTTGTTTCCGGTCCAGGGAAGACATGGCTTGGCAGTTCGGGCTGGACTGTTCCCATGAGGCACAGGGTCAGACTGATTTGCATATAGCCATGTCTGAACTGGGGTGGCAGAGTGGGCTAAAGAACGGTGATGGATTAAACCCAGATCTTTTGACTGGGTGTGAGTGTTTGATTGATTCAGATGCTCCGTCCATCACCACCCCCCTTTTGCACTGCTTTTGGCCGCCATAAGTGTGGCAGGGTATGCTCAGACGTGAGTCCCTTGCTCACTTTGCCACTGGATTCAAGCAAGCCGGGCTGAAGACGGCTGGAATGCCGGAAACCGGTCCTCGGAAGCTTGTTTCCGGTCCAGGGAAGACATGGCATGGCAGTTCGGGCTGGACTGTTCCCATGAGGCACAGGGTCAGACTGATTTGCATATAGCCATGTCTGAACTGGGGTGGCAGAGTGGGCTAAAGAACGGTGATGGATTAAACCCAGATCTTTTGACTGGGTGTGAGTGTTTGATTGATTCAGATGCTCCGTCCATCACCACCCCCCTTTTGCACCGCTTTTGGCCGCCATAAGTGTGGCAGGGTATGCTCAGACGTGAGTCCCTTGCTCACTTTGCCACTGGATTCAAGCAAGCCGGGCTGAAGACGGCTGGAATGCCGGAAACCGGTCCTCGGAAGCTTGTTTCCGGTCCAGGGAAGACATGGCTTGGCAGTTCGGGCTGGACTGTTCCCATGAGGCACAGGGTCAGACTGATTTGCATATAGCCATGTCTGAACTGGGGTGGCAGAGTGGGCTAAAGAACGGTGATGGATTAAACCCAGATCTTTTGACTGGGTGTGAGTGTTTGATTGATTCAGGTGCTCCGTCCATCATCACCCCCCTTTTGCACCGCTTTTGGCCGCCATAAGTGTGGCAGGGTATGCTCAGATGTTAGTCCCTTGCTCACTTAGCCACTGGATTCAAGCAAGCCGGGCTGAAGACGGCTGGAATGCCAGAAATCGGTCCTCGGAAGCTTGTTTCCGGTCCAGGGAAGACATGGCTTGGCAGTTCGGGCTGGACTGTTCCCATGAGGCACAGGGTCAGACTGATTTGCATATAGCCATGTCTGAACTGGGGTGGCAGAGTGGGCTAAAGAACGGTGATGGATTAAACCCAGATCTTTTGACTGGGTGTGAGTGTTTGATTGATTCAGATGCTCCGTCCATCACCAACCCCCTTTTGCACCGCTTTTGGCCGCCCTAAGTGTGGCAGGATATGCTCAGACGTGAGTCCCTTGCTCACTTTGCCACTGGATTCAAGCAAGCCGGGCTGAAGACGGCTGGAATGCCAGAAACCGGTCCTCGGAAGCTTGTTTCTGGTCCAGGGAAGACATGGCTTGGCAGTTCGGGCTGGACTGTTCCCATGAGGCACAGGGTCAGACTGATTTGCATATAGCCATGTCTGAACTGGGGTGGCAGAGTGGGCTAAAGAACGGTGATGGATTAAACCCAGATCTTTTGACTGGGTGTGAGTGTTTGATTGATTCAGATGCTCCGTCTATCACCACCCCCCTTTTGCACCGCTTTTGCCGCCATAAGTGTGGCAGGGTATGCTCAGACGTGAGTCCCTTGCTCACTTTGCCACTGGATTCAAGCAAGCCGGGCTGAAGACGGCTGGAATGCCAGAAACCGGTCCTCGGAAGCTTGTTTCCGGTCCAGGGAAGACATGGCTTGGCAGTTCGGACTGGACTGTTCCCATGAGGCACAGGGTCAGACAGATTTGCATATAGCCATGTCTGAACTGGGGTGGCAGAGTGGGCTAAAGAACGGTGATGGATTAAACCCAGATCTTTTGACTGGGTGTGAGTGTTTGATTGATTTAGATGCTCCGTCCATCACCACCCCCCTTTTGCACCGCTTTTGGCCGCCATAAGTGTGGCAGGGTATGCTCAGACGTGAGTCCCTTGCTAACTTTGCCACTGGATTCAAGCAAGCCGGGCTGGAGACGGCTGGAATGCCAGAAAGCGGTCCTCGGGAGCTTGTTTCTGGTCCAGGGAAGACATGGCTTGGCAGTTCGGGCTGGACTGTTCACATGAGGCACAGGGTCAGACTTATTTGCATATAGCCATGTCTGAACTGGGGTGGCAGAGTGGGCTAAAGAACGGTGATGGATTAAACCCAGATCTTTTGACTGGGTGTGAGTGTTTGATTGATTTAGATGCTCCGTCCATCACCAACCCCCTTTTGCACCGCTTTTGGCCGCCCTAAGTGTGGCAGGGTATGCTCAGACGTGAGTCCCTTGCTCACTTTGCCACTGGATTCAAGCAAGCCGGGCTGAAGACGGCTGGAATGCCAGAAACCGGTCCTCGGAAGCTTGTTTCTGGTCCAGGGAAGACATGGCTTGGCAGTTCGGGCTGGACTGTTCCCATGAGGCACAGGGTCAGACTGATTTGCATATAGCCATGTCTGAACTGGGGTGGCAGAGTGGGCTAAAGAACGGTGATGGATTAAACCCAGATCTTTTGACTGGGTGTGAGTGTTTGATTGATTCAGATGCTCCGTCTATCACCACCCCCCTTTTGCACCGCTTTTGCCGCCATAAGTGTGGCAGGGTATGCTCAGACGTGAGTCCCTTGCTCACTTTGCCACTGGATTCAAGCAAGCCGGGCTGAAGACGGCTGGAATGCCAGAAACCGGTCCTCGGAAGCTTGTTTCCGGTCCAGGGAAGACATGGCTTGGCAGTTCGGGCTGGACTGTTCCCATGAGGCACAGGGTCAGACAGATTTGCATATAGCCATGTCTGAACTGCGGTGGCAGAGTGGGCTATAGAACGGTGATGGATTAAACCCAGATCTTTTGACTGGGTGTGAGTGTTTGATTGATTCAGATGCTCCGTCCATCACCACCCCCCTTTTGCGCTGCTTTTGGCTACCATAAGTGTGGCAGGGTATGCTCAGACGTGAGTCCCTTGCTCACTTTGCCACTGGATTCAAGCAAGCCGTGCTGATGACGGCTGGAATGCCGGAAACCGGTCCTCGGAAGCTTGTTTCCGGTCCAGGGAAGACATGGCTTGGCAGTTCGGGCTGAACTGTTCCCATGAGGCACAGGGTCAGACTGATTTGCATATAGCCATGTCTGAACTGGGGTGGCAAAGTGGGCTAAAGAACGGTGATGGATTAAACCCAGATCTTTTGACTGGGTGTGAGAAGTTGGCCTGATGTGCAGTGTTCACTATTCTAGTGATCACTATATATCAGTCCAAACAACCCTTATTGATGATTGGTTGTAAGTCAACCTTATAGACCAGCTATCCTAGTAGCATGGATACGAGCAGTCTAAGGCTAAGACTCTAGAGGGCGTGTTAAGCCAGCTGTTTTACCATCACATTACCCCTTGAACACCCAGTGAAAGGACACCACACAAGTGTTATGAAAATAAACAGTGTATTTATTAGAATCACAACAACCCTGTACTCTTTATGAGGACAGGGTGCTAGGCACACAACAAAACTCTTACGAAAATACTTAAGTTAGCACGTTATACACAAATGCCCGAGGGGCACGAAAAACCATATATTCTAAAAGTGGAATGCGAAATTACTAGCAGGTAAGTACAGTACTAATAGGCTTTGGAATCACTAGGACTTGACTATAGAATCGTTAGATTACTTCTAGGAGGCCTAGGGGACTCGGGTGCAGAGTGTGCACTCTCACGCGGGATGCGGGACAAAGTCTATGGAAGCTAGTAAAGGCAAAGTTAGTGTTCACGGGCGAACCCGACCTGGTAGGAAGAAAACGACAGTGGATCCTGACCCTAGGATAGTGAGGCTATGCTGGGACACCGAAGTGCCGAAGTTACCTAGCCCAGGGGCTGCAGCTGCATAGGTCTGAAAGACGTCGGGGATCTCGTTGCCGGACCAGGAGCCTGGAAGATGGAAGTTGCTGGCAGGCGACCAGTGAAGGAAAGTTCGATGGATCCAAGCCTGGATCAAGGAAGAAGAAACCTGAAAGCAGAGGGGACCAAGTTCTTGAATCACTAGCCAGTGATTAAGTGGGCACCAGGATGGCACCGGGCGAAGTCACCGCAGTCAGGTGAGTGGGCGCTGCTGGGCTCTGCAGTCTCTCGGACCAGGAGGCGTTGTCGGCGACCAGGATGGAGGTGCGAGCTGTCCCACGAAGGTTCTTGCTGTCGACGTCGCTGGACCCAGGATTGGGCAACAAGTCTTGGCAAATGCAAGGCCCACGCGGTGGACCTAAAATGGCGTCTTAGCCGGACCAGGAGGGTCCAGGGTACTTCTCCGATGGAGGGAAGCAAGGGCCAGTCTGGAGCAACCAGACTAGCAGCAGTGATGTCGTCGGGCGTCGTTCAGAAGGCCACCAGCCAGCGGGCTAGTAGCCAAACAACGCGGTGAGCAGCAAAAAGCAGAAGGGCCCCACGCAGATCGTGGAGATGCTGGGGGGCTGCACTTCGGTGCTGGAGCTGCTCAGGGTCGGGCTTCTCGGACCCCAAAGCACTCACCAGGAAATTACTCGGTGGGCTTGCTGGAAAGAAGTCGTGCAGTCTTGAAGATGGCCGGTCCCTCGAGGTCTCGTCACACCCACGAATCTCAGCGTGACTGATGATGCAGGTAGAGGTCAGAGGTGCCAGGGAAGCCGGTTCTCGTCGAGCTGGGCAGTCTTGATCCGGAGGAGAGACTTGCAGCAGACCGCAGTGTTCTTAAGATGGTGCCTGCGGATGCAGGGTGACTACTCCTTAGTCACAAGGGAGAAATCTTAGGAAGAAGTCTTGAGTTCCTTTCGTGGAAAGTAGTTTCAGGATTCAAAGATGATCTGATTTGGAAGGGGGCCAGTTCCTACCTTTATCCTGTAAAAAGGGGCTGGCACGCGACTAAGTCCTGCCCTAGGGGTGGGACTAGGAGGGGGGTGGTTACACCCACTTCCTTGGCGGGCTTTTACCCAGCACAGGGTCTGGAGTGACCCTGGAACTGGTTCCAGCCAGCCTATGCACAGTGAGCACCGGGGTGCCACGTGCAGTCACCTTCCTCTAAAGCCCTGCCTACCTACAATACACAAAACCCTGTCTGGGACGGTGCTGGCACCGCCCCTGGCAGGAAACCCATTGTCCTTATCTCCTGCTCTGGGAGGACTCCCAGCAGCAGGAGGGCAGACTTGTGTCTCAGTGGCAGCATCCATTTTGTGGAGCTGAGGCTCTGTTTGACTTTAACCGGGGTTAGGGGTTACATACATGTCGTGTCCCTCTAGAAGGGTGGAATGCTAACCCCGTCACCAGAATTGGCGAGGGGTTAGTATTCCAATTCGTATGACACCTTACTCGACATGTTTTGATAAAGCGATACCAGAGTTGGCATATAACCGCGAGGATTATAATGCACTTAAGAGTATATGGTATGCGATATCATGGAAACGGCTAAGGGATGGATCCCGAAAGCCGCAGACAGGCTCAGCTCATGCCAGAGCACCATCTCACACGATTCCAAGCACTCTGCCTTCAGGATTGTTAAGGCCTGCCATAGGAGTGACTGATAGGAGATCTGTGTGTCCATTTTAGGGTTAGATATAGGTATACTATATCTAAAGCAAAGGGTGAGTACACCACCTTGCCCCAGCTGTCGTGCAGCCAGTTGTGTCAGTTTGGTTAGTCAGCCCAGGGGTGGCATAATACATGCTTCAGCCCCTGGGAGACTTCTGGGTACACCTCAGCCCTGGGTACAGGGACTTGGAGAGGGCCCAGTGCCAATTCAGTACCTGAGTACAATTTGGATAGAGAGAACAGCTAGGCTGTGGGTCTGATTAGCAGGCCCACAGCCAGGGAAAGTCGTAAACCAGTGCAGCAAAAAGCAAAAATCTGGGTGATCATAGGATTGCAGACCCTACTCTCCTACATTGGGTGTGAGTGTTTGATTGATTCAGGTGCTCCGTCCATCACCAACCCCCTTTTGCACCGCTTTTGGCCGCCATAAGTGTGGCAGGGTATGCTCAGATGTGAGTCCCTTGCTCACTTAGCCACTGGATTCAAGCAAGCCGGGCTGAAGACGGCTGGAATGCCAGAAACCGGTCCTCGGAAGCTTGTTTCCGGTCCAGGGAAGACATGGCTTGGCAGTTCGGGCTGGACTGTTCCCATGAAGCACAGGGTCAGACTGATTTGCATATAGCCATGTCTGAACTGGGGTGGCAGAGTGGGTTAAAGAACGGTGATGGATTAAACCCAGATCTTTTGACTGGGTGTGAGTGTTTGATTGATTCAGATGCTCCGTCCATCACCACCCCCCTTTTGCACCGCTTTTGGCCGCCATAAGTGTGGCAGGGTATGCTCAGACGTGAGTCCCTTGCTCACTTTGCCACTGGATTCAAGCAAGCCAGGCTGAAGACGGCTGGAATGCCAGAAAGCGGTCCTCGGAAGCTTGTTTCCGGTCCAGGGAAGACATGGCTTGGCAGTTCAGGCTGGACTGTTCCCATGAGGCACAGGGTCAGACTGATTTGCATATAGCCATGTCTGAACTGGGGTGGCAGAGTGGGCTAAAGAACGGTGATGGATTAAACCCAGATCTTTTGACTGGGTGTGAGTGTTTGATTGATTCAGATGCTCCGTCCATCACCAACCCCCTTTTGCACCGCTTTTGGCCGCCCTAAGTGTAGCAGGGTATGCTCAGACGTGAGTCCCTTGCTCACTTTGCCACTGGATTCAAGCAAGCCGGGCTGAAGACGGCTGGAATGCCAGAAACCGGTCCTCGGAAGCTTGTTTCTGGTCCAGGGAAGACATGGCTTGGCAGTTCGGGCTGGACTGTTCCCATGAGGCACAGGGTCAGACAGATTTGCATATAGCCATGTCTGAACTGGGGTGGCAGAGTGGGCTATAGAACGGTGATGGATTAAACCCAGATCTTTTGACTGGGTGTGAGTGTTTGATTGATTCAGATGCTCCGTCCATCACCACCCCCCTTTTGCACCGCTTTTGGCCGCCCTAAGTGTGGCAGGGTATGCTCAGACGTGAGTCGCTTGCTCACTTTGCCACTGGATTCAAGCAAGCCGGGCTGAAGACGGCTGGAATGCCAGAAACCGGTCCTCGGAAGCTTGTTTCCGGTCCAGGGAAGACATGGCTTGGCAGTTCGGGCTGGACTGTTCCCATGAGGCACAGGGTCAGACAGATTTGCATATAGCCATGTCTGAATTGGGGTGGCAGAGTGGGCTAAAGAACGGTGATGGATTAAACCCAGATCTTTTGACTGGGTGTGAGTGTTTGATTGATTCAGATGCTCCGTCCATCACCACCCCCCTTTTGCACCGCTTTTGGCCGCCCTAAGTGTGGCAGGGTATGCTCAGACGTGAGTCCCTTGCTCACGTTGCCACTGGATTCAAGCAAGCCGGGCTGAAGACGGCTGGAATGCCAGAAACCGGTCCTCGGAAACTTGTTTCCGGTCCAGGGAAGACATGGCTTGGCAGTTCGGGCTGGAATGTTCCCATGAGGCACAGGGTCAGACAGATTTGCATATAGCCATGTCTGAACTGGGGTGGCAGAGTGGGCTAAAGAACGGTGATGGATTAAACCCAGATCTTTTGACTGGGTGTGAGTGTTTGATTGATTCAGATGCTCCGTCCATCACCACCCCCCTTTTGCACCGCTTTTGGCCGCCATAAGTGTGGCAGGGTATGCTCAGACGTGAGTCCCTTGCTCACTTTGCCACTGGATTCAAGCAAGCCGGGCTGAAGACGGCTGGAATGCCAGAAACCGGTCCTCGGAAGCTTGTTTCCGGTCCAGGGAAGACATGGCTTGGCAGTTCGGGCTGGACTGTTCCCATGAGGCACAGGGTCAGACTGATTTGCATATAGCCATGTCTGAACTGGGATGGCAGAGTGGGCTAAAGAACGGTGATGGATTAAACCCATATCTTTTGACTGGGTGTGAGTGTTTGATTGATTCAGATGCTCCGTCCATCACCACCCCCCTTTTGCACCGCTTTTGGCCGCCATAAGTGTGGCAGGGTATGCTCAGATGTGAGTCCCTTGCTTACTTTGCCACTGGATTCAAGCAAGCCAGGCTGAAGACGGCTGGAATGCCAGAAAGCGGTCCTCGGAAGCTTGTTTCCGGTCCAGGGAAGACATGGCTTGGCAGTTTGGGCTGGACTGTTCCCATGAGGCACAGGGTCAGACTGATTTGCATATAGCCATGTCTGAACTGGGGTGGCAGAGTGGGCTAAACAACGGTGATGGATTAAACCCAGATCTTTTGACTGGGTGTGAGTGTTTGATTGATTCAGATGCTCCGTCCATCACCAACCCCCTTTTGCACCGCTTTTGGCTGCCATAAGTGTGGCAGAGTATGCTCAGACGTGAGTCCCTTGCTCACCTTGCCACTGGATTCAAGCAAGCCGGGCTGAAGACGGCTGGAATGCCAGAAAACGGTCCTCGGAAGCTTGTTTCCAGTCCAGGTAAGACATGGCTGGGCAGTTCAGGCTGGACTGTTCCCATGAGGCACAGGGTCAGACTGATTTGCATATAGCCATGTCTGAACTGGGGTGGCAGAGTGGGCTAAAGAATGGTGATGGATTAAACCCAGATCTTTTGACTGGGTGTGAGTGTTTGATTGATTCAGATGCTGAGTCCATCACCACCCCACTTTTGCACCGCTTTTGGCCGCCATAAGTGTGGCAGGGTATGCTCAGACATGAGTCCCTTGCTCACTTTGCCACTGGATTCAAGCAAGCCGGGCTGAAGACGGCTGGAATGCCAGAAACCGGTCCTCGGAAGCTTGTTTCCGGTCCAGGGAAGACATGGCTTGGCATTTCGGGCTGGACTGTTCCCATGAGGCACAGGGTCAGACTGATTTGCATATAGCCATGTGTGAACTGGGGTGGCAGAGTGGGCTAAAGAACGGTGATGGATTAAACCCAGATCTTTTGACTGGGTGTGAGTGTTTGATTGATTCAGATGCTCCGTCCATCACCACCCCCCTTTTGCACCGATTTTGGCCGCCATAAGTGTGGCAGGGTATGCTCAGACGTGAGTCCCTTGCTCACTTTGCCACTGGATTCAAGCAAGCCGGGTTGAAGACGGCTGGAATGCCAGAAACCGGTCCTCGGAAGCTTGTTTCCGGTCCAGGGAAGAAATGGCTTGGCAGTTCGGGCTGGACTGTTCCCATGAGGCACAGGGTCAGACAGATTTGCATAAAGCCATGTCTGAACTGGGGTGGCAGAGTGGGCTAAAGAACGGTGATGGATTAAACCCAGATCTTTTGACTGGGTGTGAGTGTTTGATTGATTCAGATGCTCCGTCCATCACCAACCCCTTTTGCACCGCTTTTGGCCGCCATAAGTGTGGCAGGGTATGCTCAGACGTGAGTCCCTTGCTCACTTTGCCACTGGATTCAAGCAAGCCAGGCTGAAGACGGCTGGAATGCCAGAAAGCCGTCCTCGGAAGCTTGTTTCCGGTCCAGGGAAGACATGGCTTGGCAGTTCGGGCTGGACTGTTCCCATGAGGCACAGAGTCAGACTGATTTGCATATAGCCATGTCTGAACTGGGGTGGCAGAAAGGGCTAAAGAACGGTGATGGATTAAACCCAGATCTTTTGACTGGGTGTGAGTGTTTGATTGATTCAGATGCTCCGTCCATCACCACCCCCCTTTTGCACCGCTTTTGGCCGCCATAAGTGTGGCAGGGTATGCTCAGACGTGAGTCCCTTGCTAACTTTGCCACTGGATTCAAGCAAGCCAGGCTGAAGACGGCTGGAATGCCAGAAACCGGTCCTCGGAAGCTTGTTTCCGGTCCAGGGAAGACATGGCTTGGCAGTTCGGGATGGACTGTTCCCATGAGGCACAGGGTCAGACTGATTTGCATATAGCCATGTCTGAACTGGGGTGGCAGAGTGGGCTAAAGAACGGTGATGGATTAAACCCAGATCTTTTGACTGGGTGTGAGTGTTTGATTGATTCAGATGCTCCGTCTATCACCACCCCCCTTTTGCACCGCTTTTGCCGCCATAAGTGTGGCAGGGTATGCTCAGACGTGAGTCCCTTGCTCACTTTGCCACTGGATTCAAGCAAGCCGGGCTGAAGACGGCTGGAATGCCAGAAACCGGTCCTCGGAAGCTTGTTTCCGGTCCAGGGAAGACATGGCTTGGCAGTTCGGGCTGGACTGTTCCCATGAGGCAAAGGGTCAGACAGATTTGCATATAGCCATGTCTGAACTGGGGTGGCAGAGTGGGCTAAAGAACGGTGATGGATTAAACCCAGATCTTTTGACTGGGTGTGAGTGTTTGATTGATTCAGATGCTCTGTCCATCACCACCCCCCTTTTGCACCGCTTTTGGCCGCCATAAGTGTGGCAGGGTATGCTCAGACGTGAGTCCCTTGCTAACTTTGCCACTGGATTCAAGCAAGCCGGGCTGAAGACGGCTGGAATGCCAGAAACCGGTCCTCGGAAGCTTGTTTCCTGTCCAGGGAAGACATGGCTTGGCAGTTCGGGCTGGACTGTTCCCATGAGGCACAGGGTCAGACTGATTTGCATATAGCCATGTCTGAACTGGGGTGGCAGAGTGGGCTAAAGAACGGTGATGGATTAAACCCAGATCTTTTGACTGGGTGTGAGTGTTTGATTGATTCAGATGCTCCGTCCATCACCAACCCCCTTTTGCACCGCTTTTGGCCGCCCTAAGTGTGGCAGGGTATGCTCAGACATGAGTCCCTTGCTCACTTTGCCACTGGATTCAAGCAAGCCGGGCTGAAGACGGCTGGAATGCCAGAAACCGGTCCTCGGAAGCTTGTTTCTGGTCCAGGGAAGACATGGCTTGGCAGTTCGGGCTGGACTGTTCCCATGAGGCACAGGGTCAGACAGATTTGCATATAGCCATGTCTGAACTGGGGTGGCAGAGTGGGCTATAGAACGGTGATGGATTAAACCCAGATCTTTTGACTGGGTGTGAGTGTTTGATTGATTCAGATTCTCCGTCCATCACCACCCCCCTTTTGCACCGCTTTTGGCCGCCCTAAGTGTGGCAGGGTATGCTCAGACGTGAGTCGCTTGCTCACTTTGCCACTGGATTCAAGCAAGCCGGGCTGAAGACGGCTGGAATGCCAGAAACCGGTCCTCGGAAGCTTGTTTCCGGTCCAGGGAAGACATGGCTTGGCAGTTCGGGCTGGACTGTTCCCATGAGGCACAGGGTCAGACAGATTTGCATATAGCCATGGCTGAACTGGGGTGGCAGAGTGGGCTAAAGAACGGTGATGGATTAAGCCCAGATCTTTTGACTGGGTGTGAGTGTTTGATTGATTCAGATGCTCCGTCCATCACCACCCCCCTTTTGCACCGCTTTTGGCCGCCCTAAGTGTGGCAGGGTATGCTCAGACGTGAGTCCCTTGCTCACGTTGCCACTGGATTCAAGCAAGCCGGGCTGAAGACGGCTGGAATGCCAGAAACCAGTCCTCGGAAACTTGTTTCCGGTCCAGGGAAGACATGGCTTGGCAGTTCGGGCTGGACTGTTCCCATGAGGCACAGGGTCAGACAGATTTGCATATAGCCATGTCTGAACTGGGGTGGCAGAGTGGGCTAAAGAACGGTGATGGATTAAACCCAGATCTTTTGACTGGGTGTGAGTGTTTGATTCATTCAGATGCTCCGTCCATCACCACCCCCCTTTTGCACCGCTTTTGGCCGCCATAAGTGTGGCAGGGTATGCTCAGACGTGAGTCCCTTGCTCACTTTGCCACTGGATTCAAGCAAGCCGGGCTGAAGACGGCTGGAATGCCAGAAAGCGGTCCTCGGAAGCTTGTTTCCGGTCCAGGGAAGACATGGCTTGGCAGTTCGGGCTGGACTGTTCCCATGAGGCACAGGGTCAGACTGATTTGCATATAGCCATGTCTGAACTGGGGTGGCAGAGTGGGCTAAAGAACGGTGATGGATTAAACCCAGATCTTTTGACTGGGTGTGAGTGTTTGATTGATTCAGATGCTCCCTCCATCACCACCCCCCTTTTCGCACCGCTTTTGGCCGCCATAAGTGTGGCAGGGTATGCTCAGATGTGAGTCCCTTGCTCACTTTGCCACTGGATTCAAGCAAGCCGGGCTGAAGACGGCTGGAATGCCAGAAACCGGTCCTCGGAAGCTTGTTTCCGGTCCAGGGAAGACATGGCTTGGCAGTTTGGGCTGGACTGTTCCCATGAGGCACAGGGTCAGACTGATTTGCATATAGCCATGTCTGAACTGGGGTGGCAGAGTGGGCTAAAGAATGGTGATGGATTAAACCCAGATCTTTTGACTGGGTGTGAGTGTTTGATTGATTCAGATGCTCTGTCCATCACCACCCCCCTTTTGCACCGCTTTTGGCTGCCATAAGTGTGGCAGAGTATGCTCAGACGTGAGTCCCTTGCTCACCTTGCCACTGGATTCAAGCAAGCCGGGCTGAAGACGGCTGGAATGCCAGAAAACGGTCCTCGGAAGCTTGTTTCCAGTCCAGGTAAGACATGGCTGGGCAGTTCAGGCTGGACTGTTCCCATGAGGCACAGGGTCAGACTGATTTGCATATAGCCATGTCTGAACTGGGGTGGCAGAGTGGGCTAAAGAATGGTGATGGATTAAACCCAGATCTTTTGACTGGGTGTGAGTGTTTGATTGATTCAGATGCTCCGTCCATCACCACCCCACTTTTGCACCGCTTTTGGCCGCCATAAGTGTGGCAGGGTATGCTCAGACATGAGTCCCTTGCTCACTTTGCCACTGGATTCAAGCAAGCCGGGCTGAAGACGGCTGGAATGCCAGAAAGCGGTCCTCGGAAGCTTGTTTCCGGTCCAGGGAAGACATGGCTTGGCAGTTCGGGCTGGACTGTTCCCATGAGGCACAGGGTCAGACTGATTTGCATATAGCCATGTCTGAACTGGGGTGGCAGAGTGGGCTATAGAACGGTGATGGATTAAACCCAGATCTTTTGACTGGGTGTGAGTGTTTGATTGATTCAGATTCTCCGTCCATCACCACCCCCCTTTTGCACCGCTTTTGGCCGCCCTAAGTGTGGCAGGGTATGCTCAGACGTGAGTCGCTTGCTCACTTTGCCACTGGATTCAAGCAAGCCGGGCTGAAGACGGCTGGAATGCCAGAAACCGGTCCTCGGAAGCTTGTTTCCGGTCCAGGGAAGACATGGCTTGGCAGTTCGGGCTGGACTGTTCCCATGAGGCACAGGGTCAGACAGATTTGCATATAGCCATGGCTGAACTGGGGTGGCAGAGTGGGCTAAAGAACGGTGATGGATTAAGCCCAGATCTTTTGACTGGGTGTGAGTGTTTGATTGATTCAGATGCTCCGTCCATCACCACCCCCCTTTTGCACCGCTTTTGGCCGCCCTAAGTGTGGCAGGGTATGCTCAGACGTGAGTCCCTTGCTCACGTTGCCACTGGATTCAAGCAAGCCGGGCTGAAGACGGCTGGAATGCCAGAAACCAGTCCTCGGAAACTTGTTTCCGGTCCAGGGAAGACATGGCTTGGCAGTTCGGGCTGGACTGTTCCCATGAGGCACAGGGTCAGACAGATTTGCATATAGCCATGTCTGAACTGGGGTGGCAGAGTGGGCTAAAGAACGGTGATGGATTAAACCCAGATCTTTTGACTGGGTGTGAGTGTTTGATTCATTCAGATGCTCCGTCCATCACCACCCCCCTTTTGCACCGCTTTTGGCCGCCATAAGTGTGGCAGGGTATGCTCAGACGTGAGTCCCTTGCTCACTTTGCCACTGGATTCAAGCAAGCCGGGCTGAAGACGGCTGGAATGCCAGAAAGCGGTCCTCGGAAGCTTGTTTCCGGTCCAGGGAAGACATGGCTTGGCAGTTCGGGCTGGACTGTTCCCATGAGGCACAGGGTCAGACTGATTTGCATATAGCCATGTCTGAACTGGGGTGGCAGAGTGGGCTAAAGAACGGTGATGGATTAAACCCAGATCTTTTGACTGGGTGTGAGTGTTTGATTGATTCAGATGCTCCCTCCATCACCACCCCCCTTTTCGCACCGCTTTTGGCCGCCATAAGTGTGGCAGGGTATGCTCAGATGTGAGTCCCTTGCTCACTTTGCCACTGGATTCAAGCAAGCCGGGCTGAAGACGGCTGGAATGCCAGAAACCGGTCCTCGGAAGCTTGTTTCCGGTCCAGGGAAGACATGGCTTGGCAGTTTGGGCTGGACTGTTCCCATGAGGCACAGGGTCAGACTGATTTGCATATAGCCATGTCTGAACTGGGGTGGCAGAGTGGGCTAAAGAATGGTGATGGATTAAACCCAGATCTTTTGACTGGGTGTGAGTGTTTGATTGATTCAGATGCTCTGTCCATCACCACCCCCCTTTTGCACCGCTTTTGGCTGCCATAAGTGTGGCAGAGTATGCTCAGACGTGAGTCCCTTGCTCACCTTGCCACTGGATTCAAGCAAGCCGGGCTGAAGACGGCTGGAATGCCAGAAAACGGTCCTCGGAAGCTTGTTTCCAGTCCAGGTAAGACATGGCTGGGCAGTTCAGGCTGGACTGTTCCCATGAGGCACAGGGTCAGACTGATTTGCATATAGCCATGTCTGAACTGGGGTGGCAGAGTGGGCTAAAGAATGGTGATAGATTAAACCCAGATCTTTTGACTGGGTGTGAGTGTTTGATTGATTCAGATGCTCCGTCCATCACCACCCCACTTTTGCACCGCTTTTGGCCGCCATAAGTGTGGCAGGGTATGCTCAGACATGAGTCCCTTGCTCACTTTGCCACTGGATTCAAGCAAGCCGGGCTGAAGACGGCTGGAATGCCAGAAAGCGGTCCTCGGAAGCTTGTTTCCGGTCCAGGGAAGACATGGCTTGGCAGTTCGGGCTGGACTGTTCCCATGAGGCACAGGGTCAGACTGATTTGCATATAGCCATGTCTGAACTGGGGTGGCAGAGTGGGCTAAAGAACGGTGATGGATTAAACCCAGATCTTTTGACTGGGTGTGAGTGTTTGATTGATTCAGATGCTCCGTCCATCACCACCCCCCTTTTGCACCGCTTTTGGCCGCCATAAGTGTGGCAGGGTATGCTCAGACGTGAGTCCCTTGCTCACTTTGCCACTGGATTCAAGCAAGCCGGGTTGAAGACGGCTGGAATGCCAGAAACCGGTCCTCGGAAGCTTGTTTCCGGTCCAGGGAAGAAATGGCTTGGCAGTTCTGGCTGGACTGTTCCCATGAGGCACAGGGTCAGACAGATTTGCATAAAGCCATGTCTGAACTGGGGTGGCAGAGTGGGCTAAAGAACGGTGATGGATTAAACCCAGATCTTTTGACTGGGTGTGAGTGTTTGATTGATTCAGATGCTCGGTCCATCACCACCCCCCTTTTGCACCGCTTTTGGCCGCCATAAGTGTGGCAGGGTATGCTCAGACGTGAGTCCCTTGCTCACTTTGCCACTGGATTCAAGCAAGCCGGGCTGAAGACGGCTGGAATGCCAGAAACCGGTCCTCGGAAGCTTGTTTCCGGTCAAGGGAAGACATGGCTTGGCAGTTCGGGCTGGACTGTTCCCATGAGGCACAGGGTCAGACTGATTTGCATATAGCCATGTCTGAACTGGGGTGGCAGAGTGGGCTAAAGAACGGTGATGGATTAAACCCAGATCTTTTGACTGGGTGTGAGTGTTTGATTGATTCAGATGCTCCGTCCATCACCACCCCCCTTTTGCACCGCTTTTGGCCGCCATAAGTGTGGCAGGGTATGCTCAGACGTGAGTCCCTTGCTCACTTTGCCACTGGATTCAAGCAAGCCGGGCTGAAGACGGCTGGAATGCCAGAAACCGGTCCTCGGAAGCTTGTTTCCGGTCCAGGGAAGACATGGCTTGGCAGTTCGGGCTGGACTGTTCCAATGAGGCACAGGGTCAGACTGATTTGCATATAGCCATGTCTGAACTGGGGTGGCAGAGTGGGCTAAAGAATGGTGATGGATTAAACCCAGATCTTTTGACTGGGTGTGAGTGTTTGATTGATTCAGATGCTCCGTCCATCACCAACCCCTTTTGCACTGCTTTTGGCCGCCATAAGTGTGGCAGGGTATGCTCAGACGTGAGTCCCTTGCTCACTTTGCCACTGGATTCAAGCAAGCCGGGCTGAAGACGGCTGGAATGCCAGAAAGCCGTCCTCGGAAGCTTGTTTCCGGTCCAGGGAAGACATGGCTTGGCAGTTCGGGCTGGACTGTTCCCATGAGGCACAGGGTCAGACTGATTTGCATATAGCCATGTCTGAACTGGGGTGGCAGAAAGGGCTAAAGAACGGTGATGGATTAAACCCAGATCTTTTGACTGGATGTGAGTGTTTGATTGATTCAGATGCTCTGTCCATCACCACCCCCCTTTTGCACAGCTTTTGGCCGCCATAAGTGTGGCAGGGTATGCTCAGACGTGAGTCCCTTGCTCACTTTGCCACTGGATTCAAGCAAGCCAGGCTGAAGATGGCTGGAATGCCAGAAAGCGGTCCTCGGAAGCTTGTTTCCGGTCCAGGGAAGACATGGCTTGGCAGTTCGGGCTGGACTGTTCCCATGAGGCACAGGGTCAGACTGATTTGCATATAGCCATGTCTGAACTGGGGTGGCAGAGTGGGCTAAAGAACGGTGATGGATTAAACCCAGATCTTTTGACTGGGTGTGAGTGTTTGATTGATTCAGATGCTCCGTCCATCACCACCCCCCTTTTGCACCGCTTTTGGCCGCCATAAGTGTGGCACGGTATGCTCAGACGTGAGTCCCTTGCTCACTTTGCCACTGGATTCAAGCAAGCCGGGCTGAAGACGGCTGGAATGCCAGAAACCGGTCCTCGGAAGCTTGTTTCCGGTCCAGGGAAGACATGGCTTGGCAGTTCGGGCTGGACTGTTCCCATGAGGCACAGGGTCAGACTGATTTGCATATAGCCATGTCTGAACTGGGGTGGCAGAGTGGGCTAAAGAACGGTGATGGATTAAACCCAGATCTTTTGACTGGGTGTGAGTGTTTGATTGATTCAGATGCTCCGTCCATCACCACCACCCTTTTGCACCGCCTTTGGCCGCCATAAGCGTGGCAGGGTATGCTCAGACGTGAGTCCCTTGCTCACTTTGCCACTGGATTCAAGAAAGCCGGGCTGAAGACGGCTGGAATGCCAGAAACTGGTCCTCGGAAGCTTGTTTCCGGTCCAGGGAAGACATGGCTTGGCAGTTTGAGCTGGACTGTTCCCATAAGGCACAGGGTCAGACTAATTTGCATATAGCCATGTCTGAACTGGGGTGGCAGAGTGGGCTAAAGAACGGTGATGGATTAAACCCAGTTCTTTTGACTGGGTGTGAGTGTTTGATTGATTCAAATGCTCCGTCCATCACCACCCCCCTTTTCCACCGCTTTTGGCCTCCATAAGTGTGGCAGGGTATGATCAGACTTGAGTCCCTTGCTCACTTTGCCACTGGATTCAAGCAAGCCGGGTTGAAGAAGGCTGGAATGCCAGAAACCGGTCCTCGGAAGCTTGTTTCCGGTCCAGGGAAGACATGGCTTAGCAGTTCGGCTGGACTGTTCCCATGAGGCACAGGGTCAGACTGATTTGCATATAGCCATGTCTGAACTGGGGTGGTAGAGTGGGATAAAGAACGGTGATGGATTAAACCCAGATATTTTGACTGGGTGTGAGTGTTTGATTGATTCAGATGCTCCGTCCATCACCACCCCCCTTTTGCACCGCTTTTGGCTGCCATAAGTGTGGCAGAGTATGCTCAGACGTGAGTCCCTTGCTCACCTTGCCACTGGATTCAAGCAAGCCGGGCTGAAGACGGCTGGAATGCCAGAAAACGGTCCTCGGAAGCTTGTTTCCGGTCCAGGTAAGACATGGCTTGGCAGTTCGGGCTGGACTGTTCCCATGAGGCACAGGGTCAGACTGATTTGCATATAGCCATGTCTGAACTGGGGTGGCAGAGTGGGCTAAAGAACGGTGATGGATTAAACCCAGATCTTTTGACTGGGTGTGAGTGTTTGATTGATTCAGATGCTCCGTCCATCACCACCCCCCTTTTGCACCACTTTTGGCCACCATAAGTGTGGCAGGGTATGCTCAGATGTGAGTCCCTTGCTCACTTTGCCACTGGATTCAAGCAAGCCGGGCTGAAGACGGCTGGAATGCCAGAAAGCGGTCCTCGGAAGCTTGTTTCCGGTCCAGGGAAGACATGGCTTGGCAGTTCGGGCTGGACTGTTCCCATGAGGCACAGGGTCAGACTGATTTGCATATAGCCATGTCTGAACTGGGGTGGCAGAGTGGGCTAAAGAACGGTGATGGAATCAACCCAGATCTTTTGACTGGGTGTGAGTGTTTGATTGATTCAGATGCTCCGTCCATCACCACCCCCTTTTGCACCGCTTTTGGCCGCCATAAGTGTGGCAGGGTATGCTCAGATGTGAGTCCCTTGCTCACTTTGCCACTGGATTCAAGCAAGCCGGGCTGAAGACGGCTGGAATGCCAGAAAGCGGTCCTCGGAAGCTTGTTTCCGGTCCAGGGAAGACATGGCTTGGCAGTTCGGGCTGGACTGTTCCCATGAGGCACAGGGTCAGACTGATTTGCATATAGCCATGTCTGAACTGGGGTGGCAGAGTGGGCTAAAGAACGGTGATGGATTAAACCCAGATCTTTTGACTGGGTGTGAGTGTTTGATTGATTCAGATGCTCCGTCCATCACCACCCCCCCTTTTGCACCGCTTTTGGCTGCCATAAGTGTGGCAGGGTATGCTCAGACGTGAGTCCCTTGCTCACCTTGCCACTGGATTCAAGCAAGCCGGGCTGAAGACGGCTGGAATGCCCGAAAACGGTCCTCGGAAGCTTGTTTCCGGTCCAGGTAAGACATGGCGTGGCAGTTCGGGCTGGACTGTTCCCATGAGGCACAGGGTCAGACTGATTTGCATATAGCCATGTCTGAACTGGGGTGGCAGAGTGGGCTAAAGAACGGTGATGGATTAAACCCAGATATTTTGACTGGGTGTGAGTGTTTGATTGATTCAGATGCTCCGTCCATCACCACCCCCCTTTTGCACCGCTTTTGGCCGCCATAAGTGTGGCAGGGTATGCTCAGACGTGAGTCCCTTGCTCACTTTGCCACTGGATTCAAGCAAGCCGGGCTGAAGACGGCTGGAATGCCAGAAAGCGGTCCTCGGAAGCTTGTTTCCAGTCCAGGGAAGACATGGCTTGGCAGTTCGGGCTGGACTGTTCCCATGAGGCACAGGGTCAGGCTGATTTGCATATACCCATGTCTGAACTGGGGTGGCAGAGTGGGCTAAAGAACGGTGATGGATTAAAACCAGATCTTTTGACTGGGTGTGAGTGTTTGATTGATTCAGATGCTCCGTCCATCACCACCCCCCTTTTGCACCGCTTTTGGCCGCCATAAGTGTGGCAGGGTATGCTCAGACGTGAGTCCCTTGCTCCCTTTGCCACTGGATTCAAGCAAGCTGGGCTGAAGACGGCTGAAATGCCAGAAACCGGTCCTCGGAAGCTTGTTTCCGGTCCAGGGAAGACATGGCTTGGCAGTTCGGGCTGGACTGTTCCCATGAGGCACAGGGTCAGACTGATTTTCATATAGCCATGTCTGAACTGGGGTGGCAGAGTAGGCTAAAGAACGGTGATGGATTAAACCCAGATCTTTTGACTGGATGTGAGTGTTTGATTGATTCAGATGCTCCGTCCATCACCACCCCCCTTTTGCACTGCTTTTGGCCGCCATAAGTGTGGGAGGGTATGCTCAGACGTGAGTCCCTTGCTCACTTTGCTACTGTATTCAAGCAAGCCGGGCTGAAGACGGCTGGAATGCCAGAAACCGGTCCTCGGAAGCTTGTTTCCGGTCCAGGGAAGACATGGCTTGGCAGTTCGGGCTGGACTGTTCCCATGAGGCACAGGGTCAGACTGATTTACATATAGCCATGTCTGAACTGGGGTGGCAGAGTGGGCTAAAGAACGGTGATGGATTAAACCCAGATCTTTTGACTGGGTGTGAGTGTTTGATTGATTCAGATGCTCCGTCCATCACCACCCCCCTTTTGCACCGCTTTTTGCCGCCATAAGTGTGGCAGGGTATGCTCAGACGTGAGCCCCTTGCTCACTTTGCCACTGGATTCGGCTGGAATGCCAGAAACCGGTCCTCGGAAGCTTGTTTCCGGTCCAGGGAAGACATGGCTTGGCAGTTCGGGCTGGACTGTTCCCATGAGGCACAGGGTCAGACTGATTTGCATATAGCCATGTCTGAACTGGGGTGGCAGAGTGGGCTAAAGAACGGTGATGGATTAAACCCAGATCTTTTGACTGGGTGTGAGTGTTTGATTGATTCAGATGCTCCGTCTATCACCACCCCCCTTTTGCACCGCTTTTGGCCGCCATAAGTGTGGCAGGGTATGCTCAGACGTGAGTCCCTTGCTCACTTTGCCACTGGATTCAAGCAAGCCGGGCTGAAGACGGCTGGAATGCCAGAAACCGGTCCTCGGAAGCTTGTTTCCGGTCCAGGGAAGACATGGCTTGGCAGTTCGGGCTGGACTGTTCCCATGAGGCACAGGGTCAGACTGATTTGCATATAGCCATGTCTGAACTGGGGTGGCAGAGTGGGCTAAAGAATGGTGATGGATTAAACCCAGATCTTTTGACTGGGTGTGAGTGTTTGATTGATTCAGATGCTCCGTCCATCACCACCCCCCCTTTTGCACCGCTTTTGGCTGCCATAAGTGTGGCAGGGTATGCTCAGACGTGAGTCCCTTGCTCACCTTGCCACTGGATTCAAGCAAGCCGGGCTGAAGACGGCTGGAATGCCCGAAAACGGTCCTCGGAAGCTTGTTTCCGGTCCAGGTAAGACATGGCGTGGCAGTTTGGGCTCGACTGTTCCCATGAGGCACAGGGTCAGACTGATTTGCCTATAGCCATGTCTGAACTGGGGTGGCAGAGTGGGCTAAAGAACGGTGATGGATTAAACCCAGATCTTTTGACTGGGTGTGAGTGTTTGATTGATTCAGATGCTCCGTCCATCACCACCCCCCTTTTGCACCGCTTTTGGCTGCCATAAGTGTGGCAGGGTATGCTCAGACGTGAGTCCCTTGCTCACCTTGCCACTGGATTCAAGCAAGCCGGGCTGAAGACAGCTGGAATGCCCGAAAACGGTCCTCGGAAGCTTGTTTCCAGTAAAGGGAAGACATGGCTTGGCAGTTCGGGATGGACTGTTCCCATGAGGCACAGGGTCAGACTGATTTGCATATAGCCATGTCTGAACTTGGGTGGCAGAGTGGGCTAAAGAACGGTGATGGATTAAACCCAGATCTTTTGACTGAGTGTGAGTGTTTGATTGATTCAGATGCTCCGTCCATCACCACCCCCCTTTTGCACCGCTTTTGGCCGCCATAAGTGTGGCAGGGTATGCTCAGACGTGAGTCCCTTGCTCACTTTGCCACTGGATTGAAGCAAGCCGGGCTGAAGACGGCTGGAATGCCAGAAACCGGTCCTCGGAAGCTTGTTTCCGGTCCAGGGAAGACATGGCTTGGCAGTTCGGGCTGGACTGTTCCCATGAGGCACAGGGTCAGACTGATTTGCATATAGCCATGTCTGAACTAGGGTGGCAGAGTGGGCTAAAGAACGGTGATGGATTAAACCCAGATCTTTTGACTGGGTGTGAGTGTTTGATTGATTCAGATGCTCCGTCCATCACCACCCCCCTTTTGCACCGCTTTTGGCCGCCATAAGTGTGGCAGGGTATGCTCAGATGTGAGTCCCTTGCTCACTTTGCCACTGGATTCAAGCAAGCCGGGCTGAAGACGGCTGGAATGCCAGAAACCGATCCTCGGAAGCTTGTTTCCGGTCCAGGGAAGACATGGCTTGGCAGTTTGGGCTGGACTGTTCCCATGAGGCACAGGGTCAGACTGATTTGCATATAGCCATGTCTGAACTGGGGTGGCAGAGTGGGCTAAAGAATGGTGATGGATTAAACCCAGATCTTTTCACTGGGTGTGAGTGTTTGATTGATTCAGATGCTCCGTCCATCACCACCCCCCTTTTGCACCGCTTTTGGCTGCCATAAGTGTGGCAGAGTATGCTCAGACGTGAGTCCCTTGCTCACTTTGCCACTGGATTCAAGCAAGCCGGGCTGAAGACGGCTGGAATGCCAGAAAGCGGTCCTCGGAAGCTTGTTTCCGGTCCAGGGAAGACATGGCTTGACAGTTCGGGCTGGACTGTTCCCATGAGGCACAGGGTCAGACTGATTTGCATATAGCCATGTCTGAACTGGGGTGGCAGAGTGGGCTAAAGAACGGTGATGGATTAAACCCAGATCTTTTGACTGGGTGTGAGTGTTTGATTGATTCAGATGCTCCGTCCATCACCACCACCCTTTTGCACCGCCTTTGGCCGCCATAAGCGTGGCAGGGTATGCTCAGATGTGAGTCCCTTGCTCACTTTGCCACTGGATTCAAGCAAGCCGGGCTGAAGACGGCTGGAATGCCAGAAACCGGTCCTCGGAAGCTTGTTTCCGGTCCAGGGGAGACATGGCTTGGCAGTTCGGGCTGGACTGTTCCCATGAGGCACAGGGTCAGACAGATTTGCATATAGCCATGTCTGAACTGGGGTGGCAGAGTGGGCTAAAGAACGATGATGGACTGAACCCAGATCTTTTGACTGGGTGTGAGTGTTTGATTGATTCAGATGCTCGGTCCATTACCACCCCCCTTTTGCACCGCTTTTGGCCGCCATAAGTGTGGCAGGGTATGCTCAGACGTGAGTTCCTTGCTCACTTTGCCACTGGATTCAAGCAAGCCGGGCTGAAGACGGCTGGAATGCCAGAAACCGGTCCTCGGAAGCTTGTTTCCGGTCCAGGGAAGACATGGCTTGGCAGTTCGGGCTGGACTGTTCCCATGAGGCACAGGGTCAGACTGATTTGCATATAGCCATGTCTGAACTGGGGTGGCAGAGTGGGCTAAAGAATGGTGATGGATTAAACCCAGATCTTTTGACCTGGTGTGAGTGTTTGATTGATTCAGATGCTCTATCCATCACCAACCAATTTTGCACCGATTTTGGCCGCCATAAGTGTGGCAGGGTATGCTCAGACGTGAGTCCCTTGCTCACCTTGCCACTGGATTCAAGCAAGCCGGGCTGAAGACGGCTGGAATGCCCGAAAACGGTCCTCGGAAGCTTGTTTCCGGTCCAGGTAAGACATGGCGTGGCAGTTCGGGCTGGACTGTTCCCATGAGGCACAGGGTCAGACTGATTTGCATATAGCCATGTCTGAACTGGGGTGGCAGAGTGGGCTAAAGAACGGTGATGGATTAAACCCAGATCTTTTGACTGGGTGTGAGTGTTTGATTGATTCAGATGCTCCGTCCATCACCACCCCCCTTTTGCACCGCTTTTGGCCCCCATAAGTGTGGCAGGGTATGCTCAGACGTGAGTCCCTTGCTCACTTTGCCACTGGATTCAAGCAAGCCGGGCTGAAGACGGCTGGAATGCCAGAAAGCGGTCCTCGGAAGCTTGTTTCCAGTCCAGGGAAGACATGGCTTGGCAGTTCGGGCTGGACTGTTCCCATGAGGCACAGGGTCAGACAGATTTGCATATAGCCATGTCTGAACTGGGGTGGCAGAGTGGGCTAAAGAACGATGATGGACCGAACCCAGATCTTTTGACTGGGTGTGAGTGTTTGATTGATTCAGATGCTCGGTCCATTACCACCCCCCTTTTGCACCGCTTTTGGCCGCCATAAGTGTGGCAGGGTATGCTCAGACGTGAGTTCCTTGCTCACTTTGCCACTGGATTCAAGCAAGCCGGGCTGAAGACGGCTGGAATGCCAGAAACCGGTCCTCGGAAGCTTGTTTCCGGTCCAGGGAAGACATGGCTTGGCAGTTCGGGCTGGACTGTTCCCATGAGGCACAGGGTCAGACTGATTTGCATAGAGCCATGTCTGAACTGGGGTGGCAGAGTGGGCTAAAGAATGGTGATGGATTAAACCCAGAGCTTTTGACCTGGTGTGAGTGTTTGATTGATTCAGATGCTCTATCCATCACCAACCACTTTTGCACCGCTTTTGGCCGCCATAAGTGTGGCAGGGTATGCTCAGACGTGAGTCCCTTGCTCACCTTGCCACTGGATTCAAGCAAGCCGGGCTGAAGACGGCTGGAATGCCCGAAAACGGTGCTCGGAAGCTTGTTTCCGGTCCAGGTAAGACATGGCGTGGCAGTTCGGGCTGGACTGTTCCCATGAGGCACAGGGTCAGACTGATTTGCATATAGCCATGTCTGAACTGGGGTGGCAGAGTGGGCTAAAGAACGGTGATGGATTAAACCCAGATCTTTTGACTGGGTGTGAGTGTTTGATTGATTCAGATGCTCCGTCCATCACCACCCCCCCTTTTGCACCGCTTTTGGCTGCCATAAGTGTGGCAGGGTATGCTCAGACGTGAGTCCCTTGCTCACCTTGCCACTGGATTCAAGCAAGCCGGGCTGAAGACGGCTGGAATGCCCGAAAACGGTCCTCGGAAGCTTGTTTCCGGTCCAGGTAAGACATGGCGTGGCAGTTCGGGCTCGACTGTTCCCATGAGGCACAGGGTCAGACTGATTTGCATATAGCCATGTCTGAACTGGGGTGGCAGAGTGGGCTAAAGAACGGTGATGGATTAAACCCAGATCTTTTGACTGGGTGTGAGTGTTTGATTGATTCAGATGCTCCGTCCATCACCACCCCCCTTTTGCACCGCTTTTGGCCGCCATAAGTGTGGCAGGGTATGCTCAGACGTGAGTCCCTTGCTCACTTTGCCACTGGATTCAAGCAAGCCGGGCTGAAGACGGCTGGAATGCCAGAAACCGGTCCTCGGAAGGTTGTTTCCGGTCCAGGGAAGACATGGCTTGGCAGTTCGGGCTGGACTGTTCCCATGAGGCACAGGGTCAGACTGATTTGCATATAGCCATGTCTGAACTGGGGTGGCAGAGTGGGCTAAAGAATGGTGATGGATTAAACCCAGATCTTTTGACTGGGTGTGAGTGTTTGATTGATTCAGATGCTCCGTCCATCACCACCCCCCCTTTTGCACCGCTTTTGGCTGCCATAAGTGTGGCAGGGTATGCTCAGACGTGAGTCCCTTGCTCACCTTGCCACTGGATTCAAGCAAGCCGGGCTGAAGACAGCTGGAATGCCCGAAAACGGTCCTCGGAAGCTTGTTTCCGGTCCAGGTAAGAAATGGCGTGGCAGTTCGGGCTCGACTGTTCCCATGAGGCACAGGGTCAGACTGATTTGCATATAGCCATGTCTGAACTGGGGTGGCAGAGTGGGCTAAAGAACGGTGATGGATTAAACCCAGATCTTTTGACTGGGTGTGAGTGTTTGATTGATTCAGATGCTCCGTCCATCACCACCCCCCTTTTGCACCGCTTTTGGCCGCCATAAGTGTGGCAGGGTATGCTCAGACGTGAGTCCCTTGCTCACTTTGCCACTGGATTCAAGCAAGCCGGGCTGAAGACGGCTGGAATGCCAGAAAGCGGTCCTCGGAAGCTTGTTTCCAGTAAAGGGAAGACATGGCTTGGCAGTTCGGGATGGACTGTTCCCATGAGGCACAGGGTCAGACTGATTTGCATATAGCCATGTCTGAACTTGGGTGGCAGAGTGGGCTAAAGAACGGTGATGGATTAAACCCAGATCTTTTGACTGAGTGTGAGTGTTTGATTGATTCAGATGCTCCGTCCATCACCACCCCCCTTTTGCACCGCTTTTGGCCGCCATAAGTGTGGCAGGGTATGCTCAGACGTGAGTCCCTTGCTCACTTTGCCACTGGATTGAAGCAAGCCGGGCTGAAGACGGCTGGAATGCCAGAAACCGGTCCTCGGAAGCTTGTTTCCGGTCCAGGGAAGACATGGCTTGGCAGTTCGGGCTGGACTGTTCCCATGAGGCACAGGGTCAGACTGATTTGCATATAGCCATGTCTGAACTAGGGTGGCAGAGTGGGCTAAAGAACGGTGATGGATTAAACCCAGATCTTTTGACTGGGTGTGAGTGTTTGATTGATTCAGATGCTCCGTCCATCACCACCCCCCTTTTGCACCGCTTTTGGCCGCCATAAGTGTGGCAGGGTATGCTCAGATGTGAGTCCCTTGCTCACTTTGCCACTGGATTCAAGCAAGCCGGGCTGAAGACGGCTGGAATGCCAGAAACCGATCCTCGGAAGCTTGTTTCCGGTCCAGGGAAGACATGGCTTGGCAGTTTGGGCTGGACTGTTCCCATGAGGCACAGGGTCAGACTGATTTGCATATAGCCATGTCTGAACTGGGGTGGCAGAGTGGGCTAAAGAATGGTGATGGATTAAACCCAGATCTTTTCACTGGGTGTGAGTGTTTGATTGATTCAGATGCTCCGTCCATCACCACCCCCCTTTTGCACCGCTTTTGGCTGCCATAAGTGTGGCAGAGTATGCTCAGACGTGAGTCCCTTGCTCACTTTGCCACTGGATTCAAGCAAGCCGGGCTGAAGACGGCTGGAATGCCAGAAAGCGGTCCTCGGAAGCTTGTTTCCGGTCCAGGGAAGACATGGCTTGACAGTTCGGGCTGGACTGTTCCCATGAGGCACAGGGTCAGACTGATTTGCATATAGCCATGTCTGAACTGGGGTGGCAGAGTGGGCTAAAGAACGGTGATGGATTAAACCCAGATCTTTTGACTGGGTGTGAGTGTTTGATTGATTCAGATGCTCCGTCCATCACCACCACCCTTTTGCACCGCCTTTGGCCGCCATAAGCGTGGCACGGTATGCTCAGATGTGAGTCCCTTGCTCACTTTGCCACTGGATTCAAGCAAGCCGGGCTGAAGACGGCTGGAATGCCAGAAACCGGTCCTCGGAAGCTTGTTTCCGGTCCAGGGGAGACATGGCTTGGCAGTTCGGGCTGGACTGTTCCCATGAGGCACAGGGTCAGACAGATTTGCATATAGCCATGTCTGAACTGGGGTGGCAGAGTGGGCTAAAGAACGATGATGGACTGAACCCAGATCTTTTGACTGGGTGTGAGTGTTTGATTGATTCAGATGCTCGGTCCATTACCACCCCCCTTTTGCACCGCTTTTGGCCGCCATAAGTGTGGCAGGGTATGCTCAGACGTGAGTTCCTTGCTCACTTTGCCACTGGATTCAAGCAAGCCGGGCTGAAGACGGCTGGAATGCCAGAAACCGGTCCTCGGAAGCTTGTTTCCGGTCCAGGGAAGACATGGCTTGGCAGTTCGGGCTGGACTGTTCCCATGAGGCACAGGGTCAGACTGATTTGCATATAGCCATGTCTGAACTGGGGTGGCAGAGTGGGCTAAAGAATGGTGATGGATTAAACCCAGATCTTTTGACCTGGTGTGAGTGTTTGATTGATTCAGATGCTCTATCCATCACCAACCACTTTTGCACCGCTTTTGGCCGCCATAAGTGTGGCAGGGTATGCTCAGACGTGAGTCCCTTGCTCACCTTGCCACTGGATTCAAGCAAGCCGGGCTGAAGACGGCTGGAATGCCCAAAAACGGTCCTCGGAAGCTTGTTTCCGGTCCAGGTAAGACATGGCGTGGCAGTTCGGGCTGGACTGTTCCCATGAGGCACAGGGTCAGACTGATTTGCATATAGCCATGTCTGAACTGGGGTGGCAGAGTGGGCTAAAGAACGGTGATGGATTAAACCCAGATCTTTTGACTGGGTGTGAGTGTTTGATTGATTCAGATGCTCCGTCCATCACCACCCCCCTTTTGCACCGCTTTTGGCCGCCATAAGTGTGGCAGGGTATGCTCAGACGTGAGTCCCTTGCTCACTTTGCCACTGGATTCAAGCAAGCCGGGCTGAAGACGGCTGGAATGCCAGAAAGCGGTCCTCGGAAGCTTGTTTCCAGTCCAGGGAAGACATGGCTTGGCAGTTCGGGCTGGACTGTTCCCATGAGGCACAGGGTCAGGTTGATTTGCATATACCCATGTCTGAACTGGGGTGGCAGAGTGGGCTAAAGAACGGTGATGGATTAAAACCAGATCTTTTGACTGGGTGTGAGTGTTTGATTGATTCAGATGCTCCGTCCATCACCACCCCCCTTTTGCACCGCTTTTGGCCGCCATAAGTGTGGCAGGGTATGCTCAGACGTGAGTCCCTTGCTCCCTTTGCCACTGGATTCAAGCAAGCCGGGCTGAAGACGGCTGAAATGCCAGAAACCGGTCCTCGGAAGCTTGTTTCCGGTCCAGGGAAGACATGGCTTGGCAGTTCGGGCTGGACTGTTCCCATGAGGCACAGGGTCAGACTGATTTTCATATAGCCATGTCTGAACTGGGGTGGCAGAGTAGGCTAAAGAACGGTGATGGATTAAACCCAGATCTTTTGACTGGATGTGAGTGTTTGATTGATTCAGATGCTCCGTCCATCACCACCCCCCTTTTGCACCGCTTTTGGCCGCCATAAGTGTGGGAGGGTATGCTCAGACGTGAGTCCCTTGCTCACTTTGCTACTGGATTCAAGCAAGCCGGGCTGAAGACGGCTGGAATGCCAGAAACCGGTCCTCGGAAGCTTGTTTCCGGTCCAGGGAAGACATGGCTTGGCAGTTCGGGCTGGACTGTTCCCATGAGGCACAGGGTCAGACTGATTTACATATAGCCATGTCTGAACTGGGGTGGCAGAGTGGGCTAAAGAACGGTGATGGATTAAACCCAGATCTTTTGACTGGGTGTGAGTGTTTGATTGATTCAGATGCTCCGTCCATCACCACCCCCCTTTTGCACCGCTTTTTGCCGCCATAAGTGTGGCAGGGTATGCTCAGACGTGAGCCCCTTGCTCACTTTGCCACTGGATTCGGCTGGAATGCCAGAAACCGGTCCTCGGAAGCTTGTTTCCGGTCCAGGGAAGACATGGCTTGGCAGTTCGGGCTGGACTGTTCCCATGAGGCACAGGGTCAGACTGATTTGCATATAGCCATGTCTGAACTGGGGTGGCAGAGTGGGCTAAAGAACGGTGATGGATTAAACCCAGATCTTTTGACTGGGTGTGAGTGTTTGATTGATTCAGATGCTCCGTCCATCACCACCCCCCTTTTGCACCGCTTTTGGCCGCCATAAGTGTGGCAGGGTATGCTCAGACGTGAGTCCCTTGCTCCCTTTGCCACTGGATTCAAGCAAGCCGGGCTGAAGACGGCTGAAATGCCAGAAACCGGTCCTCGGAAGCTTGTTTCCGGTCCAGGGAAGACATGGCTTGGCAGTTCGGGCTGGACTGTTCCCATGAGGCACAGGGTCAGACTGATTTTCATATAGCCATGTCTGAACTGGGGTGGCAGAGTAGGCTAAAGAACGGTGATGGATTAAACCCAGATCTTTTGACTGGATGTGAGTGTTTGATTGATTCAGATGCTCCGTCCATCACCACCCCCCTTTTGCACCGCTTTTGGCCGCCATAAGTGTGGGAGGGTATGCTCAGACGTGAGTCCCTTGCTCACTTTGCTACTGGATTCAAGCAAGCCGGGCTGAAGACGGCTGGAATGCCAGAAACCGGTCCTCGGAAGCTTGTTTCCGGTCCAGGGAAGACATGGCTTGGCAGTTCGGGCTGGACTGTTCCCATGAGGCACAGGGTCAGACTGATTTACATATAGCCATGTCTGAACTGGGGTGGCAGAGTGGGCTAAAGAACGGTGATGGATTAAACCCAGATCTTTTGACTGGGTGTGAGTGTTTGATTGATTCAGATGCTCCGTCCATCACCACCCCCCTTTTGCACCGCTTTTTGCCGCCATAAGTGTGGCAGGGTATGCTCAGACGTGAGCCCCTTGCTCACTTTGCCACTGGATTCGGCTGGAATGCCAGAAACCGGTCCTCGGAAGCTTGTTTCCGGTCCAGGGAAGACATGGCTTGGCAGTTCGGGCTGGACTGTTCCCATGAGGCACAGGGTCAGACTGATTTGCATATAGCCATGTCTGAACTGGGGTGGCAGAGTGGGCTAAAGAACGGTGATGGATTAAACCCAGATCTTTTGACTGGGTGTGAGTGTTTGATTGATTCAGATGCTCCGTCCATCACCACCCCCCTTTTGCACTGCTTTTGGCCGCCATAAGTGTGGCAGGGTATGCTCAGACATGAGTCCCTTGCTCACTTTGCCACTGGATTCAAGCAAGCCGGGCTGAAGACGGCTGGAATGCCAGAAACCGGTCCTCGGAAGCTTGTTTCCGGTCCAGGGAAGACATGGCTTGGCAGTTCGGGCTGGACTGTTCCCATGAGGCACAGGGTCAGACTGATTTGCATATAGCCATGTCTGAACTGGGGTGGCAGAGTGGGCTAAAGAACGGTGATGGATTAAACCCAGATCTTTTGACTGGGTGTGAGTGTTTGATTGATTCAGATGCTCCGTCCATCACCACCCCCCTTTTGCACCGCTTTTGGCCGCCATAAGTGTGGCAGGGTATGCTCAGATGTGAGTCCCTTGCTCACTTTGCCACTGGATTCAAGCAAGCCGGGCTGAAGACGGCTGGAATGCCAGAAACCGGTCCTCGGTAGCTTGTTTCCGGTCCAGGGAAGACATGGCTTGGCAGTTTGGGCTGGACTGTTCCCATGAGGCACAGGGTCAGACTGATTTTCATATAGCCATGTCTGAACTGGGGTGGCAGAGTGGGCTAAAGAATGGTGATGGATTAAACCCAGATCTTTTCACTGGGTGTGAGTGTTTGATTGATTCAGATGCTCCGTCCATCACCACCCCCCTTTTGCACCGCTTTTGGCTGCCATAAGTGTGGCAGAGTATGCTCAGACGTGAGTCCCTTGCTCACCTTGCCACTGGATTTAAGCAAGCCGGGCTGAAGATGGCTGGAATGCCAGAAAACGGTCCTCGGAAGCTTGTTTCCGGTCCAGGTAAGACATGGCTTGGCAGTTCAGGCTGGACTGTTCCCATGAGGCACAGGGTCAGACTGATTTGCATATAGCCATGTCTGAACTGGGGTGGCGGAGTGGGCTAAAGAACGGTGATGGATTAAACCCAGATCTTTTGACTGGGTGTGAGTGTTTGATTGAATCAGATGCTCCGTCCATCACCACCCCACTTTTGCACCGCTTTTGGCTGCCATACGTGTGGCAGGGTATGCTCAGACGTGAGTCCCTTGCTCACTTTGCCACTGGATTCAAGCAAGCCGGGCTGAAGACGGCTGGAATGCCAGAAAGCGGTCCTCGGAAGCTTGTTTCCGGTCCAGGGAAGACATGGCTTGGCAGTTCGGGCTGGACTGTTCCCATGAGGCACAGGGTCAGACTGATTTGCATATAGCCATGTCTGAACTGGGGTGGCAGAGTGGGCTAAAGAACGGTGATGGATTAAACCCAGATCTTTTGACTGGGTGTGAGTGTTTGATTGATTCAGATGCTCCGTCCATCACCACCCCCCTTTTGCACCGCTTTTGGCCGCCATAAGTGTGGCAGGGTATGCTCAGATGTGAGTCCCTTGCTCACTTTGCCACTGGATTCAAGCAAGCCGGGCTGAAGACGGCTGGAATGCCAGAAACCGGTCCTCGGAAGCTTGTTTCCGGTCCAGGGGAGACATGGCTTGGCAGTTCGGGCAGGACTGTTCCCATGAGGCACAGGGTCAGACAGATTTGCATATAGCCATGTCTGAACTGGGGTGGCAGAGTGGGCTAAAGAACGATGATGGACTGAACCCAGATCTTTTGACTGGGTGTGAGTGTTTGATTGATTCAGATGCTCCGTCCATTACCACCCCCCTTTTGCACCGCTTTTGGCTGCCATAAGTGTGGCAGAGTATGCTCAGACGTGAGTTCCTTGCTCACCTTGCCACTGGATTTAAGCAAGCCGGGCTGAGGTTTGGCTGGAATGCCAGAAAACGGTCCTCGGAATCTTGTTTCCGGTCCAGGTAAGACATGGCTTGGCAGTTCAGGCTGGACTGTTCCCATGAGGCACAGGGTCAGACTGATTTGCATATAGCCATGTCTGAACTGGGGTGGCAGAGTGGGCTAAAGAACGGTGATGGATTAAACCCAGATCTTTTGACTGGGTGTGAGTGTTTGATTGAATCAGATGCTCCATCCATCACCACCCCACTTTTGCACCGCTTTTGGCTGCCATAAGTGTGGCAGGGTATGCTCAGACGTGAGTCCCTTGCTCACTTTGCCACTGGATTCAAGCAAGCCGGGCTGAAGGCGGCTGGAATGCCAGAAAGCGGTCCTCGGAAGCTTGTTTCCGGTCCAGGGAAGACATGGCTTGGCAGTTCGGGCTGGACTGTTCCCATGAGGCACAGGGTCAGACTGATTTGCATATAGCCATGTCTGAACTGGGGTGGCAGAGTGGGCTAAAGAACGGTGATGGATTAAACCCAGATCTTTTGACTGGGTGTGAGTGTTTGATTGATTCAGATGCTCCGTCCATCACCACTCCCCTTTTGCACCGCTTTTGGCCGCCATAAGTGTGGCAGGGTATGCTCAGATGTGAGTCCCTTGCTCACTTTGCCACTGGATTCAAGCAAGCCGGGCTGAAGACGGCTGGAATGCCAGAAACCGGTCCTCGGAAGCTTGTTTCCGGTCCAGGGGAGACATGGCTTGGCAGTTCGGGCTGGACTGTTCCCATGAGGCACAGGGTCAGACAGATTTGCATATAGCCATGTCTGAACTGGGGTGGCAGAGTGGGCTAAAGAACGATGATGGACTGAACCCAGATCTTTTGACTGGGTGTGAGTGTTTGATTGATTCAGATGCTCCGTCCATTACCACCCCCCTTTTGCACCGCTTTTGGCCGCCATAAGTGTGGCAGGGTATGCTCAGACGTGAGTTCCTTGCTCACTTTGCCACTGGATTCAAGCAAGCCGGGCTGAAGACGGCTGGAATGCCAGAAACCGGTCCTCGGAAGCTTGTTTCCGGTCCAGGGAAGACATGGCTTGGCAGTTCGGGCTGGACTGTTCCCATGAGGCACAGGGTCAGACTGATTTGCATATAGCCATGTCTGAACTGGGGTGGCAGAGTGGGCTAAAGAATGGTGATGGATTAAACCCAGATCTTTTGACCTGGTGTGAGTGTTTGATTGATTCAGATGCTCTGTCCATCACCAACCCCTTTTGCACCGCTTTTGGCCGCCATAAGTGTGGCAGGGTATGCTCAGACGTGAGTCCCTTGCTCACCTTGCCACTGGATTCAAGCAAGCCGGGCTGAAGACGGCTGGAATGCCCGAAAACGGTCCTCGGAAGCTTGTTTCCGGTCCAGGTAAGACATGGCGTGGCAGTTCGGGCTGGACTGTTCCCATGAGGCACAGGGTCAGACTGATTTGCATATAGCCATGTCTGAACTGGGGTGGCAGAGTGGGCTAAAGAACGGTGATGGATTAAACCCAGATCTTTTGACTGGGTGTGAGTGTTTGATTGATTCAGATGCTCCGTCCATCACCACCCCCCTTTTGCACCGCTTTTGGCCGCCATAAGTGTGGCAGGGTATGCTCAGACGTGAGTCCCTTGCTCACTTTGCCACTGGATTCAAGCAAGCCGGGCTGAAGACGGCTGGAATGCCAGAAAGCGGTCCTCGGAAGCTTGTTTCCAGTCCAGGGAAGACATGGCTTGGCAGTTCGGGCTGGACTGTTCCCATGAGGCACAGGGTCAGGTTGATTTGCATATACCCATGTCTGAACTGGGGTGGCAGAGTGGGCTAAAGAACGGTGATGGATTAAAACCAGATCTTTTGACTGGGTGTGAGTGTTTGATTGATTCAGATGCTCCGTCCATCACCACCCCACTTTTGCACCGCTTTTGGCCGCCATAAGTGTGGCAGGGTATGCTCAGACGTGAGTCCCTTGCTCCCTTTGCCACTGGATTCAAGCAAGCCGGGCTGAAGACGGCTGAAATGCCAGAAACCGGTCCTCGGAAGCTTGTTTCCGGTCCAGGGAAGACATGGCTTGGCAGTTCGGGCTGGACTGTTCCCATGAGGCACAGGGTCAGACTGATTTTCATATAGCCATGTCTGAACTGGGGTGGCAGAGTAGGCTAAAGAACGGTGATGGATTAAACCCAGATCTTTTGACTGGATGTGAGTGTTTGATTGATTCAGATGCTCCGTCCATCACCACCCCCCTTTTGCACCGCTTTTGGCCGCCATAAGTGTGGGAGGGTATGCTCAGACGTGAGTCCCTTGCTCACTTTGCTACTGGATTCAAGCAAGCCGGGCTGAAGACGGCTGGAATGCCAGAAACCGGTCCTCGGAAGCTTGTTTCCGGTCCAGGGAAGACATGGCTTGGCAGTTCGGGCTGGACTGTTCCCATGAGGCACAGGGTCAGACTGATTTACATATAGCCATGTCTGAACTGGGGTGGCAGAGTGGGCTAAAGAACGGTGATGGATTAAACCCAGATCTTTTGACTGGGTGTGAGTGTTTGATTGATTCAGATGCTCCGTCCATCACCACCCCCCTTTTGCACCGCTTTTTGCCGCCATAAGTGTGGCAGGGTATGCTCAGACGTGAGCCCCTTGCTCACTTTGCCACTGGATTCGGCTGGAATGCCAGAAACCGGTCCTCGGAAGCTTGTTTCCGGTCCAGGGAAGACATGGCTTGGCAGTTCGGGCTGGACTGTTCCCATGAGGCACAGGGTCAGACTGATTTGCATATAGCCATGTCTGAACTGGGGTGGCAGAGTGGGCTAAAGAACGGTGATGGATTAAACCCAGATCTTTTGACTGGGTGTGAGTGTTTGATTGATTCAGATGCTCCGTCCATCACCAACCCCCTTTTGCACTGCTTTTGGCCGCCATAAGTGTGGCAGGGTATGCTCAGACGTGAGTCCCTTGCTCACTTTGCCACTGGATTCAAGCAAGCCGGGCTGAAGACGGCTGGAATGCCAGAAACCGGTCCTCGGAAGCTTGTTTCCGGTCCAGGGAAGACATGGCTTGGCAGTTCCGGCTGGACTGTTTCCATGAGGCACAGGGTCAGACTGATTTGCATATAGCCATGTCTGAACTGGGGTGGCAGAGTGGGCTAAAGAATGGTGATGGATTAAACCCAGATCTTTTGACTGGGTGTGAGTGTTTGATTGATTCAGATGCTCCGTCCATCACCACCCCCCCTTTTGCACCGCTTTTGGCTGCCATAAGTGTGGCAGGGTATGCTCAGACGTGAGTCCCTTGCTCACCTTGCCACTGGATTCAAGCAAGCCGGGCTGAAGACAGCTGGAATGCCCGAAAACGGTCCTCGGAAGCTTGTTTCCGGTCCAGGTAAGACATGGCGTGGCAGTTCGGGCTCGACTGTTCTCATAAGGCACAGGGTCAGACTGATTTGCATATAGCCATGTCTGAACTGGGGTGGCAGAGTGGGCTAAAGAACGGTGATGCATTAAACCCAGATCTTTTGACTGGGTGTGAGTGTTTGATTGATTCAGATGCTCCGTCCATAACCACCCCCCTTTTGCACCGCTTTTGGCCGCCATAAGTGTGGCAGGGTATGCTCAGACGTGAGTCCCTTGCTCACTTGGCCACTGGATTCAAGCAGGCCGGGCTGAAGACGGCTGGAATGCCAGAAAGCGGTCCTCGGAAGCTTGTTTCCAGTCCAGGGAAGACATGGCTTGGCAGTTCGGGATGGACTGTTCCCATGAGGCACAGGGTCAGACTGATTTGCATATAGCCATGTCTGAACTTGGGTGGCAGAGTGGGCTAAAGAACGGTGATGGATTAAACCCAGATCTTTTGACTGGGTGTGAGTGTTTGATTGATTCAGATGCTCCGTCCATCACCACCCCCCTTTTGCACCGCTTTTGGCCGCCATAAGTGTGGCAGGGTATGCTCAGACGTGAGTCCCTTGCTCACTTTGCCACTGGATTGAAGCAAGCCGGGCTGAAGACGGCTGGAATGCCAGAAACCGGTCCTCGGAAGCTTGTTTCCGGTCCAGGGAAGACATGGCTTGGCAGTTCGGGCTGGACTGTTCCCATGAGGCACAGGCTCAGACTGATTTGCATATAGCCATGTCTGAACTGGGGTGGCAGAGTGGGCTAAAGAACGGTGATGGATTAAACCCAGATCTTTTGACTGGGTGTGAGTGTTTGATTGATTCAGATGCTCCGTCCATCACCACCCCCCTTTTGCACCGCTTTTGGCCACCATAAGTGTGGCAGGGTATGCTCAGATGTGAGTCCCTTGCTCACTTTGCCACTGGATTCAAGCAAGCCGGGCTGAAGACGGCTGGAATGCCAGAAACCGGTCCTCGGAAGCTTGTTTCCGGTCCAGGGAAGACATGGCTTGGCAGTTTGGGCTGGACTGTTCCCATGAGGCACAGGGTCAGACTGATTTGCATATAGCCATGTCTGAACTGGGGTGGCAGAGTGGGCTAAAGAATGGTGATGGATTAAACCCAGATCTTTTGACTGGGTGTGAGTGTTTGATTGATTCAGATGCTCCGTCCATCACCACCCCCCTTTTGCACCGCTTTTGGCTGCCATAAGTGTGGCAGGGTATGCTCAGACGTGAGTCCCTTGCTCACCTTGCCACTGGATTCAAGCAAGCCGGGCTGAAGACGGCTGGAATGCCAGAAACCGGTCCTCGGAAGCTTGTTTCCGGTCCAGGGGAGACATGGCTTGGCAGTTCGGGCAGGACTGTTCCCATGAGGCACAGGGTCAGACAGATTTGCATATAGCCATGTCTGAACTGGGGTGGCAGAGTGGGCTAAAGAACGATGATGGACTGAACCCAGATCTTTTGACTGGGTGTGAGTGTTTGATTGATTCAGATGCTCCGTCCATCACCACCCCCCTTTTGCACCGCTTTTGGCTGCCATAAGTGTGGCAGGGTATGCTCAGACGTGAGTCCCTTGCTCACCTTGCCACTGGATTCAAGCAAGCCGGGCTGAAGACGGCTGGAATGCCAGAAACCGGTCCTCGGAAGCTTGTTTCCGGTCCAGGGGAGACATGGCTTGGCAGTTCGGGCAGGACTGTTCCCATGAGGCACAGGGTCAGACAGATTTGCATATAGCCATGTCTGAACTGGGGTGGCAGAGTGGGCTAAAGAACGATGATGGACTGAACCCAGATCTTTTGACTGGGTGTGAGTGTTTGATTGATTCAGATGCTCCGTCCATAACCACCCCCCTTTTGCACCGCTTTTGGCCGCCATAAGTGTGGCAGGGTATGCTCAGACGTGAGTCCCTTGCTCACTTGGCCACTGGATTCAAGCAGGCCGGGCTGAAGACGGCTGGAATGCCAGAAAGCGGTCCTCGGAAGCTTGTTTCCAGTCCAGGGAAGACATGGCTTGGCAGTTCGGGATGGACTGTTCCCATGAGGCACAGGGTCAGACTGATTTGCATATAGCCATGTCTGAACTTGGGTGGCAGAGTGGGCTAAAGAACGGTGATGGATTAAACCCAGATCTTTTGACTGGGTGTGAGTGTTTGATTGATTCAGATGCTCCGTCCATCACCACCCCCCTTTTGCACCGCTTTTGGCCGCCATAAGTGTGGCAGGGTATGCTCAGACGTGAGTCCCTTGCTCACTTTGCCACTGGATTGAAGCAAGCCGGGCTGAAGACGGCTGGAATGCCAGAAACCGGTCCTCGGAAGCTTGTTTCCGGTCCAGGGAAGACATGGCTTGGCAGTTCGGGCTGGACTGTTCCCATGAGGCACAGGCTCAGACTGATTTGCATATAGCCATGTCTGAACTGGGGTGGCAGAGTGGGCTAAAGAACGGTGATGGATTAAACCCAGATCTTTTGACTGGGTGTGAGTGTTTGATTGATTCAGATGCTCCGTCCATCACCACCCCCCTTTTGCACCGCTTTTGGCCACCATAAGTGTGGCAGGGTATGCTCAGATGTGAGTCCCTTGCTCACTTTGCCACTGGATTCAAGCAAGCCGGGCTGAAGACGGCTGGAATGCCAGAAACCGGTCCTCGGAAGCTTGTTTCCGGTCCAGGGAAGACATGGCTTGGCAGTTTGGGCTGGACTGTTCCCATGAGGCACAGGGTCAGACTGATTTGCATATAGCCATGTCTGAACTGGGGTGGCAGAGTGGGCTAAAGAATGGTGATGGATTAAACCCAGATCTTTTGACTGGGTGTGAGTGTTTGATTGATTCAGATGCTCCGTCCATCACCACCCCCCTTTTGCACCGCTTTTGGCTGCCATAAGTGTGGCAGGGTATGCTCAGACGTGAGTCCCTTGCTCACCTTGCCACTGGATTCAAGCAAGCCGGGCTGAAGACGGCTGGAATGCCAGAAACCGGTCCTCGGAAGCTTGTTTCCGGTCCAGGGGAGACATGGCTTGGCAGTTCGGGCAGGACTGTTCCCATGAGGCACAGGGTCAGACAGATTTGCATATAGCCATGTCTGAACTGGGGTGGCAGAGTGGGCTAAAGAACGATGATGGACTGAACCCAGATCTTTTGACTGGGTGTGAGTGTTTGATTGATTCAGATGCTCCGTCCATTACCACCCCCCTTTTGCACCGCTTTTGGCTGCCATAAGTGTGGCAGAGTATGCTCAGACGTGAGTTCCTTGCTCACCTTGCCACTGGATTTAAGCAAGCCGGGCTGAGGTTTGGCTGGAATGCCAGAAAACGGTCCTCGGAATCTTGTTTCCGGTCCAGGTAAGACATGGCTTGGCAGTTCAGGCTGGACTGTTCCCATGAGGCACAGGGTCAGACTGATTTGCATATAGCCATGTCTGAACTGGGGTGGCAGAGTGGGCTAAAGAACGGTGATGGATTAAACCCAGATCTTTTGACTGGGTGTGAGTGTTTGATTGAATCAGATGCTCCATCCATCACCACCCCACTTTTGCACCGCTTTTGGCTGCCATAAGTGTGGCAGGGTATGCTCAGACGTGAGTCCCTTGCTCACTTTGCCACTGGATTCAAGCAAGCCGGGCTGAAGGCGGCTGGAATGCCAGAAAGCGGTCCTCGGAAGCTTGTTTCCGGTCCAGGGAAGACATGGCTTGGCAGTTCGGGCTGGACTGTTCCCATGAGGCACAGGGTCAGACTGATTTGCATATAGCCATGTCTGAACTGGGGTGGCAGAGTGGGCTAAAGAACGGTGATGGATTAAACCCAGATCTTTTGACTGGGTGTGAGTGTTTGATTGATTCAGATGCTCCGTCCATCACCACTCCCCTTTTGCACCGCTTTTGGCCGCCATAAGTGTGGCAGGGTATGCTCAGATGTGAGTCCCTTGCTCACTTTGCCACTGGATTCAAGCAAGCCGGGCTGAAGACGGCTGGAATGCCAGAAACCGGTCCTCGGAAGCTTGTTTCCGGTCCAGGGGAGACATGGCTTGGCAGTTCGGGCTGGACTGTTCCCATGAGGCACAGGGTCAGACAGATTTGCATATAGCCATGTCTGAACTGGGGTGGCAGAGTGGGCTAAAGAACGATGATGGACTGAACCCAGATCTTTTGACTGGGTGTGAGTGTTTGATTGATTCAGATGCTCCGTCCATTACCACCCCCCTTTTGCACCGCTTTTGGCCGCCATAAGTGTGGCAGGGTATGCTCAGACGTGAGTTCCTTGCTCACTTTGCCACTGGATTCAAGCAAGCCGGGCTGAAGACGGCTGGAATGCCAGAAACCGGTCCTCGGAAGCTTGTTTCTGGTCCAGGGAAGACATGGCTTGGCAGTTCGGGCTGGACTGTTCCCATGAGGCACAGGGTCAGACTGATTTGCATATAGCCATGTCTGAACTGGGGTGGCAGAGTGGGCTAAAGAATGGTGATGGATTAAACCCAGATCTTTTGACCTGGTGTGAGTGTTTGATTGATTCAGATGCTCTGTCCATCACCAACCCCTTTTGCACCGCTTTTGGCCGCCATAAGTGTGGCAGGGTATGCTCAGACGTGAGTCCCTTGCTCACCTTGCCACTGGATTCAAGCAAGCCGGGCTGAAGACGGCTGGAATGCCCGAAAACGGTCCTCGGAAGCTTGTTTCCGGTCCAGGTAAGACATGGCGTGGCAGTTCGGGCTGGACTGTTCCCATGAGGCACAGGGTCAGACTGATTTGCATATAGCCATGTCTGAACTGGGGTGGCAGAGTGGGCTAAAGAACGGTGATGGATTAAACCCAGATCTTTTGACTGGGTGTGAGTGTTTGATTGATTCAGATGCTCCATCCATCACCACCCCCCTTTTGCACCGCTTTTGGCCGCCATAAGTGTGGCAGGGTATGTTCAGACGTGAGTCCCTTGCTCACTTTGCCACTGGATTCAAGCAAGCCGGGCTGAAGACGGCTGGAATGCCAGAAAGCGGTCCTCGGAAGCTTGTTTCCAGTCCAGGGAAGACATGGCTTGGCAGTTCGGGCTGGACTGTTCCCATGAGGCACAGGGTCAGGTTGATTTGCATATACCCATGTCTGAACTGGGGTGGCAGAGTGGGCTAAAGAACGGTGATGGATTAAAACCAGATCTTTTGACTGGGTGTGAGTGTTTGATTGATTCAGATGCTCCGTCCATCACCACCCCACTTTTGCACCGCTTTTGGCCGCCATAAGTGTGGCAGGGTATGCTCAGACGTGAGTCCCTTGCTCCCTTTGCCACTGGATTCAAGCAAGCCGGGCTGAAGACGGCTGAAATGCCAGAAACCGGTCCTCGGAAGCTTGTTTCCGGTCCAGGGAAGACATGGCTTGGCAGTTCGGGCTGGACTGTTCCCATGAGGCACAGGGTCAGACTGATTTTCATATAGCCATGTCTGAACTGGGGTGGCAGAGTAGGCTAAAGAACGGTGATGGATTAAACCCAGATCTTTTGACTGGATGTGAGTGTTTGATTGATTCAGATGCTCCGTCCATCACCACCCCCCTTTTGCACCGCTTTTGGCCGCCATAAGTGTGGGAGGGTATGCTCAGACGTGAGTCCCTTGCTCACTTTGCTACTGGATTCAAGCAAGCCGGGCTGAAGACGGCTGGAATGCCAGAAACCGGTCCTCGGAAGCTTGTTTCCGGTCCAGGGAAGACATGGCTTGGCAGTTCGGGCTGGACTGTTCCCATGAGGCACAGGGTCAGACTGATTTACATATAGCCATGTCTGCACTGGGGTGGCAGAGTGGGCTAAAGAACGGTGATGGATTAAACCCAGATCTTTTGACTGGGTGTGAGTGTTTGATTGATTCAGATGCTCCGTCCATCACCACCCCCCTTTTGCACCGCTTTTTGCCGCCATAAGTGTGGCAGGGTATGCTCAGACGTGAGCCCCTTGCTCACTTTGCCACTGGATTCGGCTGGAATGCCAGAAACCGGTCCTCGGAAGCTTGTTTCCGGTCCAGGGAAGACATGGCTTGGCAGTTCGGGCTGGACTGTTCCCATGAGGCACAGGGTCAGACTGATTTGCATATAGCCATGTCTGAACTGGGGTGGCAGAGTGGGCTAAAGAACGGTGATGGATTAAACCCAGATCTTTTGACTGGGTGTGAGTGTTTGATTGATTCAGATGCTCCGTCCATCACCAACCCCCTTTTGCACTGCTTTTGGCCGCCATAAGTGTGGCAGGGTATGCTCAGACGTGAGTCCCTTGCTCACTTTGCCACTGGATTCAAGCAAGCCGGGCTGAAGACGGCTGGAATGCCAGAAACCGGTCCTCGGAAGCTTGTTTCCGGTCCAGGGAAGACATGGCTTGGCAGTTCCGGCTGGACTGTTTCCATGAGGCACAGGGTCAGACTGATTTGCATATAGCCATGTCTGAACTGGGGTGGCAGAGTGGGCTAAAGAATGGTGATGGATTAAACCCAGATCTTTTGACTGGGTGTGAGTGTTTGATTGATTCAGATGCTCCGTCCATCACCACCCCCCCTTTTGCACCGCTTTTGGCTGCCATAAGTGTGGCAGGGTATGCTCAGACGTGAGTCCCTTGCTCACCTTGCCACTGGATTCAAGCAAGCCGGGCTGAAGACAGCTGGAATGCCCGAAAACGGTCCTCGGAAGCTTGTTTCCGGTCCAGGTAAGACATGGCGTGGCAGTTCGGGCTCGACTGTTCTCATAAGGCACAGGGTCAGACTGATTTGCATATAGCCATGTCTGAACTGGGGTGGCAGAGTGGGCTAAAGAACGGTGATGCATTAAACCCAGATCTTTTGACTGGGTGTGAGTGTTTGATTGATTCAGATGCTCCGTCCATAACCACCCCCCTTTTGCACCGCTTTTGGCCGCCATAAGTGTGGCAGGGTATGCTCAGACGTGAGTCCCTTGCTCACTTGGCCACTGGATTCAAGCAGGCCGGGCTGAAGACGGCTGGAATGCCAGAAAGCGGTCCTCGGAAGCTTGTTTCCAGTCCAGGGAAGACATGGCTTGGCAGTTCGGGATGGACTGTTCCCATGAGGCACAGGGTCAGACTGATTTGCATATAGCCATGTCTGAACTTGGGTGGCAGAGTGGGCTAAAGAACGGTGATGGATTAAACCCAGATCTTTTGACTGGGTGTGAGTGTTTGATTGATTCAGATGCTCCGTCCATCACCACCCCCCTTTTGCACCGCTTTTGGCCGCCATAAGTGTGGCAGGGTATGCTCAGACGTGAGTCCCTTGCTCACTTTGCCACTGGATTGAAGCAAGCCGGGCTGAAGACGGCTGGAATGCCAGAAACCGGTCCTCGGAAGCTTGTTTCCGGTCCAGGGAAGACATGGCTTGGCAGTTCGGGCTGGACTGTTCCCATGAGGCACAGGGTCAGACTGATTTGCATATAGCCATGTCTGAACTGGGGTGGCAGAGTGGGCTAAAGAACGGTGATGGATTAAACCCAGATCTTTTGACTGGGTGTGAGTGTTTGATTGATTCAGATGCTCCGTCCATCACCACCCCCCTTTTGCACCGCTTTTGGCCACCATAAGTGTGGCAGGGTATGCTCAGATGTGAGTCCCTTGCTCACTTTGCCACTGGATTCAAGCAAGCCGGGCTGAAGACGGCTGGAATGCCAGAAACCGGTCCTCGGAAGCTTGTTTCCGGTCCAGGGAAGACATGGCTTGGCAGTTTGGGCTGGACTGTTCCCATGAGGCACAGGGTCAGACTGATTTGCATATAGCCATGTCTGAACTGGGGTGGCAGAGTGGGCTAAAGAATGGTGATGGATTAAACCCAGATCTTTTGACTGGGTGTGAGTGTTTGATTGATTCAGATGCTCCGTCCATCACCACCCCCCTTTTGCACCGCTTTTGGCTGCCATAAGTGTGGCAGGGTATGCTCAGACGTGAGTCCCTTGCTCACCTTGCCACTGGATTCAAGCAAGCCGGGCTGAAGACGGCTGGAATGCCAGAAAACGGTCCTCGGAAGCTTGTTTCCGGTCCAGGTAAGACATGGCTTGGCAGTTCGGGCTGGACTGTTCCCATGAGGCACAGGGTCAGACTGATTTGCATATAGCCATGTCTGAACTGGGGTGGCAGAGTGGGCTAAAGAACGGTGATGGATTAAACCCAGATCTTTTGACTGGGTGTGAGTGTTTGATTGATTCAGATGCTCCGTCCATCACCACCCCCCTTTTGCACCGCTTTTGGCCGCCATAAGTGTGGCAGGGTATGCTCAGACGTGAGTCCCTTGCTCACTTTGCCACTGGATTCAAGCAAGCCGGGCTGAAGACGGCTGGAATGCCAGAAACCGGTCCTCGGAAGCTTGTTTCCGGTCCAGGGAAGACATGGCTTGGCAGTTCGGGCTGGACTGTTCCCATGAGGCACAGGGTCAGACTGATTTGCATATAGCCATGTCTGAACTGGGGTGGCAGAATGGGCTAAAGAACGGTGATGGATTAAACCCAGATCTTTTGACTGGGTGTGAGTGTTTGATTGATTCAGATGCTCCGTCCATCACCACCCCCCTTTTGCACCGCTTTTGGCCGCCATAAGTGTGGCAGGGTATGCTCAGACGTGAGTCCCTTGCTCACTTTGCCACTGGATTCAAGCAAGCCGGGCTGAAGACGGCTGGAATGCCAGAAAACGGTCCTCGGAAGCTTGTTTCCGGTCCAGGTAAGACATGGCGTGGCAGTTCGGGCTGGACTGTTCCCATGAGGCTCAGGGTCAGACTGATTTGCATATAGCCATGTCTGAACTGGGGTGGCAGAGTGGGCTAAAGAACGGTGATGGATTAATCCCAGATCTTTTGACTGGGTGTGAGTGTTTGATTGATTCAGATGCTCCGTCCATCACTACCCCCCTTTAGCACCGCTTTTGGCCGCCATAAGTGTGGCAGGGTATGCTCAGACGTGAGTCCCTAGCTCACTTTGCCACTGGATTCAAGCAAGCCGGGCTGAAGACGGCTGGAATGCCAGAAAGCGGTCCTCGGAAGCTTGTTTCCGGTCCAGGGAAGACATGGCTTGGCAGTTCGGGCTGGACTGTTCCCATGAGGCACAGGGTCAGACTGATTTGCATATAGCCATGTCTGAACTGGGGTGGCAGAGTGGGCTAAAGAACGGTGACGGATTAAACCCAGATCTTTTGACTGGGTGTGAGTGTTTGATTGATTCAGATGCTCCGTCCATCACCACCCCCCTTTTGCACCGCTTTTGGCCGCCATAAGTGTGGCAGGGTATGCTCAGACGTGAGTCCCTTGCTCACTTTGCCACTGGATTCAAGCAAGCCGGGCTGAAGACGGCTGGAATGCCAGAAACCGGTCCTCGGAAGCTTGTTTCTAGTCCAGAGAAGAAATGGCTTGGCAGTTCGGGCTGGACTGTTCCCATGAGGCACAGGGTCAGACAGATTTGCATATAGCCATGTCTGAACTGGGGTGGCAGAGTGGGCTAAAGAACGGTGATGGATTAAACCCAGATCTTTTGACTGGGTGTGAGTGTTTGATTGATTCAGATGCTCCGTCCATTACCACCCCCCTTTTGCACCGCTTTTGGCCGCCATAAGTGTGGCAGGGTATGCTCAGACGTGAGTCCCTTGCTCACTTTGCCACTGGATTCAAGCAAGCCGGGCTGAAGACGGCTGGATTGCCAGAAAACGGTCCTCGGAAGCTTGTTTCCGGTCCAGGTAAGACATGGCGTGGCAGTTCGGGCTGGACTGTTCCCATGAGGCTCAGGGTCAGACTGATTTGCATATAGCCATGTCTGAACTGGGGTGGCAGAGTGGGCTAAAGAATGGTGATGGATTAAACCCAGATCTTTTGACCTGGTGTGAGTGTTTGATTGATTCAGATGCTCTGTCCATCACCAACCCCTTTTGCACCGCTTTTGGCCGCCATAAGTGTGGGAGGGTATGCTCAGACGTGAGTCCCTTGCTCACTTTGCCACTGGATTCAAGCAAGCCGGGCTGAAGACGGCTGGAATGCCAGAAAGCGGTCCTCGGAAGCATGTTTCCGGTCCAGGGAAGACATGGCTTGGCAGTTTGGGCTGGACTGTTCCCATGAGGCACAGGGTCAGACTGATTTGCATATAGCCATGTCTGAACTGGGGTGGCAGAGTGGGCTAAAGAACGGTGATGGATTAAACCCAGATCTTTTGACTGGGTGTGAGTGTTTGATTGATCCAGATGCTCCGTCCATCACCACCCCCCTTTTGCACCGCTTTTGGCCGCCATAAGTGTGGCAGGGTATGCTCAGACGTGAGTCCCTTGCTCACTTTGCCACTGGATTCAAGCAAGCCGGGCTGAAGACGGCTGGAATGCCAGAAACCGGTCCTCGGAAGCTTGTTTCCGGTCCAGGGAAGACATGGCTTGGCAGTTCGGGCTGGACTGTTCCCATAAGGCACAGGGTCAGACTGATTTGCATATAGCCATGTCTGAACTGGGGTGGCAGAGTGGGCTAAAGAATGGTGATGGATTAAACCCAGATCTTTTGACCTGGTGTGAGTGTTTGATTGATTCAGATGCTCTGTCCATCACCAACCCCTTTTGCACCGCTTTTGGCCGCCATAAGTGTGGCAGGGTATGCTCAGACGTGAGTCCCTTGCTCACTTTGCCACTGGATTCAAGCAAGCCGGGCTGAAGACGGCTGGAATGCCAGAAAGCGGTCCTCGGAAGCTTGTTTCTGGTCCAGGGAAGACATGGCTTAGCAGTTCGGGCTGGACTGTTCCCATGAGGCACAGGGTCAGACTGATTTGCAAATAGCCATGTCTGAACTGGGGTGGCAGAAAGGGCTAAAGAACGGTGATGGATTAAACCCAGATCTTTTGACTGGATGTGAGTGTTTGATTGATTCAGATGCTCCGTCTATCACCACCCCCCTTTTGCACCGCTTTTGGCCGCCATAAGTGTGGCAGGGTATGCTCAGACGTGAGTCCCTTGCTCACTTTGCCACTGGATTCAAGCAAGCCGGGCTGAAGACGGCTGGAATGCCAGAAACCGGTCCTCAGAAGCTTGTTTCCGGTCCAGGGAAGACATGGCTTGGCAGTTCGGGCTGGACTGTTCCCATGAGGCACAGGGTCAGACTGATTTGCATATAGCCATGTCTGAACTGGGGTGGCAGAGTGGGCTAAAGAACGGTGATGGATTAAACCCAGATCTTTTGACTGGGTGTGAGTGTTTGATTGATTCAGATGCTCCGTCCATCACCACCCCCCTTTTGCACCGCTTTTGGCCGCCATAAGTGTGGCAGGGTATGCTCAGACGTGAGTCCCTTGCTCACTTTGCCACTGGATTCAAGCAAGCCGGGCTGAAGACGGCTGGAATGCCAGAAACAGGTCCTCGGAAGCTTGTTTCCGGTCCAGGGAAGACATGGCTTGGCAGTTCGGGCTGGACTGTTCCCATGAGGCACAGGGTCAGACTGATTTGCATATAGCCATGTCTGAACTGGGGTGGCAGAGTGGGCTAAAGAACGGTGATGGATTAAACCCAGATCTTTTGACTGGGTGTGAGTGTTTGATTGATTTAGATGCTCCGTCCATTACCACCCCCCTTTTGCACCGCCTTTGGCCGCCATAAGTGTGGCAGGGTATGCTCAGACGTGAGTCTCTTGCTCACTTTGCCACTGGATTCAAGCAAGCCGGGCTGAAGACGGCTGGAATGCCAGAAACCGGTCCTTGGAAGCTTGTTTCCGGTCCAGGGAAGACATGGCTTGGCAGTTCGGGCTGGACTGTTCCCATGAGGCACAGGGTCAGACTGATTTGCATATAGCCATGTCTGAACTGGGGTGGCAGAGTGGGCTAAAGAACAGTGATGGATTAAACCCAGATCTTTTGACTGGGTGTGAGTATTTGATTGATTCAGATGCTCCGTCCATCACCACCCCCCTTTTGCACCGCTTTTGGCTGCGATAAGTGTGGCAGAGTATGCTCAGACGTGAGTCCCTTGCTCACCTTGCCACTGGATTCAAGCAAGCCAGGCTGAAGACGGCTGGAATGCCAGAAAACGGTCCTCGGAAGCTTGTTTCCGGTCCAGGTAAGACATGGCTTGGCAGTTCGGGCTGGACTGTTCCCATGAGGCACAGGGTCAGACTGATTTGCATATAGCCATGTCTGAACTGGGGTGGCAGAGTGGGCTAAAGAACGGTGATGGATTAAACCCAGATATTTTGACTGGGTGTGAGAAGTTGGCCTGATGTGCAGTGCTCACTGTTCTAGTGATCACTATATATCAGTCCAAACAACCCTTATTGATGATTGGTTGTAAGTCAACCTTATATACCAGCTATCCTAGTAGCATGGATACGAGCAGTCTAAGGCTAAGACTCTAGAGGGTGTGTTAAGCCAGCTGTTTTACCATCACATTACCCCTTGAACACCCAGTGAAAGGACACCACACAAGTTGTTATGAAAATAAACAGTGTATTTATTTATAACAAGACTACCCTGGCTCTTTATGAGACAGGGAGCTAAGCACACAACAAAACTCTTATAAAAATACTTTAAGTCGCACAATTTACACAAATGCCCGAGGGGCACGAAAAACCATATACTCTAAAAGTGGAATGCGAATTACTAGCAGGTAAGTAACGATTCTCAGAGGCTTTAGGAACGCTAGGCCTACAATACTGAACACTCAGGTTAGGAGCAGGAGGCCTAGGGACACCACGTGCAGAGTGGGAACTCTCACGCGTAAGGCGGGAAAAAGCCTATGGAAGCTAGTATTCACAAAGTTAGTGTTCTCGGGCGAACCCGACTAGGTAGGTCAAAAACGAAAGTGGATCTGGACCCTTGGATAGTGAGGCTATGCTGGGGCACCGAAATGCCGAAGTTACCTAGCCCAGGGGCTGCAGCTGCATAGGTCTGAAAAGACGTCAGGATTCTTCGTTGACGAACCAGGAGCCTGAAGGAAAGGAGTTGCTAGCAGGCGACCAGTGAAGATTGTTCGAGTGATCCAAGCCTGGATCGAAGATGGATGACACCTGAAAGCAGAGGGGACCAAGTTCGTGACTACTAGCCAGTAGTCAGGGGACACCAGGAGGGCACCGGATGGTAGTCACCTCGACTAGGTGAGTGGGCGACGCTGTGCTCTGCAGTCTCACGGACCAGGAGGCGTTGTCGGCGACCAGGATGGAGGTACGAGCTGTCCCACGATGGATGATGCTGTCGACGTCGCTGGACCCAGGATTGGGGCAACAAGTCTTGGCAAATTCAAGCCCACGCGGTGGACCTAAAATGGCGTCTGGAGTGGACCAGGAGGGTCCGGGGTGCTCCTCTTCTGGAAGGGAGCAAGGGCCAGTCTGGAGCAACCAGACCAGCAGCAGTGATGTCGTCGGGCGTCGTTAAGAAGGCCACAAGCCAGCGGGCTAGTAGCCAAACAACGCGGTGAGCAGCAACAAGCAGAAGGGCCCCACGCAGATCGTGGAGATGCTGGGAGGCTGGACTTCGGTGCTGGGGCTGCTCAGGGTCGGGGCTTCTCGGACCCCAAAGCACTCACCAGAGGATCCCTCGGCGGTCGTGCTGGAAAGAAGTCGTGCAGTCTTGAAGATGGCCGGTCCCTCGAGGTCTCGTCGCACCCACGGTTCTCAGCTTGACTGTAGAGGTGGGTAGAGGTCAGAGGTGCCAGGGATGCCGGTTCTCGTCGAGCTGGGCAGTCAGATTCCGGAGGAAGGACTTGCAGCAGACCGCAGTGTTCTTAAGATGGTGCCTGCGGATGCAGGGTGACTACTCCTTAGTCACAAGGGAGAATCTTGAAGAAGAAATCTTGATGTCCTTTCGTAGAAAGTCGTGTCTTGATTCCAAAGATGATCTAATTTGGAAGGGGGCCTGCTCCTACCTTTATCTTGGAAAAGGGGGCTGGCACGCAACTAAGTCCTGCCCTATGGGTGGGACCAGGAGGGGGGTGGTTACACCCCTCTCCTTTGGCGGGCTTTCCCCAGGCCAGGGGCTGGAGTGCCCCTGGAACTGGTTTCAGCCGGCCTATGCACAGTGAGCACCGGGGTGCCACTTGCAGTCACCTTCCTCTGTAGCCCTGCCTACCTGGAATACACAAAACCCTGTCTGGGACGGTGCTGGCACCGCCCCTGGCAGGAAACCCTTTGTCCTTGCCTCCTGCTCTGGGAGGACTCCCAGCAGCAGGAGGGCAGACTTGTGTCTCGGTGGCAGCATCCATTTTGTGGATGCTAAGGCTCTGTCTGACTTTAACCGGGGTTACAGGTTACATCCATGTCGTGTCCCTCTAGAAGGGTGGAATGCTAACCCCGTCGCCAGAATTGGCGAGGGGTTAGTATTCCAATTCGTATGACACCTTACTCGACATGTTTTGATAAAGCGACACCAGAGTTGGCATATAACCGCGAGGATTATAATGCACTTAAGAGTATATGGTATGCGATATCATGGAAACGGCTAAGGGATAGATCCCGAAAGCCGCAGACAGGCTCAGCTCATGCCAGAGCACTATCTCACACGATTCCAAGCACTCTGCCTTCAGGATTGTTAAGGCCTGCCATAGGAGTGACTGATAGGAGATCTGTGTGTCCATTTAGGTTTAGATATAGGAATACTATATCTAAAGCAAAGGGTGTTTACACCTCCTTGCCCCAGCTGTCATGCAGCCAGTTGTGTCAGATTTAGTTAGTCAGTCCAGGGGTGGCATAATACATGCTGCAGCCCCTGGGAGACTTCTGGGTGCACCTCAGCCCTGGTTACAGGGACTTGAGAGGGCCCAGTGCCAATTCAGTACCTGGGTACAATTTGGATTAGAGAGAACAGCTAGGCTGTGGGTCTGATTAGCAGGCCCACAGCCAGGGAAAGTCATAAACCAGTGAAGCAAAAAGCAAAAATCTGAGTGATCATAGGATTGCAGACCCTACTCTCCTACATGACCCCCCCCCCCAAACTTTGGGACAATAAACTAACCTTAACCAGGTGAGTCTTCTTGCTCTAAGTGGAAATACCTGGAGAGCCCATCAGCATTGCTGTGATCAGTACCAGGTCTATGATCCACTGTAAAATCCATCCCCTGTAGGGAAATGGACCACCTAAGCAGTTTGGGGTTTTCACCCTTCATCTGATTTAGCCACAAGAGGGGCTTATGGTCGGTCTGAATGGTGAAGTGAGTGCCAAACAAGTAGGCCCTCAGCTTCTTCAGGGCCCAAACCACAGCAAAGTCCTCCCTCTCAATAGCTGACCAATTTTTCTCTCTGGGGGTCAGCCTCCTGCTAATGAAAGCAATAGGCTGGTCATTACCATCAAAATTCAGCTGAGACAGAACAGCTCCCACACCCAACTCAGAAGCATCTGTTTGGACAATGAATGGCTTGGAGTAATCTGGACTCTTAAGGATAGGTGCTGTGCACATGGCCTGCTTTAGGTCATTGAATGCTTTCTGACAGCTTGCTGTCCACTGAACTTTCTTTGGCATCTTCTTGCTTGTCAGGTCATTAAGAGGGGTCACTATGGACCCATAATTTCTGACAAACTTCCTATAGTACCCAGTCAGGCCCAAGAAAGCTCGAACCTGAGTCTGGGTGATTGGAGGAGTCCAGTCCTTGATGGCCTGTATCTTACTCTCCAGTGGCTGAACCTGGCCTCCACCTACAAGGTGGCCCAGGTATACAACCTGTGTCTGCCCTATCTGGCACTTAGTGGCCTTGATAGTGAGGCCTGCCTTTTGCAGGGCCTCTAACACTTTCCTCAGGTGGACCAGGTGATCCTCCCAGGTGGAGCTAAAGACAGCAATATCGTCAAGATATGCTGCACAGAAGTCATCCAGCCCAGTGAGGACTTGATTCACCAACCTTTGGAAGGTGGCAGGGGCATTCTTCAACCCAAAGGGCATTACCACAAATTGATAATGCCCACCAGGGGTAGAAAATGCTGTCTTGGGTTTGGCCTCCTCAGCTAACCTGATTTGCCAATACCCAGCTGTCAAATCAAATGTACTTAAGAATTTGGCAGAAGCCAATTTATCTATAAGTTCATCTGCTCTTGGTATTGGGTGGGCATCAGTCTTAGTGACTGCATTGAGGCCTCTGTAGTCTACACAAAACCTCATCTCTCTCTTACCACCCTGGGTGTGAGGCTTTGGCACTAGAACTACTGGGCTAGCCCAAGGGCTATCTGAGGGCTCAATGACTCCCAGCTCCAACATTTTCTGCACTTCTGTTTTGATGCAGTCTCTAACATGATCAGGCTGTCTGTAGATTTTACTCTTGACAGGCAGACTGTCTCCAGTGTCAACATCATGGGTACACCAATCAGTTTGGCTGGGTGTCAGAGAGAACATATGTCTGAAGGATTGCAGAACTTGCCTGCAATCCTGTTGCTGATGCTCAGTGAGGCTGCCACAAAAGACAACACCATCTACTGATCCATCATCAGGATTCTGAGTGAGCAGGTTGGGGAGAGGGTCACTCTCTTCCTCCTGTCCCTCATCTGTGGCCATGAGCAAGCTCATGTCCTTCCTGTCAACATATGCCTTGAGCCTGTTCACATGGAGCACTCTGAGAGGGCTCCTGGGAGTTCCAAGGTCCACCAAGTAGGTAACCTCTCCCTTCTGCTCAATGATGGTGTGGGGCCCAGACCATTTGTCTTTCAGAGCTGCTGGGGCCACTGGCTCCAGCACCCACACCTTCTGTCCTGGCTGGTACACAGTCAGAACAGCCTTTTGGTCATGCCAAGCTTTTTGAAGTTCTTGGCTGGCCTCCAGGTTTTTAGATGCCTTTTCCATATACTCAGCCATCCTGGAGCGGAGACCAAGTACATAGTCCACTATGTTGGTTGCAGGCTTTTTGAGAGGTCTCTCCCATCCTTCCTTCACCAAACACAGGGGTCCTCTTACAGGATGCCCATACAGAAGCTCAAAAGGGCTGTAGCCAACCCCCTTCTGTGGGACCTCCCTGTAAGCAAACAAGAGGCAGGGGATCAGGACATCCCATCTTCTCCTAAGAGTTTCAGGTAGCCCATGAATCATCCCTTTGAGGGTCCTGTTGAATCTCTCAACAAGCCCATTGCATTGTGGGTGATAGGGTGTGGTGAACTTGTAGTTCACACCACACTCCTTCCACATTGCAGTCAGATATCCTGACATGAAGTTTGTACCTCTGTCAGAAACAATCTCCTTAGGGAAGCCCACTCTGGAGAACACTCCAACTAGGGCCCTTGCCACTACAGGTGCTGTAGTGGTCCTAAGGGGAATAGCTTCAGGATACCTGGTGGCATGATCCACCACCACCAGTATAAACTTGTGCCCTGATGCTGTCTGGGGTTCCATTGGACCAACAATGTCAATCCCCACTCTTTCAAAGGGGACCCCCACCACAGGTAGTGGTATGAGGGGGGCCTTTGTTGTGCCACCTGACTTACCACTGGCTTGGCAAGTGACGCAGGAGCGACAAAACTCCTTGGTATTCTCATTCATGTGGGGCCAGTGAAAGTGTGAGACAAGCCTGTCCCACGTCTTTGTCTGGCCTAAATGACCTGCAAGGGGAATCTCATGGGCCAAGGTGAGAAGGAAACCTCTCAGAGACAAGGGGATGACCAGCCTCCTGGTTGCACCAGGCTTGGGGTCTCTTGACTCAGAGTACAGGAGTCCATCTTCCCAGTATACCCTGTGGGCACCTGTGGCATTCCCTGCAGCCTCAGCAGCAGCCTGCTGTCTGAGGGGTTCAAGGGAAGGGCAGTCTAACTGTGCCTTCCCCAGGTCTGCTCTGGAGGGTCCCCCTGAGCCCAGAAACTCAACTTGATCAAGCTCAAGCTCTTTAGGCTCAGTTTCCCTCAGCTCTCTCAGATCAGCCTCCTCAGAGACTTGATCCTCAACCTGGGGCAAGGGGGAAGGCAAAGCCTTAACCCTACTGCTCTTCTTCTTGGAAGGTGTCTGGTCCATACTTTCAGGATCCAGCACCTGTTCAGTGGGGCATCTTCTGGCCTGTGACCTAGTCACAGCAAGCACATGTGCTGGCAAGCGTAACATTTCCATGTGAGTCCTCTGCTCCACTTCTGACCATAGTGATGACTCCAAATCATTGCCCAACAAACAATCAACTGGGAGGTCTGAACTGACTACAACTTTCTTTTGACCCTTCACTCCACCCCAGGAGAAAGCCACAATCGCCATACTATGACTGGTAGTGACGTTGCTGGCATTGGTCACCAGGAAATCTGTACCTGGCATGATCTGTCCAGGGTCCACAAAGTTAGGTGTCACCATGGTGACACTGGCACAAGTGTCCCTATAGGCCTGAGCCATCTTGCCATTAATCAAAGGTGTCTGCCTGTATTTGCCCAAAGTATTGGGACTTATATCAGGGGATATATCCATATCCCCTGTACAGACAAGGACAGCCTGAGTGAGTGTGCCAACTAAGTTGTCAGACACCTCAGTTCCCAAGGTTAACCCAACTAATGCCTTGGGAGGTACACTACCACTACTGACTGTACTAGGGGGTGCAGTTGCCTTAGGGGCTGTAGTGGCAGGAGTTTGTCCTCCTCTCTTGGTGCACTCACTAAACCAGTGAGACTTACTCTTACAGTACTGGCACCACCTTTTTGACTGGCCTTCTTGAGTCTTCTTCTTCTGGGAAGCCTGACCCCCACCCTCTTTGGTTTGTTGGGGACCTGGTGAAGACTTCTGGTCATTTTGTTCACTCTTAGCATTACCCTTCTGGTCTGCTTTCTTCTGACCACCCTGGTTCTGGTTCTGGTTCTTCTTGATCCTTGTTCTGACCCATTTGTCTGCCTTCTTTCCCAATTCTTGGGGAGAGGTCAGATCTGAAACAACAAGGTGCTGGTGCAACAACTGGTTCTGACAATTATTTAAAATTTGTTCTCTCATCATGAGATTGTACAACCCTGTGTAATCAGTAACCTTGCTACCCAGCAACCAGCCCTCCAAAGCCTTAGTGGCACAATCCACAAAGTCAGACCAGTCCTGAGACTGAGTTTTCTGGGTGTCTCTGAACAGCAACCTGTACTGCTCAGTGGTTAAACCAAACCCATCAACCAGTGTATTCTTCAGGACCTGGTAATCATTAGCATCCTCCACTCTTGTAGTGAGGAGCTTATCTCTACCTTTACCATCAAAGGAGAGCCACAGTATAGCTGCCCACTGACTCTGGGGAATGCACTGCACAGTGCAGGCCCTCTCCAAAGCAGCCATCCATTTCTGGATGTCATCCCCTTGCTTAAAGGGGGGCACTATCTTAGTCAGGTGTTTAGTATCTAAACCCTTCTCTCTATCTCTTGGGAGATTGCTGCCACCAGTGGGAGCTAACCCACTCATCTTCTGCTCTCTTGCAAAGGCAAGCTTTTCTTTGGCCAGGGCAAGTTCTTCCCTTTCAATCCTCAGAGTAGCCTGCCTCATCCTAGCTTCATGCTCCCTTCTCTGAGGGGAAGTCAATCTCCTCTGGGGAGAGTTCCTTCTCCTCTGGGAAGAGGCATTAGAGTGCAGAGATCTATTGGAGTCCCTAGAAAGAGATCTATCTCTCCTAACTCCAAGCTTAGGCCTACTTAGGGTCAGTACTGGGGGTCCCCCAGATCCTAGCCCAAGCAAGTCTAAGTTGGCCCTAGTTAGCCTTCTGACTACCTCAAGACCTTTGTCTACCTCGTCCCCAGAGAGTTCCTCTTGATCCTCCTCCTCAACTGCATGGGCAGTGTTGGGGAGGTCTGGATCACCAAGGTGCCCCTCTAAGGCTGGCATATTCCCATCTCCCTGAGATGCTCTCCTAGCATCATAAGTCTCTAAGAGACCTAACAGAAAGGGAGTGGTGGGGTTAGACCCCTGTTTCAATTTCCTGGAGGTACACAAGTGTCTCAGCTCCTGGAAATTGAGAGCTGCATATCTTGAGCTGACCTGTGGAGGGTCAATCACCACAAGGGGAGTCTCTGAAGACTCTCCATGGGTAGACATGCTTTTCTAGTGAGGTGTAAGTGGTGCACTTACCTACACTATATGTTTACCTACTGATCCCTTGCTAGAGTTGTAGTTTAGGGTGTGCTAGGCCCTAGGAGCTACAACAGCTGGTTCAGTAGAACTCAGAGTATTCTAAGCTAAGTTATATGTACCTTTCGTACTTATGTGATCTTTCACAAGATATTCTTAGGATATGTGTGGTAAAACAACAGCAAGCTCAAATCCCACCGCTGCCACCAATGTGAGAAGTTGGCCTGATGTGCAGTGCTCACTATTCTAGTGATCACTATATATCAGTCCAAACAACCCTTATTGATGATTGGTTGTAAGTCAAGCTTATAGACCAGCTATACTAGTAGCATGGATACGAGCAGTCTAAGGCTAAGACTCTAGAGGGCGTGTTAAGCCAGCTATTTTACCATCACATTACCCCTTGAACACCCAGTGAAAGGACACCACACAAGTTGTTATGAAAATAAACAGTGTATTTATTTATAACAAGACTACCCTGGCTCTTTATGAGACAGGGAGCTAAGCACTCAACAAAACTCTTATAAAAATACTTTAAGTCGCACAATTTACACAAATGCCCGAGGGGCACGAAAAACCATATACTCTAAAAGTGGAATGCGAATTACTAGCAGGTAAGTAACGATTCTCAGAGGCTTTAGGAACGCTAGGCCTACAATACTGAACACTCAGGTTAGGAGCAGGAGGCCTAGGGACACCACGTGCAGAGTGGGAACTCTCACGCGTAAGGCGGGAAAAAGCCTATGGAAGCTAGTATTCACAAAGTTAGTGTTCTCGGGCGAACCCGACTAGGTAGGTCAAAAACGAAAGTGGATCTGGACCCTTGGATAGTGAGGCTATGCTGGGGCACCGAAATGCCGAAGTTACCTAGCCCAGGGGCTGCAGCTGCATAGGTCTGAAAAGACGTCGGGATTCTTCGTTGACGAACCAGGAGCCTGAAGGAAGGAGTTGCTAGCAGGCGACCAGTGAAGATTGTTCGAGTGATCCAAGCCTGGATCGAAGATGGATGACACCTGAAAGCAGAGGGGACCAAGTTCGTGACTACTAGCCAGTAGTCAGGGGGCACCAGGAGGGCACCGGATGGTAGTCACCTCGACTAGGTGAGTGGGCGACGCTGTGCTCTGCAGTCTCACGGACCAGGAGGCGTTGTCGGCGACCAGGATGGAGGTACGAGCTGTCCCACGATGGATGATGCTGTCGACGTCGCTGGACCCAGGATTGGGGCAACAAGTCTTGGCAAATTCAAGCCCACGCGGTGGACCTAAAATGGCAAAATTGTGAGACAGCGGGCCATCCCGTTGTCAAACTGGTAATGTTCTGCACACTTTCACTGGGAACCCGCTATGGTTCTCTTCAGGTAAATCCATAGACAATAATAATCCAATTCACTGGTCTCGTTTCAAGACTTTCATATTTATTGATTTCATTTCATCTTTTGATTATTTGCGTTATATCCACGACATTTTGTATTGACATTTCCCATTTACCCAATGCATTTCGGGTCTATAGTGACCCTTCTTCCGGGGTCTCTGTCAGAAAAATCAAGAAAAAATGCAATCAGCATCACAGCCATCTCTGTGTATGTACAACTGTTACTTTAGTAAACGTTCTAGCATTATTGTGCATGCAAAAATTCTGCGCCTTCAAAAATTATATGGCATTCAACTCTAACCCATTTAATGAATGCTTCACGGTTGTACACCCTGTTTCTTAAAGGGTTACTCCCAAAAAAATGACCGCCAAAATTAAATCGAGTTGCTAGCGCAACTCTAAAAGTGCTCTATCAAACAATGCGTCCAGCCTTATGCAGTTGCTCTAAATCAAGAAATAAACAAACAAAAATCCCAGAGTTTCTAATACATAACAACCGTCCTGTTCTTCGTTCGTTCTCACTTACTAGGAAATGCGCCCGTCTTCAGATTTCAAAATGCCGACCAATCCGCTACATTCTCACATAGAAGGTAAAGCTATATGATGCGTTCTGCGCTTAGATTGGATACACATGCGGTCACGTGACCGCCATCACGGACTCGATGTCAGCCCTCATCTGATTCAAACACTTGTTAATGCATATGATTAACTGAATTAAAATAGAGCAAAAAGCCAGTAATGTTAGTCTCAAGAAGTGAAAATGCAAAAATTACGATGCATTTTTAAATGTAGTTCGCGCTTTAGCACAAACTATTACATATGCTCATAATAGTATTAACACGCTCTATTATAACGTAAATACTACTGGTGGTCTCCTAAAATGAAATGCAATAGACTAAACCATAATAAACAGTGCAAATAAACATTACAAATAAACATTATACATGAATAGTGTCGGCCATTTTGGGTAGGGAAGTTCTCAAACTTCATGTTATGCAGGGAACAATTGTCAGCTCTCCCAAAGTCTATTTATAAAAAACAGGATAATTCTATCCTGTCATTCAAACCATTCGGTTGTAGACTGCCCATCTTCTTTATCCAAAAGTATTCAGATCTCAGTCTTTGTTTATGTAAGTCTCTTTCAGGATGATGCTTTAAGACTTCTAGTATGGTGAAGCGTAATTGCGCAACATTGTGTCCTGCTTCCAACCAGTGTGCACTCACTGTAGATTTCAAATTCTTCAACCGAATATTACTCTTGTGTTCTGTTATTCTGATTTTAATTTTGCGTTCGGTTTGGCCTATGTATAATTTACCACATGGGCCTAAAATGGCGTCTGGAGTGGACCAGGAGGGTCCGGGGTGCTCCTCTTCTGGAAGGGAGCAAGGGCCAGTCTGGAGCAACCAGACCAGCAGCAGTGATGTCGTCGTGCGTCGTTAAGAAGGCCACAAGCCAGCGGGCTAGTAGCCAAACAATGCGGTGAGCAGCAACAAGCAGAAGGGCCCCACACAGATCGTGGAGATGCTGGGAGGCTGGACTTCGGTGCTGGGGCTGCTCAGGGTTGGGGCTTCTCGGACCCCAAAGCACTCACCAGAGGATCCCTCGGCGGTCGTGCTGGAAAGAAGTCGTGCAGTCTTGAAGATGGCCGGTCCCTCGAGGTCTCGTCGCACCCACGGTTCTCAGCTTGGCTGTAGAGGTGGGTAGAGGTCAGAGGTGCCAGGGAAGCCGGTTCTCGTCGAGCTGGGCAGTCAGATTCCGGAGGAAGGACTTGCAGGAGACCGCAGTGTTCTTAAGATGGTGCCTGCGGATGCAGGGTGACTACTCCTTAGTCACAAGGGAGAATCTTGAAGAAGAAATCTTGATGTCCTTTCGTAGAAAGTCGTGTCTTGATTCCAAAGATGATCTAATTTGGAAGGGGGCCTGCTCCTACCTTTATCTTGGAAAAGGGGGCTGGCACGCGACTAAGTCCTGCCCTATGGGTGGGACCAGGAGGGGGGTGGTTACACCCCTCTCCTTTGGCAGGCTTTCCCCAGGCCAGGGGCTGGAGTGCCCCTGGAACTGGTTTCAGCCGGCCTATGCACAGTGAGCACCGGGGTGCCACTTGCAGTCACCTTCCTCTGTAGCCCTGCCTACCTGGAATACACAAAACCCTGTCTGGGACGGTGCTGGCACCGCCCCTGGCAGGAAACCCTTTGTCCTTGCCTCCTGCTCTGGGAGGACTCCCAGCAGCAGGAGGGCAGACTTGTGTCTCGGTGGCAGCATCCATTTTGTGGATGCTAAGGCTCTGTCTGACTTTAACCGGGGTTACAGGTTACATCCATGTCGTGTCCCTCTAGAAGGGTGGAATGCTAACCCCGTCGCCAGAATTGGCGAGGGGTTAGTATTCCAATTCGTATGACACCTTACTCGACATGTTTTGATAAAGCGACACCAGAGTTGGCATATAACCGCGAGGATTATAATGCACTTAAGAGTATATGGTATGCGATATCATGGAAACGGCTAAGGGATAGATCCCGAAAGCCGCAGACAGGCTCAGCTCATGCCAGAGCACTATCTCACACGATTCCAAGCACTCTGCCTTCAGGATTGTTAAGGCCTGCCATAGGAGTGACTGATAGGAGATCTGTGTGTCCATTTAGGTTTAGATATAGGAATACTATATCTAAAGCAAAGGGTGTTTACACCTCCTTGCCCCAGCTGTCGTGCAGCCAGTTGTGTCAGATTTAGTTAGTCAGTCCAGGGGTGGCATAATACATGCTGCAGCCCCTGGGAGACTTCTGGGTGCACCTCAGCCCTGGTTACAGGGACTTGAGAGGGCCCAGTGCCAATTCAGTACCTGGGTACAATTTGGATTAGAGAGAACAGCTAGGCTGTGGGTCTGATTAGCAGGCCCACAGCCAGGGAAAGTCGTAAACCAGTGAAGCAAAAAGCAAAAATCTGGGTGATCATAGGATTGCAGACCCTACTCTCCTACACTGGGTGTGAGTGTTTGATTGATTCAGATGCTCCGTCCATCACCACCCCCCTTCTGCACCGCTTTTGGCCGCCATAAGTGTGGCAGGGTATGCTCAGATGTGAGTCCCTTGCTAACTTTGCCACTGGATTCAAGCAAGCCGGGCTGAAGACAGCTGGAATGCCAGAAACTGGTCCTCGGAAGCTTGTTTCCGGTCCAGGGAAGACATGGCTTGGCAGTTCGGGCTGGACTGTTCCCATGAGGCACAGGGTCAGACTGATTTGCATATAGCCATGTCTGAACTGGGGTGGCAGAGTGGGCTAAAGAACGGTGATGGATTAAACCCAGATCTTTTGACTGGGTGTGAGTGTTTGATTGATTCAGATGCTCCGTCCATCACCACCCCCCTTTTGCACCGCTTTTGGCCGCCATAAGTGTGGCAGGGTATGCTCAGATGTGAGTCCCTTGCACACCTTGCCACTGGATTCAAGCAAGCCGGGCTGAAGATGGCTGGAATGCCAGAAAACGGTCCTCGGAAGCTTGTTTCCGGTCCAGGTAAGACATGGCTTGGCAGTTCAGGCTGGACTGTTCCCATGAGGCACAGGGTCAGACTGATTTGCATATAGCCATGTCTGAACTGGGGTGGCAGAGTGGGCTAAAGAACGGTGATGGATTAAACCCAGATCTTTTGACTGGGTGTGAGTGTTTGATTGATTCAGATGCTCCGTCCATCACCACCCCACTTTTGCACCGCTTTTGGCCGCCATAAGTGTGGCACGGTATGCTCAGACGTGAGTCCCTTGCTCACTTTGCCACTGGATTCAAGCAAGCCGGGCTGAAGACGGCTGGAATGCCAGAAAGCGGTCCTCGGAAGCTTGTTTCCGGTCCAGGGAAGACATGGCTTGGCAGTTCGGGCTGGACTGTTCCCATGAGGCACAGGGTCAGACTGATTTGCATATAGCCATGTCTGAACTGGGGTGGCAGAGTGGGCTAAGGAACGGTGATGGATTAAACCCAGATCTTTTGACTGGGTGTGAGTGTTTGATTGATTCAGATGCTCTGTCCATCACCACCCCCCTTTTGCACCGCTTTTGGCCACCATAAGTGTGGCAGGGTATACTCAGATGTGAGTCCCTTGCTCACTTTGCCACTGGATTCAAGCAAGCCGGGCTGAAGACGGCTGGAATACGAGAAACCGGTCCTCGGAAGCTTGTTTCCGGTCCAGGGAAGACATGGCTTGGCAGTTCGGGCTGGACTGTTCCCATGAGGCACAGGGTCAGACAGATTTGCATATAGCCATGTCTGAACTGGGGTGGCAGAGTGGGCTAAAGAACGGTGATGGACTGAACCCAGATCTTTTGACAGGGTGTGAGTGTTTGATTGATTCAGATGCTCCGTCCATCACCACCCCCCTTTTGCACCGCTTTTGGCCGCCATAAGTGTGGCAGGGTATGCTCAGACGTGAGTCCCTTGCTCACTTTGCCACTGGATTCAAGCAAGCCGGGCTGAAGACGGCTGGAATGCCAGAAACCGGTCCTCGGAAGCTTGTTTCCGGTCCAGGGAAGACATGGCTTGGCAGTTCGGGCTGGACTGTTCCCATGAGGCACAGGGTCAGACTGATTTGCATATAGCCATGTCTGAACTGGGGTGGCAGAGTGGGCTAAAGAATGGTGATGGATTAAACCCAGATCTTTTGACTGGGTGTGAGTCTTTGATTGATTCAGATGCTCCGTCCATCACCACCCCCCTTTTGCACCGCTTTTGGCTGCCATAAGTGTGGCAGGGTATGCTCAGACGTGAGTCCCTTGCTCACCTTGCCACTGGATTCAAGTAAGCCGGGCTGAAGACGGCTGGAATGCCAGAAAACGGTCCTCGGAAGCTTGTTTCCGGTCCAGGTAAGACATGGCTTGGCAGTTCGGGCTGGACTGTTCCCATGAGGCACAGGGTCAGACTGATTTGCATATAGCCATGTCTGAACTGGGGTGGCAGAGTGGGCTAAAGAACGGTGATGGATAAAACCCAGATCTTTTGACTGGGTGTGAGTGTTTGATTGATTCAAATGCTCCGTCCATCACCACCCCACTTTTTACACCGCTTTTGGCCGCCATAAGTGTGGCAGGGTATGCTCAGACGTGAGTCCCTTGCTCACTTTGCCACTGGATTCAAGCAAGCCGGGCTGAAGACGGCTGGAATGCCAGAAACCGGTCCTCGGAAGCTTGTTTCCGGTCCAGGGAAGACATGGCTTGGCAGTTCGGGCTGGACTGTTCCCATGAGGCACAGGGTCAGACTGATTTGCATATAGCCATGTCTGAACTGGGGTGGCAGAGTGGGCTAAAGAATGGTGATGGATTAAACCCAGATCTTTTGACTGGGTGTGAGTGTTTGATTGATTCAGATGCTCCGTCCATCACCACCCCCCTTTTGCACCACTTTTGGCTGCCATAAGTGTGGCAGGGTATGCTCAGACGTGAGTCCCTTGCTCACCTTGCCACTGGATTCAAGCAAGCCGGGCTGAAGACGGCTGGAATGCCAGAAAGCGGTCCTCGGAAGCTTGTTTCCGGTCCAGGGAAGACATGGCTTGGCAGTTCGGGCTGGACTGTTCCCATGAGGCACAGGGTCAGACTGATTTGCATATAGCCATGTCTGAACTGGGGTGGCAGAGTGGGCTAAAGAACGGTGATGGATTAAACCCAGATCTTTTGACTGGTTGTGAGTGTTTGATTGATTCAGATGCTCCGTCCATCACCACCCCCCTATTGCACCGCTTTTGGCCTCCATAAGTGTGGCAGGGTATGCTCAGACGTGAGTCCCTTGCTCACTTTGCCACTGGATTCAAGCAAGCCGGGCTGAAGACGGCTGGAATGCCAGAAACCGGTCCTCGGAAGCTTGTTTCCGGTCCAGGGAAGACATGGCTTGGCAGTTCGGGCTGGACTGTTCCCATGAGGCACAGGGTCAGACTGATTTGCATATAGCCATGTCTGAACTGGGGTGGCAGAGTGGGCTAAAGAACGGTGATGGATTAAACCCAGATCTTTTGACTGGGTGTGTGTGTTTAATTGATTCAGATGCTCCGTCCATCGCCACCCCCCTTTTGCACCGCTTTTGGCCTCCATAAGTGTGGCAGGGTATGCTCAGACATGAGTCCCTTGTTCACTTTGCCACTGGATTCAAGCAAGCCGGGCTGAAGACGGCTGGAATGCCAGAAACCGGTCCTCGGAAGCTTGTTTCCGGTCCAGGGAAGACATGGCTTGGCAGTTCGGGCTGGACTGTTCCCATGAGGCACAGGGTCAGACTGATTTGCATATAGCCATGTCTGAACTGGGGTGGCAGAGTGGGCTAAAGAACGGTGATGGATTAAACCCAGATCTTTTGACTGGGTGTGAGTGTTTGATTGATTCAGATGCTCCGTCCATCACCACCCCCCTTTTGCACCGCTTTTGGCCGCCATAAGTGTGGCAGGGTATGCTCAGACGTGAGTCCCTTGCTCACTTTGCCACTGGATTCAAGCAAGCCAGGCTGAAGACGGCTGGAATGCCAGAAACCGGTCCTCGGAAGCTTGTTTCCGGTCCAGGGAAGACATGGCTTGGCAGTTCGGGCTGGACTGTTCCCATGAGGCACAGGGTCAGACTGATTTGCATATAGCCATGTCTAAACTGGGGTGGCAGAGTGGGCTAAAGAATGGTGATGGATTAAACCCATTTCTTTTGACTGGGTGTGAGTGTTTGATTGATTCAGATGCTCCGTCCTTCACCACCCCCCTTTTGCACCGCTTTTGGCTGCCATAAGTGTGGCAGGGTATGCTCAGACGTGAGTCCCTTGCTCACCTTGCCACTGGATTCAAGCAAGCCGGGCTGAAGACGGCTGGAATGCCAGAAAACGGTCCTCGGAAGCTTGTTTCCGGTCCAGGTAAGACATGGCGTGGCAGTTCGGGCTGGACTGTTCCCATGAGGCACAGGGTCAGACTGATTTGCATATAGCCATGTCTGAACTGGGGTGGCAGAGTGGGCTAAAGAACGGTGATGGATTAAACCCAGATCTTTTGACTGGGTGTGAGTGTTTGATTGATTCAGATGCTCCGTCCATCACCACCCCCCTTTTGCACCGCTTTTGGCCTCCATAAGTGTGGCAGGGTATGCTCAGACGTGAGTCCCTTGTTCACTTTGCCACTGGATTCAAGCAAGCCGGGCTGAAGACGGCTGGAATGCCAGAAACCGGTCCTCGGAAGCTTGTTTCCGGTCCAGGGAAGACATGGCTTGGCAGTTCGTGCTGGACTGTTCCCATGAGGCACAGGGTCAGACTGATTTGCATATAGCCATGTCTGAACTGGGGTGGCAGAGCGGGCTAAAGAACGGTGATGGATTAAACCCAGATCTTTTGACTGGGTGTGAGTGTTTGATTGATTCAGATGCTCCGTCCATCACCCACCCCCCTTTTGCACCGCTTTTGGCCACCATAAGTGTGGCAGGGTATGCTCAGACGTGAGTCCCTTGCTCACTTTGCCACTGGATTCAAGCAAGCCGGGCTGAAAACGGCTGGAATGCCAGAAACCGGTCCTCGGAAGCTTGTTTCCGGTCCAGGGAAGACATGGCTTGGCAGTTCGGGCTGGACTGTTCCCATGAGGCACAGGGTCAGACTGATTTGCATATAGCCATGTCTGAACTGGGGTGGCAGAGTGGGCTAAAGAATGGTGATGGATTAAACCCAGATCTTTTGACTGGGTGTAAGTGTTTGATTGATTCAGATGCTCTGTCCATCACCACCCCCCTTTTGCACCGCTTTTGGCTGCCATAAGTGTGGCAGGGTATGCTCAGACGTGAGTCCCTTGCTCACCTTGCCACTGGATTCAAGCAAACCGGGCTGAAGACGGCTGGAATGCCAGAAAAGGGTCCTCGGAAGCTTGTTTCCGGTCCAGGTAAGACATGGCGTGGCAGTTCGGGCTGGACTGTTCCCATGAGGCACAGGGTCAGACTGATTTGCATATAGCCATGTCTGAACTGGGGTGGCAGAGTGGGCTAAAGAACGGTGATGGATTAAACCCAGATCTTTTGACTGGGTGTGAGTGTTTGATTGATTCAGATGCTCCGTCCATCACCACCCCCCTTTTGCACCGCTTTTGGCCGCCATAAGTGTGGCAGGGTATGCTCAGACGTGAGTCCCTTGCTCACTTTGCCACTGGATTCAAGCAAGCCGGGCTGAAGACGGCTGGAATGCCAGAAAGCGGTCTTCGGAGGCTTGTTTCCGGTCCAGGGAAGACATGGCTTGGCAGTTCGGGCTGGACTGTTCCCATGAGGCACAGGGTCAGACTGATTTGCATATAGCCATGTCTGAACTGGGGTGGCAGAGTGGGCTAAAGAACGGTGATGGATTAAACCCAGATCTTTTGACTGGGTGTGAGTGTTTGATTGATTCAGATGCTCCGTCCATCACTACCCCCCTTTTGCACCGCTTTTGGCCGCCATAAGTGTGGCAGGGTATGCTCAGACGTGAGTCCCTAGCTCACTTTGCCACTGGATTCAAGCAAGCCGGGCTGAAGACGGCTGGAATGCCAGAAACCGGTCCTCGGAAGCTTGTTTCCGGTCCAGGGAAGACATGGCTTGGCAGTTCGGGCTGGACTGTTCCCATGAGGCACAGGGTCAGACTGATTTGCATATAGCTATGTCTTAACTGGGGTGGCAGAGTGGGCTAAAGAACGGTGATGGATTAAACCCAGATCTTTTGACTGGGTGTGAGTGTTTGATTGATTCAGATGCTCCGTCCATCACCACCCCCCTTTTGCACCGCTTTTGGCCGCCATAAGTGTGGCAGGGTATGCTCAGACGTGAGTCCCTTGCTCACTTTGCCACTGGATTCAAGCAAGCCGGGCTGAAGACGGCTGGAATGCCAGAAACCGGTCCTCGGAAGCTTGTTTCTGGTCCAGGGAAGAAATGGCTTGGCAGTTCGGGCTGGACTGTTCCCATGAGGCACAGGGTCAGACAGATTTGCATATAGCCATGTCTGAACTGGGGTGGCAGAGTGGGCTAAAGAACGGTGATGGATTAAACCCAGATCTTTTGACTGGGTGTGAGTGTTTGATTGATTCAGATGCTCCGTCCATCACCACCCCCCTTTTGCACCACTTTTGGCTGCCATAAGTGTGGCAGAGTATGCTCAGACGTGAGTCCCTTGCTCACCTTGCCACTGGATTTAAGCAAGCCGGGCTGAAGACGGCTGGAATGCCAGAAAACGGTCCTCGGAAGCTTGTTTCCGGTCCAGGTAAGACATGGCTTGGCAGTTCGGGCTGGACTGTTCCCATGAGGCACAGGGTCAGACTGATTTGCATATAGCCATGTCTGAACTGGGGTGGCAGAGTGGGCTAAAGAATGGTGATGGATTAAACCCAGATCTTTTGACTGGGTGTGAGTGTTTGATTGATTCAGATGCTCCGTCCATCACCACCCCCCTTTTGCACCACTTTTGGCTGCCATAAGTGTGGCAGGGTATGCTCAGACGTGAGTCCCTTGCTCACCTTGCCACTGGATTCAAGCAAGCCGGGCTGAAGACGGCTGGAATGCCAGAAAGCGGTCCTCGGAAGCTTGTTTCCGGTCCAGGGAAGACATGGCTTGGCAGTTCGGGCTGGACTGTTCCCATGAGGCACAGGGTCAGACTGATTTGCATATAGCCATGTCTGAACTGGGGTGGCAGAGTGGGCTAAAGAACGGTGATGGATTAAACCCAGATCTTTTGACTGGTTGTGAGTGTTTGATTGATTCAGATGCTCCGTCCATCACCACCCCCCTATTGCACCGCTTTTGGCCTCCATAAGTGTGGCAGGGTATGCTCAGACGTGAGTCCCTTGCTCACTTTGCCACTGGATTCAAGCAAGCCGGGCTGAAGACGGCTGGAATGCCAGAAACCGGTCCTCGGAAGCTTGTTTCCGGTCCAGGGAAGACATGGCTTGGCAGTTCGGGCTGGACTGTTCCCATGAGGCACAGGGTCAGACTGATTTGCATATAGCCATGTCTGAACTGGGGTGGCAGAGTGGGCTAAAGAACGGTGATGGATTAAACCCAGATCTTTTGACTGGGTGTGTGTGTTTAATTGATTCAGATGCTCCGTCCATCGCCACCCCCCTTTTGCACCGCTTTTGGCCTCCATAAGTGTGGCAGGGTATGCTCAGACATGAGTCCCTTGTTCACTTTGCCACTGGATTCAAGCAAGCCGGGCTGAAGACGGCTGGAATGCCAGAAACCGGTCCTCGGAAGCTTGTTTCCGGTCCAGGGAAGACATGGCTTGGCAGTTCGGGCTGGACTGTTCCCATGAGGCACAGGGTCAGACTGATTTGCATATAGCCATGTCTGAACTGGGGTGGCAGAGTGGGCTAAAGAACGGTGATGGATTAAACCCAGATCTTTTGACTGGGTGTGAGTGTTTGATTGATTCAGATGCTCCGTCCATCACCACCCCCCTTTTGCACCGCTTTTGGCCGCCATAAGTGTGGCAGGGTATGCTCAGACGTGAGTCCCTTGCTCACTTTGCCACTGGATTCAAGCAAGCCAGGCTGAAGACGGCTGGAATGCCAGAAACCGGTCCTCGGAAGCTTGTTTCCGGTCCAGGGAAGACATGGCTTGGCAGTTCGGGCTGGACTGTTCCCATGAGGCACAGGGTCAGACTGATTTGCATATAGCCATGTCTAAACTGGGGTGGCAGAGTGGGCTAAAGAATGGTGATGGATTAAACCCATTTCTTTTGACTGGGTGTGAGTGTTTGATTGATTCAGATGCTCCGTCCTTCACCACCCCCCTTTTGCACCGCTTTTGGCTGCCATAAGTGTGGCAGGGTATGCTCAGACGTGAGTCCCTTGCTCACCTTGCCACTGGATTCAAGCAAGCCGGGCTGAAGACGGCTGGAATGCCAGAAAACGGTCCTCGGAAGCTTGTTTCCGGTCCAGGTAAGACATGGCGTGGCAGTTCGGGCTGGACTGTTCCCATGAGGCACAGGGTCAGACTGATTTGCATATAGCCATGTCTGAACTGGGGTGGCAGAGTGGGCTAAAGAACGGTGATGGATTAAACCCAGATCTTTTGACTGGGTGTGAGTGTTTGATTGATTCAGATGCTCCGTCCATCACCACCCCCCTTTTGCACCGCTTTTGGCCTCCATAAGTGTGGCAGGGTATGCTCAGACGTGAGTCCCTTGTTCACTTTGCCACTGGATTCAAGCAAGCCGGGCTGAAGACGGCTGGAATGCCAGAAACCGGTCCTCGGAAGCTTGTTTCCGGTCCAGGGAAGACATGGCTTGGCAGTTCGTGCTGGACTGTTCCCATGAGGCACAGGGTCAGACTGATTTGCATATAGCCATGTCTGAACTGGGGTGGCAGAGCGGGCTAAAGAACGGTGATGGATTAAACCCAGATCTTTTGACTGGGTGTGAGTGTTTGATTGATTCAGATGCTCCGTCCATCACCCACCCCCCTTTTGCACCGCTTTTGGCCACCATAAGTGTGGCAGGGTATGCTCAGACGTGAGTCCCTTGCTCACTTTGCCACTGGATTCAAGCAAGCCGGGCTGAAAACGGCTGGAATGCCAGAAACCGGTCCTCGGAAGCTTGTTTCCGGTCCAGGGAAGACATGGCTTGGCAGTTCGGGCTGGACTGTTCCCATGAGGCACAGGGTCAGACTGATTTGCATATAGCCATGTCTGAACTGGGGTGGCAGAGTGGGCTAAAGAATGGTGATGGATTAAACCCAGATCTTTTGACTGGGTGTAAGTGTTTGATTGATTCAGATGCTCTGTCCATCACCACCCCCCTTTTGCACCGCTTTTGGCTGCCATAAGTGTGGCAGGGTATGCTCAGACGTGAGTCCCTTGCTCACCTTGCCACTGGATTCAAGCAAACCGGGCTGAAGACGGCTGGAATGCCAGAAAAGGGTCCTCGGAAGCTTGTTTCCGGTCCAGGTAAGACATGGCGTGGCAGTTCGGGCTGGACTGTTCCCATGAGGCACAGGGTCAGACTGATTTGCATATAGCCATGTCTGAACTGGGGTGGCAGAGTGGGCTAAAGAACGGTGATGGATTAAACCCAGATCTTTTGACTGGGTGTGAGTGTTTGATTGATTCAGATGCTCCGTCCATCACCACCCCCCTTTTGCACCGCTTTTGGCCGCCATAAGTGTGGCAGGGTATGCTCAGACGTGAGTCCCTTGCTCACTTTGCCACTGGATTCAAGCAAGCCGGGCTGAAGACGGCTGGAATGCCAGAAAGCGGTCTTCGGAGGCTTGTTTCCGGTCCAGGGAAGACATGGCTTGGCAGTTCGGGCTGGACTGTTCCCATGAGGCACAGGGTCAGACTGATTTGCATATAGCCATGTCTGAACTGGGGTGGCAGAGTGGGCTAAAGAACGGTGATGGATTAAACCCAGATCTTTTGACTGGGTGTGAGTGTTTGATTGATTCAGATGCTCCGTCCATCACTACCCCCCTTTTGCACCGCTTTTGGCCGCCATAAGTGTGGCAGGGTATGCTCAGACGTGAGTCCCTAGCTCACTTTGCCACTGGATTCAAGCAAGCCGGGCTGAAGACGGCTGGAATGCCAGAAACCGGTCCTCGGAAGCTTGTTTCCGGTCCAGGGAAGACATGGCTTGGCAGTTCGGGCTGGACTGTTCCCATGAGGCACAGGGTCAGACTGATTTGCATATAGCTATGTCTTAACTGGGGTGGCAGAGTGGGCTAAAGAACGGTGATGGATTAAACCCAGATCTTTTGACTGGGTGTGAGTGTTTGATTGATTCAGATGCTCCGTCCATCACCACCCCCCTTTTGCACCGCTTTTGGCCGCCATAAGTGTGGCAGGGTATGCTCAGACGTGAGTCCCTTGCTCACTTTGCCACTGGATTCAAGCAAGCCGGGCTGAAGACGGCTGGAATGCCAGAAACCGGTCCTCGGAAGCTTGTTTCTGGTCCAGGGAAGAAATGGCTTGGCAGTTCGGGCTGGACTGTTCCCATGAGGCACAGGGTCAGACAGATTTGCATATAGCCATGTCTGAACTGGGGTGGCAGAGTGGGCTAAAGAACGGTGATGGATTAAACCCAGATCTTTTGACTGGGTGTGAGTGTTTGATTGATTCAGATGCTCCGTCCATCACCACCCCCCTTTTGCACCACTTTTGGCTGCCATAAGTGTGGCAGAGTATGCTCAGACGTGAGTCCCTTGCTCACCTTGCCACTGGATTTAAGCAAGCCGGGCTGAAGACGGCTGGAATGCCAGAAAACGGTCCTCGGAAGCTTGTTTCCGGTCCAGGTAAGACATGGCTTGGCAGTTCGGGCTGGACTGTTCCCATGAGGCACAGGGTCAGACTGATTTGCATATAGCCATGTCTGACCTGGGGTGGCAGAGTGGGCTAAAGAACGGTGATGGATTAAACCCAGATCTTTTGACTGGGTGTGAGTGTTTGATTGATTCAGATGCTCCGTCCATCACCACCCCCCTTTTGCACCGCTTTTGGCCGCCATAAGTGTGGCAGGGTATGCTCAGATGTGAGTCCCTTGCTCACTTTGCCACTGGATTCAAGCAAGCCGGGCTGAAGACGGCTGGAATGCCAGAAACCGGTCCTCGGAAGCTTGTTTCCGGTCCAGGGAAGACATGGCTTGGCAGTTCGGGCTGGACTGTTCCCATGAGGCACAGGGTCAAACTGATTTGCATATAGCCATGTCTGAACTGGGGTGGCAGAGTGGGCTAAAGAACGGTGATGGATTAAACCCAGATCTTTTGACTGGGTGTGAGTGTTTGATTGATTCAGATGCTCCGTCCATCACCACCCCCCTTTTGCACCGCTTTTGGCCGCCATAAGTGTGGCAGGGTATGCTCAGATGTGAGTACCTTGCTCACTTTGCCACTGGATTCAAGCAAGCCGGGCTGAAGACGGCTGGAATGCCAGAAAGCGGTCCTCGGAAGCTTGTTTCCGGTCCAGGGAAGACATGGCTTGGCAGTTCGGGCTGGACTGTTCCCATGAGGCACAGGGTCAGACTGATTTGCATATAGCCATGTCTGAACTGGGGTGGCAGAGTGGGCTAAAGAACGGTGATGGATTAAACCCAGATCTTTTGACTGGGTGCGAGTGTTTGATTGATTCAGATGCTCCGTCCATCACCACCCCCCTTTTGCACCGCTTTTGGCTGCCATAAGTGTGGCAGGGTATGCTCAGACGTGAGTCCCTTGCTCACTTTGCCACTGGATTCAAGCAAGCCGGGCTGAAGACGGCTGGAATGCCAGAAACCGGTCCTCGGAAGCTTGTTTCCGGTCCAGGGAAGACATGGCTTGGCAGTTCGGGCTGGACTGTTCCCATGAGGCACAGGGTCAGACTGATTTGCATATAGCCATGTCTGAACTGGGGTGGCAGAGTGGGCTAAAGAATGGTGATGGATTAAACCCAGATCTTTTGACTGGGTGTGAGTCTTTGATTGATTCAGATGCTCCGTCCATCACCACCCCCCTTTTGCACCGCTTTTGGCTGCCATAAGTGTGGCAGGGTATGCTCAGACGTGAGTCCCTTGCTCACCTTGCCACTGGATTCAAGTAAGCCGGGCTGAAGACGGCTGGAATGCCAGAAAACGGTCCTCGGAAGCTTGTTTCCGGTCCAGGTAAGACATGGCTTGGCAGTTCGGGCTGGACTGTTCCCATGAGGCACAGGGTCAGACTGATTTGCATATAGCCATGTCTGAACTGGGGTGGCAGAGTGGGCTAAAGAATGGTGATGGATTAAACTCAGATCTTTTGACTGGGTGTGAGTGTTTGATTGATTCAGATGCTCCGTCCATCACCACCCCCCTTTTGCACCGCTTTTGGCTGCCATAAGTGTGGCAGGGTATGCTCAGACGTGAGTCCCTTGCTCACCTTGCCACTGGATTCAAGCAAGCCGGGCTGAAGACGGCTGGAATGCCAGAAAGCGGTCCTCAGAAGCTTGTTTCCGGTCCAGGGAAGACATGGCTTGGCAGTTTGGGCTGGACTGTTCCCATGAGGCACAGGGTCAGACTGATTTGCATATAGCCATGTCTGAACTGGGGTGGCAGAGTGGGCTAAAGAACAGTGATGGATTAAACCCAGATCTTTTGACTGGGTGTGAGTGTTTGATTGATTCAGATGCTCCGTCCATCACCACCCCCCTTTTGCACCGCTTTTGGCCGCCATAAGTGTGGCAGGGTATGATCAGACGTGAGTCCCTTGCTCACTTTGCCACTGGATTCAAACAAGCCGGGCTGAAGACGGCTGGAATGCCAGAAACCGGTCCACAGAAGCTTGTTTCCGGTCCAGGGAAGACATGACTTGGCAGTTCGGGCTGGACTGTTCCCATGAGGCACAGGGTCAGACTGATTTGCATATAGCCATGTCTGAACTGGGGTGGCAGAGTGGGCTAAAGAACGGTGATGGATTAAACCCAGATCTTTTGACTGGGTGCGAGTGTTTGATTGATTCAGATGCTCCGTCCATCACCACCCCCCTTTTGCACCGCTTTTGGCTGCCATAAGTGTGGCAGGGTATGCTCAGACGTGAGTCCCTTGCTCACTTTGCCACTGGATTCAAGCAAGCCGGGCTGAAGACGGCTGGAATGCCAGAAACCGGTCCTCGGAAGCTTGTTTCCGGTCCAGGGAAGACATGGCTTGGCAGTTCGGGCTGGACTGTTCCCATGAGGCACAGGGTCAGACTGATTTGCATATAGCCATGTCTGAACTGGGGTGGCAGAGTGGGCTAAAGAATGGTGATGGATTAAACCCAGATCTTTTGACTGGGTGTGAGTCTTTGATTGATTCAGATGCTCCGTCCATCACCACCCCCCTTTTGCACCGCTTTTGGCTGCCATAAGTGTGGCAGGGTATGCTCAGACGTGAGTCCCTTGCTCACCTTGCCACTGGATTCAAGTAAGCCGGGCTGAAGACGGCTGGAATGCCAGAAAACGGTCCTCGGAAGCTTGTTTCCGGTCCAGGTAAGACATGGCTTGGCAGTTCGGGCTGGACTGTTCCCATGAGGCACAGGGTCAGACTGATTTGCATATAGCCATGTCTGAACTGGGGTGGCAGAGTGGGCTAAAGAACGGTGATGGATAAAACCCAGATCTTTTGACTGGGTGTGAGTGTTTGATTGATTCAAATGCTCCGTCCATCACCACCCCACTTTTTACACCGCTTTTGGCCGCCATAAGTGTGGCAGGGTATGCTCAGACGTGAGTCCCTTGCTCACTTTGCCACTGGATTCAAGCAAGCCGGGCTGAAGACGGCTGGAATGCCAGAAACCGGTCCTCGGAAGCTTGTTTCCGGTCCAGGGAAGACATGGCTTGGCAGTTCGGGCTGGACTGTTCCCATGAGGCACAGGGTCAGACTGATTTGCATATAGCCATGTCTGAACTGGGGTGGCAGAGTGGGCTAAAGAATGGTGATGGATTAAACCCAGATCTTTTGACTGGGTGTGAGTGTTTGATTGATTCAGATGCTCCGTCCATCACCACCCCCCTTTTGCACCACTTTTGGCTGCCATAAGTGTGGCAGGGTATGCTCAGACGTGAGTCCCTTGCTCACCTTGCCACTGGATTCAAGCAAGCCGGGCTGAAGACGGCTGGAATGCCAGAAAGCGGTCCTCGGAAGCTTGTTTCCGGTCCAGGGAAGACATGGCTTGGCAGTTCGGGCTGGACTGTTCCCATGAGGCACAGGGTCAGACTGATTTGCATATAGCCATGTCTGAACTGGGGTGGCAGAGTGGGCTAAAGAACGGTGATGGATTAAACCCAGATCTTTTGACTGGTTGTGAGTGTTTGATTGATTCAGATGCTCCGTCCATCACCACCCCCCTATTGCACCGCTTTTGGCCTCCATAAGTGTGGCAGGGTATGCTCAGACGTGAGTCCCTTGCTCACTTTGCCACTGGATTCAAGCAAGCCGGGCTGAAGACGGCTGGAATGCCAGAAACCGGTCCTCGGAAGCTTGTTTCCGGTCCAGGGAAGACATGGCTTGGCAGTTCGGGCTGGACTGTTCCCATGAGGCACAGGGTCAGACTGATTTGCATATAGCCATGTCTGAACTGGGGTGGCAGAGTGGGCTAAAGAACGGTGATGGATTAAACCCAGATCTTTTGACTGGGTGTGTGTGTTTAATTGATTCAGATGCTCCGTCCATCGCCACCCCCCTTTTGCACCGCTTTTGGCCTCCATAAGTGTGGCAGGGTATGCTCAGACATGAGTCCCTTGTTCACTTTGCCACTGGATTCAAGCAAGCCGGGCTGAAGACGGCTGGAATGCCAGAAACCGGTCCTCGGAAGCTTGTTTCCGGTCCAGGGAAGACATGGCTTGGCAGTTCGGGCTGGACTGTTCCCATGAGGCACAGGGTCAGACTGATTTGCATATAGCCATGTCTGAACTGGGGTGGCAGAGTGGGCTAAAGAACGGTGATGGATTAAACCCAGATCTTTTGACTGGGTGTGAGTGTTTGATTGATTCAGATGCTCCGTCCATCACCACCCCCCTTTTGCACCGCTTTTGGCCGCCATAAGTGTGGCAGGGTATGCTCAGACGTGAGTCCCTTGCTCACTTTGCCACTGGATTCAAGCAAGCCAGGCTGAAGACGGCTGGAATGCCAGAAACCGGTCCTCGGAAGCTTGTTTCCGGTCCAGGGAAGACATGGCTTGGCAGTTCGGGCTGGACTGTTCCCATGAGGCACAGGGTCAGACTGATTTGCATATAGCCATGTCTAAACTGGGGTGGCAGAGTGGGCTAAAGAATGGTGATGGATTAAACCCATTTCTTTTGACTGGGTGTGAGTGTTTGATTGATTCAGATGCTCCGTCCTTCACCACCCCCCTTTTGCACCGCTTTTGGCTGCCATAAGTGTGGCAGGGTATGCTCAGACGTGAGTCCCTTGCTCACCTTGCCACTGGATTCAAGCAAGCCGGGCTGAAGACGGCTGGAATGCCAGAAAACGGTCCTCGGAAGCTTGTTTCCGGTCCAGGTAAGACATGGCATGGCAGTTCGGGCTGGACTGTTCCCATGAGGCACAGGGTCAGACTGATTTGCATATAGCCATGTCTGAACTGGGGTGGCAGAGTGGGCTAAAGAACGGTGATGGATTAAACCCAGATCTTTTGACTGGGTGTGAGTGTTTGATTGATTCAGATGCTCCGTCCATCACCACCCCCCTTTTGCACCGCTTTTGGCCTCCATAAGTGTGGCAGGGTATGCTCAGACGTGAGTCCCTTGTTCACTTTGCCACTGGATTCAAGCAAGCCGGGCTGAAGACGGCTGGAATGCCAGAAACCGGTCCTCGGAAGCTTGTTTCCGGTCCAGGGAAGACATGGCTTGGCAGTTCGTGCTGGACTGTTCCCATGAGGCACAGGGTCAGACTGATTTGCATATAGCCATGTCTGAACTGGGGTGGCAGAGCGGGCTAAAGAACGGTGATGGATTAAACCCAGATCTTTTGACTGGGTGTGAGTGTTTGATTGATTCAGATGCTCCGTCCATCACCCACCCCCCTTTTGCACCGCTTTTGGCCACCATAAGTGTGGCAGGGTATGCTCAGACGTGAGTCCCTTGCTCACTTTGCCACTGGATTCAAGCAAGCCGGGCTGAAAACGGCTGGAATGCCAGAAACCGGTCCTCGGAAGCTTGTTTCCGGTCCAGGGAAGACATGGCTTGGCAGTTCGGGCTGGACTGTTCCCATGAGGCACAGGGTCAGACTGATTTGCATATAGCCATGTCTGAACTGGGGTGGCAGAGTGGGCTAAAGAATGGTGATGGATTAAACCCAGATCTTTTGACTGGGTGTAAGTGTTTGATTGATTCAGATGCTCTGTCCATCACCACCCCCCTTTTGCACCGCTTTTGGCTGCCATAAGTGTGACAGGGTATGCTCAGACGTGAGTCCCTTGCTCACCTTGCCACTGGATTCAAGCAATCCGGGCTGAAGACGGCTGGAATGCCAGAAAACGGTCCTCGGAAGCTTGTTTCCGGTCCAGGTAAGACATGGCGTGGCAGTTCGGGCTGGACTGTTCCCATGAGGCACAGGGTCAGACTGATTTGCATATAGCCATGTCTGAACTGGGGTGGCAGAGTGGGCTAAAGAACGGTGATGGATTAAACCCAGATCTTTTGACTGGGTGTGAGTGTTTGATTGATTCAGATGCTCCGTCCATCACCACCCCCCTTTTGCACCGCTTTTGGCCGCCATAAGTGTGGCAGGGTATGCTCAGACGTGAGTCCCTTGCTCACTTTGCCACTGGATTCAAGCAAGCCGGGCTGAAGACGGCTGGAATGCCAGAAAGCGGTCTTCGGAGGCTTGTTTCCGGTCCAGGGAAGACATGGCTTGGCAGTTCGGGCTGGACTGTTCCCATGAGGCACAGGGTCAGACTGATTTGCATATAGCCATGTCTGAACTGGGGTGGCAGAGTGGGCTAAAGAACGGTGATGGATTAAACCCAGATCTTTTGACTGGGTGTGAGTGTTTGATTGATTCAGATGCTCCGTCCATCACTACCCCCCTTTTGCACCGCTTTTGGCCGCCATAAGTGTGGCAGGGTATGCTCAGACGTGAGTCCCTAGCTCACTTTGCCACTGGATTCAAGCAAGCCGGGCTGAAGACGGCTGGAATGCCAGAAACCGGTCCTCGGAAGCTTGTTTCCGGTCCAGGGAAGACATGGCTTGGCAGTTCGGGCTGGACTGTTCCCATGAGGCACAGTGTCAGACTGATTTGCATATAGCTATGTCTTAACTGGGGTGGCAGAGTGGGCTAAAGAACGGTGATGGATTAAACCCAGATCTTTTGACTGGGTGTGAGTGTTTGATTGATTCAGATGCTCCGTCCATCACCACCCCCCTTTTGCACCGCTTTTGGCCGCCATAAGTGTGGCAGGGTATGCTCAGACGTGAGTCCCTTGCTCACTTTGCCACTGGATTCAAGCAAGCCGGGCTGAAGACGGCTGGAATGCCAGAAACCGGTCCTCGGAAGCTTGTTTCTGGTCCAGGGAAGAAATGGCTTGGCAGTTCGGGCTGGACTGTTCCCATGAGGCACAGGGTCAGACAGATTTGCATATAGCCATGTCTGAACTGGGGTGGCAGAGTGGGCTAAAGAACGGTGATGGATTAAACCCAGATCTTTTGACTGGGTGTGAGTGTTTGATTGATTCAGATGCTCGGTCCATCACCACCCCCCTTTTGCACCGCTTTTGGCCGCCATAAGTGTGGCAGGGTATGCTCAGACGTGAGTCCCTTGCTCACTTTGCCACTGGATTCAAGCAAGCCGGGCTGAAGACGGCTGGAATGCCAGAAACCGGTCCTCGGAAGCTTGTTTCCGGTCCAGGGAAGACATGGCTTGGCAGTTCGGGCTGGACTGTTCCCATGAGGCACAGGGTTAGACTGATTTGCATATAGCCATGTCTGAACTGGGGTGGCAGAGTGGGCTAAAGAACGGTGATGGATTAAACCCAGATCTTTTGACTGGGTGTGAGTCTTTGATTGATTCAGATGCTCCGTCCATCACCACCCCCCTTTTGCACCGCTTTTGGCCGCCATAAGTGTGGCAGGGTATGCTCAGACGTGAGTCCCTTGCTCACTTTGCCACTGGATTCAAGCAAGCCGGGATGAAGACGGCTGGAATGCCAGAAACCGGTCCTCGGAAGCTTGTTTCCGGTCCAGGGAAGACATGGCTTGGCAGTTCGGGCTGGACTGTTCCCATGAGGCACAGGGTCAGACTGATTTGCATATAGCCATGTCTGAACTGGGGTGGCAGAGTGGGCTAAAGAACGGTGATGGATTAAACCCAGATCTTTTGACTTGGTGTGAGTGTTTGATTGATTCAGATGCTCCGTCCATCACCACCCCCCTTTTGCACCGCTTTTGGCCGCCATAAGTGTGGCAGGGTATGCTCAGACGTGAGTCCCTTGCTCACTTTGCCACTGGATTCAAGCAAGCCGGGCTGAAGACGGCTGTAATGCCAGAAACCGGTCCTCGGAAGCTTGTTTCCGGTCCAGGGAAGACATGGCTTGGCAGTTCGGGCTGGACTGTTCCCATGAGGCACAGGGTCAGACTGATTTGCATATACCTATGTCTGAACTGGGGTGGCAGAGTGGGCTAAAGAACGGTGATGGATTAAACCCAGATCTTTTGACTGGGTGTGAGTGTTTGATTGATTCAGATGCTCCGTCCATCACCACCCCCCTTTTGCACCGCTTTTGGCCGCCATAAGTGTGGCAGGGTATGCTCAGACGTGAGTCCCTTGCTCACTTTGCCACTGGATTCAAGCAAGCCGGGCTGAAGACGGCTGGAATGCCAGAAACCGGTCCTCGGAAGCTTGTTTCCGGTCCAGGGAAGACATGGCTTGGCAGTTCGGGCTGGACTGTTCCCATGAGGCACAGGGTCAGACTGATTTGCATATAGCCATGTCTGAACTGGGGTGGCAGAGTGGGCTAAAGAATGGTGATGGATTAAACCCAGATCTTTTGACTGGGTGTGAGTGTTTGATTGATTCAGATGCTCTGTCCATCACCAACCCCTTTTGCACCGCTTTTGGCCGCCATAAGTGTGGCAGGGTATGCTCAGACGTGAGTCCATTGCTCGCTTTGCCACTGGATTCAAGCAAGCCGGGCTGAAGACGGCTGGAATGCCAGAAACCGGTCCTCGGAAGCTTGTTTCCGGTCCAGGGAAGACATGGCTTGGCAGTTCGGGCTGGACTGTTCCCATGAGGCACAGGGTCAGACTGATTTGCATATAGCCATGTCTGAACTGGGGTGGCAGAAAGGGCTAAAGAACGGTGATGGATTAAACCCAGATCTTTTGTCTGGATGTGAGTGTTTGATTGATTTAGATGCTCCGTCCATCACTACCCCCCTTTTGCACCGCTTTTGGCCGCCATAAGTGTGGCAGGGTATGCTCAGACGTGAGTCCCTTGCTCACTTTGCCACTGGATTCAAGCAAGCCGGGCTGAAGACGGCTGGAATGCCAGAAACCGGTCCTCGGAAGCTTGTTTCCGGTCCAGGGAAGACATGGCTTGGCAGTTCGGGCTGGACTGTTCCCATGAGGCACAGGGTCAGACTGATTTGCATATAGCCATGTCTGAACTGGGGTGGCAGAGTGGGCTAAAGAACGGTGATGGATTAAACCCAGATCTTTTGACTGGGTGTGAGTGTTTGATTGATTTAGATGCTCCGTCCATCACCACCCCCCTTTTGCACCGCCTTTGGCCGCCATAAGTGTGGCAGGGTATGCTCAGACGTGAGTCCCTTGCTCACTTTGCCACTGGATTCAAGCAAGCCGGGCTGAAGACGGCTGTAATGCCAGAAACCGGTCCTCGGAAGCTTGTTTCCGGTCCAGGGAAGACATGGCTTGGCAGTTCGGGCTGGACTGTTCCCATGAGGCACAGGGTCAGACTGATTTGCATATACCTATGTCTGAACTGGGGTGGCAGAGTGGGCTAAAGAACGGTGATGGATTAAACCCAGATCTTTTGACTGGGTGTGAGTGTTTGATTGATTCAGATGCTCCGTCCATCACCACCCCCCTTTTGCACCGCTTTTGGCCGCCATAAGTGTGGCAGGGTATGCTCAGACGTGAGTCCCTTGCTCACTTTGCCACTGGATTCAAGCAAGCCGAGCTGAAGACGGCTGGAATGCCAGAAACCGGTCCTCGGAAGCTTGTTTCCGGTCCAGGGAAGACATGGCTTGGCAGTTCGGGCTGGACTGTTCCCATGAGGCACAGGGTCAGACTGATTTGCATATAGCCATGTCTGAACTGGGGTGGCAGAGTGGGCTAAAGAATGGTGATGGATTAAACCCAGATCTTTTGACTGGGTGTGAGTGTTTGATTGATTCAGATGCTCTGTCCATCACCAACCCCTTTTGCACCGCTTTTGGCCGCCATAAGTGTGGCAGGGTATGCTCAGACGTGAGTCCATTGCTCGCTTTGCCACTGGATTCAAGCAAGCCGGGCTGAAGACGGCTGGAATGCCAGAAACCGGTCCTCGGAAGCTTGTTTCCGGTCCAGGGAAGACATGGCTTGGCAGTTCGGGCTGGACTGTTCCCATGAGGCACAGGGTCAGACTGATTTGCATATAGCCATGTCTGAACTGGGGTGGCAGAAAGGGCTAAAGAACGGTGATGGATTAAACCCAGATCTTTTGTCTGGATGTGAGTGTTTGATTGATTTAGATGCTCCGTCCATCACTACCCCCCTTTTGCACCGCTTTTGGCCGCCATAAGTGTGGCAGGGTATGCTCAGACGTGAGTCCCTTGCTCACTTTGCCACTGGATTCAAGCAAGCCGGGCTGAAGACGGCTGGAATGCCAGAAACCGGTCCTCGGAAGCTTGTTTCCGGTCCAGGGAAGACATGGCTTGGCAGTTCGGGCTGGACTGTTCCCATGAGGCACAGGGTCAGACTGATTTGCATATAGCCATGTCTGAACTGGGGTGGCAGAGTGGGCTAAAGAACGGTGATGGATTAAACCCAGATCTTTTGACTGGGTGTGAGTGTTTGATTGATTTAGATGCTCCGTCCATCACCACCCCCCTTTTGCACCGCCTTTGGCCGCCATAAGTGTGGCAGGGTATGCTCAGACGTGAGTCCCTTGCTCACTTTGCCACTGGATTCAAGCAAGCCGGGCTGAAGACGGCTGGAATGCCAGAAACTGGTCCTGGGAAGCTTGTTTCCGGTCCAGGGAAGACATGGCTTGGCAGCTTGAGCTGGACTGTTCCCATAAGGCACAGGGTCAGACTAATTTGCATATAGCCATGTCTGAACTGGGGTTGCAAAGTGGGCTAAAGAACGGTGATGGATTAAACCCAGATCTTTTGACTGGGTGTGAGTGTTTGATTGATTCAGATGCTCCGTCCATCACCAACCCCCTTTTGCACCACTTTTGGCCTTCATAAGTGTGGCAGGGTATGATCAGACGTGAGTCCCTTGCTCACTTTGCCACTGGATTCAAGCAAGCCGGGCTGAAGACGGCTGGAATGCCAGAAACTGGTCCTCGGAAGCTTGTTTCCGGTCCAGGGAAGACATGGCTTGGCAGTTCGGGCTGGACTGTTCCCATGAGGCACAGGGTCAGACTGATTTGCATATAGCCATGTCTGAACTGGGGTGGCAGAGTGGGCTAAAGAACGGTGATGGATTAAACCCAGATCTTTTGACTGGGTGTGAGTGTTTGATTGATTCAGATGCTCCGTCCATCACCACCCCCCTTTTGCACCACTTTTGGCTGCCATAAGTGTGGCAGAGTATGCTCAGACGTGAGTCCCTTGCTCACCTTGCCACTGGATTTAAGCAAGCCGGGCTGAAGACGGCTGGAATGCCAGAAAACGGTCCTCGGAAGCTTGTTTCCGGTCCAGGTAAGACATGGCTTGGCAGTTCGGGCTGGACTGTTCCCATGAGGCACAGGGTCAGACTGATTTGCATATAGCCATGTCTGACCTGGGGTGGCAGAGTGGGCTAAAGAACGGTGATGGATTAACCCAGATCTTTTGACTGGGTGTGAGTGTTTGATTGATTCAGATGCTCCGTCCATCACCACCCCCCTTTTGCACCGCTTTTGGCCGCCATAAGTGTGGCAGGGTATGCTCAGATGTGAGTCCCTTGCTCACTTTGCCACTGGATTCAAGCAAGCCGGGCTGAAGACGGCTGGAATGCCAGAAACCGGTCCTCGGAAGCTTGTTTCCGGTCCAGGGAAGACATGGCTTGGCAGTTCGGGCTGGACTGTTCCCATGAGGCACAGGGTCAAACTGATTTGCATATAGCCATGTCTGAACTGGGGTGGCAGAGTGGGCTAAAGAACGGTGATGGATTAAACCCAGATCTTTTGACTGGGTGTGAGTGTTTGATTGATTCAGATGCTCCGTCCATCACCACCCCCCTTTTGCACCGCTTTTGGCCGCCATAAGTGTGGCAGGGTATGCTCAGATGTGAGTCCCTTGCTCACTTTGCCACTGGATTCAAGCAAGCCGGGCTGAAGACGGCTGGAATGCCAGAAAGCGGTCCTCGGAAGCTTTTTTCCGGTCCAGGGAAGACATGGCTTGGCAGTTCGGGCTGGACTGTTCCCATGAGGCACAGGGTCAGACTGATTTGCATATAGCCATGTCTGAACTGGGGTGGCAGAGTGGGCTAAAGAATGGTGATGGATTAAACCCAGATCTTTTGACTGGGTGTGAGTGTTTGATTGATTCAGATGCTCTGTCCATCACCAACCCCTTTTGCACCGCTTTTGGCCGCCATAAGTGTGGCAGGGTATGCTCAGACGTGAGTCCCTTGCTCACTTTGCCACTGGATTCAAGCAAGCCGGGCTGAAGACGGCTGGAATGCCAGAAAGCGGTCCTCGGAAGCTTGTTTCCGGTCCAGGGAAGACATGGCTTGGCAGTTCGGGCTGGACTGTTCCCATGAGGCACAGGGTCAGACTGATTTGCATATAGCCATGTCTGAACTGGGGTGGCAGAAAGGGCTAAAGAACGGTGATGGATTAAACCCAGATCTTTTGACTGGATGTGAGTGTTTGATTGATTCAGATGCTCCGTTCATCACTACCCCCCTTTTGCACCGCTTTTGGCCGCCATAAGTGTGGCAGGGTATGCTCAGACGTGAGTCCCTTGCTCACTTTGCCACTGGATTCAAGCAAGCCAGACTGAAGACGGCTGGAATGCCAGAAACCGGTCCTCGGAAGCTTGTTTCCGGTCCAGGGAAGACATGGCTTGGCAGTTCGGGCTGGACTGTTCCCATGAGGCACAGGGTCAGACTGATTTGCATATAGCCATGTCTGAACTGGGGTGGCAGAGTGGGCTAAAGAACGGTGATGGATTAAACCCAGATCTTTTGACTGGGTGTGAGTGTTTGATTGATTCAGATGCTCCGTCCATCACCACCCCCCTTTTGCACCGCTTTTGGCCGCCATAAGTGTGGCAGGGTATGCTCAGATGTGAGTCCCTTGCTCACTTTGCCACAGGATTCAAGCAAGCCGGGCTGAAGACGGCTGGAATGCCAGAAACCGGTCCTCGGAAGCTTGTTTCCGGTCCAGGGAAGACATGGCTTGGCAGTTCGGGCTGGACTGTTCCCATGAGGCACAGGGTCAGACTGATTTGCATATAGCCATGTCTGAACTGGGGTGGCAGAGTGGGCTAAAGAACGGTGATGGATTAAACCCAGATCTTTTGACTGGGTGTGAGTGTTTGATTGATTCAGATGCTCCGTCCATCACCACCCCCCTTTTGCACCGCTTTTGGCCGCCATAAGTGTGGCAGGGTATGCTCAGATGTGAGTCCCTTGCTCACTTTGCCACTGGATTCAAGCAAGCCGGGCTGAAGACGGCTGGAATGCCAGAAAGCGGTCCTCGGAAGCTTGTTTCCGGTCCAGGGAAGACATGGCTTGGCAGTTCAGGCTGGACTGTTCCCATGAGGCACAGGGTCAGACTGATTTGCATATAGCCATGTCTGAACTGGGGTGGCAGAGTGGGCTAAAGAACGGTGATGGATTAAACCCAGATCTTTTGACTGGGTGTGAGTGTTTGATTGATTCAGATGCTCCGTCCATCACCACCCCCCTTTTGCACCGCTTTTGGCTGCCATAAGTGTGGCAGGGTTTGCTCAGACGTGAGTCCCTTGCTCACCTTGCCACTGGATTCAAGCAAGCCGGGCTGAAGACGGCTGGAATGCCAGAAACCGGTCCTCGGAAGCTTGTTTACGGTCCAGGGAAGACATGGCTTGGCAGTTCGGGCTGGACTGTTCCCATGAGGCACAGGGTCAGACTGATTTGCATATAGCCAATGCTGAACTGGGGTGGCAGAGTGGGCTAAAGAACGGTAATGGATTAAACCCAGATCTTTTGACTGGGTGTGAGTGTTTGATTGATTCAGATGCTCCGTCCATCACCACCCCCCTTTTGCACCGCTTTTGCCCACCATAAGTGTGGCAGGGTATGTTCAGACGTGAGTCCCTTGCTCACTTTGCCACTGGATTCAAGCAAGCCGGGCTGAAGACGGCTGGAATGCCAGAAACCGGTCCTCGGAAGCTTGTTTCCAGTCCAGGTAAGACATGGCGTGGCAGTTCGGGCTGGACTGTTCCCATGAGGCACAGGGTCAGACTGATTTGCATATAGCCATGTCTGAACTGGGGTGGCAGAGTGGGCTAAAGAATGGTGATGGATTAAACCCAGATCTTTTGACTGGGTGTGAGTGTTTGATTGATTCAGATGCTCCGTCCATCACCACCCCCCTTTTGCACCGCTTTAGGCCGCCATAAGTGTGGCAGGGTATGCTCAGACGTGAGTCCCTTGCTCACTTTGCCACTGGATTCAAGCAAGCCGGGCTGAAGACGGCTGGAATGCCAGAAAGCGGTCCTCGGAAGCTTGTTTCCGGTCCAGGTAAGACATGGCTTGGCAGTTCGGGCTGGACTGTTCCCATGAGGCACAGGGTCAGACTGATTTGCATATAGCCATGTCTGAACTGGGGTGGCAGAGTGGGCTAAAGAACGGTGATGGATTAAACCCAGATCTTTTGACTGGGTGTGAGTGTTTGATTGATTCAGATGCTCCGTCCATCACCACCCCCCTTTTGCACCGCTTTTGGCCGCCATAAGTGTGGCAGGGTATGCTCAGACGTGAGTCCCTTGCTCACTTTGCCACTGGATTCAAGCAAGCCGGGCTGAAGACGGCTGGAATGCCAGAAACCGGTCCTCGGAAGCTTGTTTCCGGTCCAGGGAAGACATGGCTTGGCAGTTCGGGCTGGACTGTTCCCATGAGGCACAGGGTCAGACTGATTTGCATATAGCCATGTCTGAACTGGGGTGGCAGAGTGGGCTAAAGAACGGTGATGGATTAAACCCAGATCTTTTGACTTGGTGTGAGTGTTTGATTGATTCAGATGCTCCGTCCATCACCACCCCCCTTTTGCACCGCTTTTGGCCGCCATAAGTGTGGCAGGGTATGCTCAGACGTGAGTCCCTTGCTCACTTTGCCACTGGATTCAAGCAAGCCGGGCTGAAGACGGCTGTAATGCCAGAAACCGGTCCTCGGAAGCTTGTTTCCGGTCCAGGGAAGACATGGCTTGGCAGTTCGGGCTGGACTGTTCCCATGAGGCACAGGGTCAGACTGATTTGCATATACCTATGTCTGAACTGGGGTGGCAGAGTGGGCTAAAGAACGGTGATGGATTAAACCCAGATCTTTTGACTGGGTGTGAGTGTTTGATTGATTCAGATGCTCCGTCCATCACCACCCCCCTTTTGCACCGCTTTTGGCCGCCATAAGTGTGGCAGGGTATGCTCAGACGTGAGTCCCTTGCTCACTTTGCCACTGGATTCAAGCAAGCCGGGCTGAAGACGGCTGGAATGCCAGAAACCGGTCCTCGGAAGCTTGTTTCCGGTCCAGGGAAGACATGGCTTGGCAGTTCGGGCTGGACTGTTCCCATGAGGCACAGGGTCAGACTGATTTGCATATAGCCATGTCTGAACTGGGGTGGCAGAGTGGGCTAAAGAATGGTGATGGATTAAACCCAGATCTTTTGACTGGGTGTGAGTGTTTGATTGATTCAGATGCTCTGTCCATCACCAACCCCTTTTGCACCGCTTTTGGCCGCCATAAGTGTGGCAGGGTATGCTCAGACGTGAGTCCATTGCTCACTTTGCCACTGGATTCAAGCAAGCCGGGCTGAAGACGGCTGGAATGCCAGAAACCGGTCCTCGGAAGCTTGTTTCCGGTCCAGGGAAGACATGGCTTGGCAGTTCGGGCTGGACTGTTCCCATGAGGCACAGGGTCAGACTGATTTGCATATAGCCATGTCTGAACTGGGGTGGCAGAAAGGGCTAAAGAACGGTGATGGATTAAACCCAGATCTTTTGTCTGGATGTGAGTGTTTGATTGATTTAGATGCTCCGTCCATCACTACCCCCCTTTTGCACCGCTTTTGGCCGCCATAAGTGTGGCAGGGTATGCTCAGACGTGAGTCCCTTGCTCACTTTGCCACTGGATTCAAGCAAGCCGGGCTGAAGACGGCTGGAATGCCAGAAACCGGTCCTCGGAAGCTTGTTTCCGGTCCAGGGAAGACATGGCTTGGCAGTTCGGGCTGGACTGTTCCCATGAGGCACAGGGTCAGACTGATTTGCATATAGCCATGTCTGAACTGGGGTGGCAGAGTGGGCTAAAGAACGGTGATGGATTAAACCCAGATCTTTTGACTGGGTGTGAGTGTTTGATTGATTTAGATGCTCCGTCCATCACCACCCCCCTTTTGCACCGCCTTTGGCCGCCATAAGTGTGGCAGGGTATGCTCAGACGTGAGTCCCTTGCTCACTTTGCCACTGGATTCAAGCAAGCCGGGCTGAAGACGGCTGGAATGCCAGAAACTGGTCCTGGGAAGCTTGTTTCCGGTCCAGGGAAGACATGGCTTGGCAGCTTGAGCTGGACTGTTCCCATAAGGCACAGGGTCAGACTAATTTGCATATAGCCATGTCTGAACTGGGGTGGCAAAGTGGGCTAAAGAACGGTGATGGATTAAACCCAGATCTTTTGACTGGGTGTGAGTGTTTGATTGATTCAGATGCTCCGTCCATCACCAACCCCCTTTTGCACCACTTTTGGCATTCATAAGTGTGGCAGGGTATGATCAGACGTGAGTCCCTTGCTCACTTTGCCACTGGATTCAAGCAAGCCGGGCTGAAGACGGCTGGAATGCCAGAAACCGGTCCTCGGAAGCTTGTTTCCGGTCCAGGGAAGACATGGCTTGGCAGTTCGGGCTGGACTGTTCCCCTGAGGCACAGGGTCAGACTGATTTGCATATAGCCATGTCTGAACTGGGGTGGCAGAGTGGGCTAAAGAACGGTGATGGATTAAACCCAGATCTTTTGACTGGGTGTGAGTGTTTGATTGATTCAGATGCTCCGTCCATCACCACCCCCCTTTTGCACCACTTTTGGCTGCCATAAGTGTGGCAGAGTATGCTCAGACGTGAGTCCCTTGCTCACCTTGCCACTGGATTCAAGCAAGCCGGGCTGAAGACGGCTGGAATGCCAGAGAACGGTCCTCGGAAGCTTGTTTCCGGTCCAGGTAAGACATGGCTTGGCAGTTCGGGCTGGACTGTTCCCATGAGGCACAGGGTCAGACTGATTTGCATATAGCCATGTCTGACCTGGGGTGGCAGAGTGGGCTAAAGAACGGTGATGGATTAAACCCAGATCTTTTGACTGGGTGTGAGTGTTTGATTGATTCAGATGCTCCGTCCATCACCACCCCCCTTTTGCACCGCTTTTGGCCGCCATAAGTGTGGCAGGGTATGCTCAGATGTGAGTCCCTTGCTCACTTTGCCACTGGATTCAAGCAAGCCGGGCTGAAGACGGCTGGAATGCCAGAAACCGGTCCTCGGAAGCTTGTTTCCGGTCCAGGGAAGACATGGCTTGGCAGTTCGGGCTGGACTGTTCCCATGAGGCACAGGGTCAAACTGATTTGCATATAGCCATGTCTGAACTGGGGTGGCAGAGTGGGCTAAAGAACGGTGATGGATTAAACCCAGATCTTTTGACTGGGTGTGAGTGTTTGATTGATTCAGATGCTCCGTCCATCACCACCCCCCTTTTGCACCGCTTTTGGCCGCCATAAGTGTGGCAGGGTATGCTCAGATGTGAGTCCCTTGCTCACTTTGCCACTGGATTCAAGCAAGCCGGGCTGAAGACGGCTGGAATGCCAGAAAGCGGTCCTCGGAAGCTTGTTTCCGGTCCAGGGAAGACATGGCTTGGCAGTTCGGGCTGGACTGTTCCCATGAGGCACAGGGTCAGACTGATTTGCATATAGCCATGTCTGAACTGGGGTGGCAGAGTGGGCTAAAGAATGGTGATGGATTAAACCCAGATCTTTTGACTGGGTGTGAGTGTTTGATTGATTCAGATGCTCTGTCCATCACCAACCCCTTTTGCACCGCTTTTGGCCGCCATAAGTGTGGCAGGGTATGCTCAGACGTGAGTCCCTTGCTCACTTTGCCACTGGATTCAAGCAAGCCGGGCTGAAGACGGCTGGAATGCCAGAAAGCGGTCCTCGGAAGCTTGTTTCCGGTCCAGGGAAGACATGGCTTGGCAGTTCGGGCTGGACTGTTCCCATGAGGCACAGGGTCAGACTGATTTGCATATAGCCATGTCTGAACTGGGGTGGCAGAAAGGGCTCAAGAACGGTGATGGATTAAACCCAGATCTTTTGACTGGATGTGAGTGTTTGATTGATTCAGATGCTCCGTCCATCACTACCCCCCTTTTGCACCGCTTTTGGCCGCCATAAGTGTGGCAGGGTATGCTCAGACGTGAGTCCCTTGCTCACTTTGCCACTGGATTCAAGCAAGCCAGGCTGAAGACGGCTGGAATGCCAGAAACCGGTCCTCGGAAGCTTGTTTCCGGTCCAGGGAAGACATGGCTTGGCAGTTCGGGCTGGACTGTTCCCATGAGGCACAGGGTCAGACTGATTTGCATATAGCCATGTCTGAACTGGGGTGGCAGAGTGGGCTAAAGAACGGTGATGGATTAAACCCAGATCTTTTGACTGGGTGTGAGTGTTTGATTGATTCAGATGCTCCGTCCATCACCACCCCCCTTTTGCACCGCTTTTGGCCGCCATAAGTGTGGCAGGGTATGCTCAGATGTGAGTCCCTTGCTCACTTTGCCACAGGATTCAAGCAAGCCGGGCTGAAGACGGCTGGAATGCCAGAAACTGGTCCTCGGAAGCTTGTTTCCGGTCCAGGGAAGACATGGCTTGGCAGTTCGGGCTGGACTGTTCCCATGAGGCACAGGGTCAGACTGATTTGCATATAGCCATGTCTGAACTGGGGTGGCAGAGTGGGCTAAAGAACGGTGATGGATTAAACCCAGATCTTTTGACTGGGTGTGAGTGTTTGATTGATTCAGATGCTCCGTCCATCACCACCCCCCTTTTGCACCGCTTTTGGCCGCCATAAGTGTGGCAGGGTATGCTCAGATGTGAGTCCCTTGCTCACTTTGCCACTGGATTCAAGCAAGCCGGGCTGAAGACGGCTGGAATGCCAGAAAGCGGTCCTCGGAAGCTTGTTTCCGGTCCAGGGAAGACATGGCTTGGCAGTTCAGGCTGGACTGTTCCCATGAGGCACAGGGTCAGACTGATTTGCATATAGCCATGTCTGAACTGGGGTGGCAGAGTGGGCTAAAGAACGGTGATGGATTAAACCCAGATCTTTTGACTGGGTGTGAGTGTTTGATTGATTCAGATGCTCCGTCCATCACCACCCCCCTTTTGCACCGCTTTTGGCTGCCATAAGTGTGGCAGGGTTTGCTCAGACGTGAGTACCTTGCTCACCTTGCCACTGGATTCAAGCAAGCCGGGCTGAAGACGGCTGGAATGCCAGAAACCGGTCCTCGGAAGCTTGTTTACGGTCCAGGGAAGACATGGCTTGGCAGTTCGGGCTGGACTGTTCCCATGAGGCACAGGGTCAGACTGATTTGCATATAGCCAATGCTGAACTGGGGTGGCAGAGTGGGCTAAAGAACGGTAATGGATTAAACCCAGATCTTTTGACTGGGTGTGAGTGTTTGATTGATTCAGATGCTCCGTCCATCACCACCCCCCTTTTGCACCGCTTTTGCCCACCATAAGTGTGGCAGGGTATGCTCAGACGTGAGTCCCTTGCTCACTTTGCCACTGGATTCAAGCAAGCCGGGCTGAAGACGGCTGGAATGCCAGAAACCGGTCCTCGGAAGCTTGTTTCCAGTCCAGGTAAGACATGGCGTGGCAGTTCGGGCTGGACTGTTCCCATGAGGCACAGGGTCAGACTGATTTGCATATAGCCATGTCTGAACTGGGGTGGCAGAGTGGGCTAAAGAATGGTGATGGATTAAACCCAGATCTTTTGACTGGGTGTGAGTGTTTGATTGATTCAGATGCTCCGTCCATCACCACCCCCCTTTTGCACCGCTTTTGGCCGCCATAAGTGTGGCAGGGTATGCTCAGACGTGAGTCCCTTGCTCACTTTGCCACTGGATTCAAGCAAGCCGGGCTGAAGACGGCTGGAATGCCAGAAAGCGGTCCTCGGAAGCTTGTTTCCGGTCCAGGTAAGACATGGCTTGGCAGTTCGGGCTGGACTGTTCCCATGAGGCACAGGGTCAGACTGATTTGCATATAGCCATGTCTGAACTGGGGTGGCAGAGTGGGCTAAAGAACGGTGATGGATTAAACCCAGATCTTTTGACTGGGTGTGAGTGTTTGATTGATTCAGATGCTCCGTCCATCACCACCCCCCTTTTGCACCGCTTTTGGCCGCCATAAGTGTGGCAGGGTATGCTCAGACGTGAGTCCCTTGCTCACTTTGCCACTGGATTCAAGCAAGCCGGGCTGAAGACGGCTGGAATGCCAGAAACCGGTCCTCGGAAGCTTGTTTCCGGTCCAGGGAAGACATGGCTTGGCAGTTCGGGCTGGACTGTTCCCATGAGGCACAGGGTCAGACTGATTTGCATATAGCCATGTCTGAACTGGGGTGGCAGAGTGGGCTAAAGAACGGTGATGGATTAAACCCAGATCTTTTGACTTGGTGTGAGTGTTTGATTGATTCAGATGCTCCGTCCATCACCACCCCCCTTTTGCACCGCTTTTGGCCGCCATAAGTGTGGCAGGGTATGCTCAGACGTGAGTCCCTTGCTCACTTTGCCACTGGATTCAAGCAAGCCGGGCTGAAGACGGCTGTAATGCCAGAAACCGGTCCTCGGAAGCTTGTTTCCGGTCCAGGGAAGACATGGCTTGGCAGTTCGGGCTGGACTGTTCCCATGAGGCACAGGGTCAGACTGATTTGCATATACCTATGTCTGAACTGGGGTGGCAGAGTGGGCTAAAGAACGGTGATGGATTAAACCCAGATCTTTTGACTGGGTGTGAGTGTTTGATTGATTCAGATGCTCCGTCCATCACCACCCCCCTTTTGCACCGCTTTTGGCCGCCATAAGTGTGGCAGGGTATGCTCAGACGTGAGTCCCGTGCTCACTTTGCCACTGGATTCAAGCAAGCCGGGCTGAAGACGGCTGGAATGCCAGAAACCGGTCCTCGGAAGCTTGTTTCCGGTCCAGGGAAGACATGGCTTGGCAGTTCGGGCTGGACTGTTCCCATGAGGCACAGGGTCAGACTGATTTGCATATAGCCATGTCTGAACTGGGGTGGCAGAGTGGGCTAAAGAATGGTGATGGATTAAACCCAGATCTTTTGACTGGGTGTGAGTGTTTGATTGATTCAGATGCTCTGTCCATCACCAACCCCTTTTGCACCGCTTTTGGCCGCCATAAGTGTGGCAGGGTATGCTCAGACGTGAGTCCATTGCTCACTTTGCCACTGGATTCAAGCAAGCCGGGCTGAAGACGGCTGGAATGCCAGAAACCGGTCCTCGGAAGCTTGTTTCCGGTCCAGGGAAGACATGGCTTGGCAGTTCGGGCTGGACTGTTCCCATGAGGCACAGGGTCAGACTGATTTGCATATAGCCATGTCTGAACTGGGGTGGCAGAAAGGGCTAAAGAACGGTGATGGATTAAACCCAGATCTTTTGTCTGGATGTGAGTGTTTGATTGATTTAGATGCTCCGTCCATCACTACCCCCCTTTTGCACCGCTTTTGGCCGCCATAAGTGTGGCAGGGTATGCTCAGACGTGAGTCCCTTGCTCACTTTGCCACTGGATTCAAGCAAGCCGGGCTGAAGACGGCTGGAATGCCAGAAACCGGTCCTCGGAAGCTTGTTTCCGGTCCAGGGAAGACATGGCTTGGCAGTTCGGGCTGGACTGTTCCCATGAGGCACAGGGTCAGACTGATTTGCATATAGCCATGTCTGAACTGGGGTGGCAGAGTGGGCTAAAGAACGGTGATGGATTAAACCCAGATCTTTTGACTGGGTGTGAGTGTTTGATTGATTTAGATGCTCCGTCCATCACCACCCCCCTTTTGCACCGGCTTTGGCCGCCATAAGTGTGGCAGGGTATGCTCAGACGTGAGTCCCTTGCTCACTTTGCCACTGGATTCAAGCAAGCCGGGCTGAAGACGGCTGGAATGCCAGAAACTGGTCCTGGGAAGCTTGTTTCCGGTCCAGGGAAGACATGGCTTGGCAGCTTGAGCTGGACTGTTCCCATAAGGCACAGGGTCAGACTAATTTGCATATAGCCATGTCTGAACTGGGGTGGCAAAGTGGGCTAAAGAACGGTGATGGATTAAACCCAGATCTTTTGACTGGGTGTGAGTGTTTGATTGATTCAGATGCTCCGTCCATCACCAACCCCCTTTTGCACCACTTTTGGCCTTCATAAGTGTGGCAGGGTATGATCAGACGTGAGTCCCTTGCTCACTTTGCCACTGGATTCAAGCAAGCCGGGCTGAAGACGGCTGGAATGCCAGAAACCGGTCCTCGGAAGCTTGTTTCCGGTCCAGGGAAGACATGGCTTGGCAGTTCGGGCTGGACTGTTCCCATGAGGCACAGGGTCAGACTGATTTGCATATAGCCATGTCTGAACTGGGGTGGCAGAGTGGGCTAAAGAACGGTGATGGATTAAACCCAGATCTTTTGACTGGGTGTGAGTGTTTGATTGATTCAGATGCTCCGTCCATCACCACCCCCCTTTTGCACCACTTTTGGCTGCCATAAGTGTGGCAGAGTATGCTCAGACGTGAGTCCCTTGCTCACCTTGCCACTGGATTCAAGCAAGCCGGGCTGAAGACGGCTGGAATGCCAGAGAACGGTCCTCGGAAGCTTGTTTCCGGTCCAGGTAAGACATGGCTTGGCAGTTCGGGCTGGACTGTTCCCATGAGGCACAGGGTCAGACTGATTTGCATATAGCCATGTCTGACCTGGGGTGGCAGAGTGGGCTAAAGAACGGTGATGTATTAAACCCAGATCTTTTGACTGGGTGTGAGTGTTTGATTGATTCAGATGCTCCGTCCATCACCACCCCCCTTTTGCACCGCTTTTGGCCGCCATAAGTGTGGCAGGGTATGCTCAGATGTGAGTCCCTTGCTCACTTTGCCACTGGATTCAAGCAAGCCGGGCTGAAGACGGCTGGAATGCCAGAAACCGGTCCTCGGAAGCTTGTTTCCGGTCCAGGGAAGACATGGCTTGGCAGTTCAGGCTGGACTGTTCCCATGAGGCACAGGGTCAAACTGATTTGCATATAGCCATGTCTGAACTGGGGTGGCAGAGTGGGCTAAAGAACGGTGATGGATTAAACCCAGATCTTTTGACTGGGTGTGAGTGTTTGATTGATTCAGATGCTCCGTCCATCACCACCCCCCTTTTGCACCGCTTTTGGCCGCCATAAGTGTGGCAGGGTATGCTCAGACGTGAGTCCCTTGCTCACTTTGCCAGTGGATTCAAGCAAGCCGGGCTGAAGACGGCTGGAATGCCAGAAAGCGGTCCTCGGAAGCTTGTTTCCGGTCCAGGGAAGACATGGCTTGGCAGTTCGGGCTGGACTGTTCCCATGAGGCACAGGGTCAGACTGATTTGCATATAGCCATGTCTGAACTGGGGTGGCAGAGTGGGCTAAAGAATGGTGATGGATTAAACCCAGATCTTTTGACTGGGTGTGAGTGTTTGATTGATTCAGATGCTCTGTCCATCACCAACCCCTTTTGCACCGCTTTTGGCCGCCATAAGTGTGGCAGGGTATGCTCAGACGTGAGTCCCTTGCTCACTTTGCCACTGGATTCAAGCAAGCCGGGCTGAAGACGGCTGGAATGCCAGAAAGCGGTCCTCGGAAGCTTGTTTCCGGTCCAGGGAAGACATGGCTTGGCAGTTCGGGCTGGACTGTTCCCATGAGGCACAGGGTCAGACTGATTTGCATATAGCCATGTCTGAACTGGGGTGGCAGAAAGGGCTAAAGAACGGTGATGGATTAAACCCAGATCTTTTGACTGGATGTGAGTGTTTGATTGATTCAGATGCTCCGTCCATCACTACCCCCCTTTTGCACCGCTTTTGGCCGCCATAAGTGTGGCAGGGTATGCTCAGACGTGAGTCCCTTGCTCACTTTGCCACTGGATTCAAGCAAGCCAGGCTGAAGACGGCTGGAATGCCAGAAACCGGTGCTCGGAAGCTTGTTTCCGGTCCAGGGAAGACATGGCTTGGCAGTTCGGGCTGGACTGTTCCCATGACGCACAGGGTCAGACTGATTTGCATATAGCCATGTCTGAACTGGGGTGGCAGAGTGGGCTAAAGAACGGTGATGGATTAAACCCAGATCTTTTGACTGGGTGTGAGTGTTTGATTGATTCAGATGCTCCGTCCATCACCACCCCCCTTTTGCACCGCTTTTGGCCGCCATAAGTGTGGCAGGGTATGCTCAGATGTGAGTCCCTTGCTCACTTTGCCACAGGATTCAAGCAAGCCGGGCTGAAGACGGCTGGAATGCCAGAAACCGGTCCTCGGAAGCTTGTTTCCGGTCCAGGGAAGACATGGCTTGGCAGTTCGGGCTGGACTGTTCCCATGAGGCACAGGGTCAGACTGATTTGCATATAGCCATGTCTGAACTGGGGTGGCAGAGTGGGCTAAAGAACGGTGATGGATTAAACCCAGATCTTTTGACTGGGTGTGAGTGTTTGATTGATTCAGATGCTCCATCCATCACCACCCCCCTTTTGCACCGCTTTTGGCCGCCATAAGTGTGGCAGGGTATGCTCAGATGTGAGTCCCTTGCTCACTTTGCCACTGGATTCAAGCAAGCCGGGCTGAAGACGGCTGGAATGCCAGAAAGCGGTCCTCGGAAGCTTGTTTCCGGTCCAGGGAAGACATGGCTTGGCAGTTCGGGCTGGACTGTTCCCATGAGGCACAGGGTCAGACTGATTTGCATATAGCCATGTCTGAACTGGGGTGGCAGAGTGGGCTAAAGAACGGTGATGGATTAAACCCAGATCTTTTGACTGGGTGTGAGTGTTTGATTGATTCAGATGCTCCGTCCATCACCACCCCCCTTTTGCACCGCTTTTGGCTGCCATAAGTGTGGCAGGGTTTGCTCAGACGTGAGTCCCTTGCTCACCTTGCCACTGGATTCAAGCAAGCCGGGCTGAAGACGGCTGGAATGCCAGAAACCGGTCCTCGGAAGCTTGTTCCCGGTCCAGGGAAGACATGGCTTGGCAGTTCGGGCTGGACTGTTCCCATGAGGCACAGGGTCAGACTGATTTGCATATAGCCAATGCTGAACTGGGGTGGCAGAGTGGGCTAAAGAACGGTAATGGATTAAACCCAGATCTTTTGACTGGGTGTGAGTGTTTGATTGATTCAGATGCTCCGTCCATCACCACCCCCCTTTTGCACCGCTTTTGCCCACCATAAGTGTGGCAGGGTATGCTCAGACGTGAGTCCCTTGCTCACTTTGCCACTGGATTCAAGCAAGCCGGGCTGAAGACGGCTGGAATGCCAGAAACCGGTCCTCGGAAGCTTGTTTCCAGTCCAGGTAAGACATGGCGTGGCAGTTCGGGCTGGACTGTTCCCATGAGGCACAGGGTCAGACTGATTTGCATATAGCCATGTCTGAACTGGGGTGGCAGAGTGGGCTAAAGAATGGTGATGGATTAAACCCAGATCTTTTGACTGGGTGTGAGTGTTTGATTGATTCAGATGCTCCGTCCATCACCACCCCCCTTTTGCACCGCTTTTGGCCGCCATAAGTGTGGCAGGGTATGCTCAGACGTGAGTCCCTTGCTCACTTTGCCACTGGATTCAAGCAAGCCGGGCTGAAGACGGCTGGAATGCCAGAAAGCGGTCCTCGGAAGCTTGTTTCCGGTCCAGGTAAGACATGGCTTGGCAGTTCGGGCTGGACTGTTCCCATGAGGCACAGGGTCAGACTGATTTGCATATAGCCATGTCTGAACTGGGGTGGCAGAGTGGGCTAAAGAACGGTGATGGATTAAACCCAGATCTTTTGACTGGGTGTGAGTGTTTGATTGATTCAGATGCTCCGTCCATCACCACCCCCCTTTTGCACCGCTTTTGGCCGCTATAAGTGTGGCAGGGTATGCTCAGATGTGAGTCCCTTGCTCACTTTGCCACTGGATTCAAGCAAGCCGGGCTGAAGACGGCTGGAATGCCAGAAACCGGTCCTCGGAAGCTTGTTTCCGGTCCAGGGAAGACATGGCTTGGCAGTTCGGGCTGGACTGTTCCCATGAGGCACAGGGTCAGACTGATTTGCATATAGCCATGTCTGAACTGGGGTGGCAGAGTGGGCTAAAGAACGGTGATGGATTAAACCCAGATCTTTTGACTGGGTGTGAGCGTTTGATTGATTCAGATGCTCCGTCCATCACCACCCCCCCTTTTGCACCGCTTTTGGCCGCCATAAGTGTGGCAGGGTATGCTCAGATGTGAGTCCCTTGCTCACTTTGCCACTGGATTCAAGCAAGCCGGGCTGAAGACGGCTGGAATGCCAGAAAGCGGTCCTCGGAAGCTTGTTTCCGGTCCAGGGAAGACATGGCTTGGCAGTTCGGGCTGGACTGTTCCCATGAGGCACAGGGTCAGACTGATTTGCATATAGCCATGTCTGAACTGGGGTGGCAGAGTGGGCTAAAGAATGGTGATGGATTAAACCCAGATCTTTTGACTGGGTGTGAGTGTTTGATTGATTCAGATGCTCTGTCCATCACCAACCCCTTTTGCACCGCTTTTGGCCGCCATAAGTGTGGCAGGGTATGCTCAGACGTGAGTCCCTTGCTCACTTTGCCACTGGATTCAAGCAAGCCGGGCTGAAGACGGCTGGAATGCCAGAAAGCGGTCCTCGGAAGCTTGTTTCCGGTCCAGGGAAGACATGGCTTGGCAGTTCGGGCTGGACTGTTCCCATGAGGCACAGGGTCAGACTGATTTGCATATAGCCATGTCTGAACTGGGGTGGCAGAAAGGGCTAAAGAACGGTGATGGATTAAACCCAGATCTTTTGACTGGATGTGAGTGTTTGATTGATTCAGATGCTCCGTCCATCACTACCCCCCTTTTGCACCGCTTTTGGCCGCCATAAGTGTGGCAGGGTATGCTCAGACGTGAGTCCCTTGCTCACTTTGCCACTGGATTCAAGCAAGCCAGGCTGAAGACGGCTGGAATGCCAGAAACCGGTCCTCGGAAGCTTGTTTCCGGTCCAGGGAAGACATGGCTTGGCAGTTCGGGCTGGACTGTTCCCATGAGGCACAGGGTCAGACTGATTTGCATATAGCCATGTCTGAACTGGGGTGGCAGAGTGGGCTAAAGAACGGTGATGGATTAAACCCAGATCTTTTGACTGGGTGTGAGTGTTTGATTGATTCAGATGCTCCGTCCATCACCACCCCCCTTTTGCACCGCTTTTGGCCGCCATAAGTGTGGCAGGGTATGCTCAGATGTGAGTCCCTTGCTCACTTTGCCACTGGATTCAAGCAAGCCGGGCTGAAGACGGCTGGAATGCCAGAAACCGGTCCTCGGAAGCTTGTTTCCGGTCCAGGGAAGACATGGCTAGGCAGTTCGGGCTTGACTGTTCCCATGAGGCACAGGGTCAGACTGATTTGCATATAGCCATGTCTGAACTGGGGTGGCAGAGTGGGCTAAAGAACGGTGATGGATTAAACCCAGATCTTTTGACTGGGTGTGAGTGTTTGATTGATTCAGATGCTCCGTCCATCACCACCCCCCTTTTGCACCGCTTTTGGCCGCCATAAGTGTGGCAGGGTATGCTCAGATGTGAGTCCCTTGCTCACTTTGCCACTGGATTCAAGCAAGCCGGGCTGAAGACGGCTGGAATGCCAGAAAGCGGTCCTCGGAAGCTTGTTTCCGGTCCAGGGAAGACATGGCTTGGCAGTTCGGGCTGGACTGTTCCCATGAGGCACAGGGTCAGACTGATTTGCATATAGCCATGTCTGAACTGGGGTGGCAGAGTGGGCTAAAGAAATGTGGAAAAGTAAATTTTGCCATGTTCTGTGTCCCTACGTGTCCTCCATCTTATGTTATGTGTGCATGATTAAATATGCATATGTATCCCCCATGTTTGATTAAAGACGCAATTACAGTTGTGTCCATCACTAGTATGCCAGTTTCCAGTTCTCGTGAAAGCTACGAGTATTAGGCCTATGTAAAACTACGTTGCCACGTTTCTCAGTGTGCACGTTATTTCATTGTAAAATCCCCGTTTCTAGGCCTCAAAAGGGCCCGGACACCAGATTCAGCTCCTGTCTTCTGAGTCCTCGCTGAGGAGCGATACAGCCCCCACCTGTATCCCTGACCCTTCACTTACTTCCTGCCTCACAGTGCCCGGCTCAGCCTGGCTCTGCCTCTGAGTCTGCCAAGAGTATGTTATGATTCTAGTTATCAGTCCAGCCCTCCTTCTCTGCATTCCTAAGCTACTGAATCGCATCAATAGTTTCCGTCATTGTCTAGCCTTTACGTCTCCATGTAAGAGAAATACTGCATTTAATGGTCATTTAATATTCTTCATCACGCACTACATGTAGAATAATGCATGCTCCAGTCTTAGAGTCCGTTAGCCTTTACTCCGATAACTTTTGGATTCTATCAACATGTTCTCTAAACATTAGATACTAGATACTGTTTAGGTACATGTCGCCCTGACTCTCCAGACTTCAGTCTCTGCTCCTAGCACAGAGTTCATAGCCCCCAGCTTCTCCTAGTAACACGTCATTGTCAGTTTGCGCGCACCATTAGGTTAGAGGTCCCGGCTCCTTAGGTAGCCCCCTCCATGTTTCCGCCCCATTTATGACATATTCTGTTACGTTTGCATCACATGTCTATGTATACGCCCCTGTTACACCCATTTTCACCCTTATCTTTCGCGACTGCTATTGACCACACCCACTGCTCCGCCTACTGTAATTCATTGTAAAGTAACTGTTTTAGTATATATATTTGTGCACTGTTATTAAATGTTACGCCGATTCTGATCCTGCCCCCGGCAGCGCTGCCATCCTGTTCCCGTGCAGGTTGTCCTGTTCCCGTCCTTTATGCTGTATTAAACCTGCAAACTCCTACTACCTCGAATCTTGACTCTTATTTATTGAGCTATCTGTTATTGCTATGTCCAGTAAAACCTAGATCCGGTATTATTTATTTATATACCACATAATGGCGCCCGAATAGGGACTTGCCCTTTCCCCACGCGCCGGTGAAGCCACGCCAGCCCCCTGACCCTCTGCAGCCGTGACGGAACCATACCGTGCACGTGCAGATATTTCTGCTTCAAGTATCCCTCAGGCCCACGGAGGAGACGGAGGTGGCGGTCCAGCATCCAGACGAGGCGGTGGAGGAACGCGGCGAGTCCCGACCAGAGCCCAAGCCGAGAGTCCAAGGTCCGAGGTATCCGGAGGCCCACCCGTAACAGAAGTCCGAAGTTCGTCCGTCCGGCGTCGAAGCAGTCCAGTCCAGTCCGAGGCCTTCCGTTCTTGCTGCCCGGTGAGTACCATTGCTGGGGTAGTATCTAGACAGGGTCAATTTAATTGACTCTGGTCCGTGGGTTGGTGGTACACAGACCCAAAACAAAGTGTCCACTTCGGTGGATGCGGGTCCTGACGTGTCTCTTTATGAGACCGGTAAGTTTCGTACTGTTTCAACAGTGCATCTAGTTTCTGTTCTAGTCAGTTCTGTTCTCGAGAAAATTCATGTATTCTGTTTTCAGTATTCCAGGTAGTATTCTGTTCGAACTGTTATTTTAAATGTTCTGCACGTATTTTAATGTCGTGGTATGAATGTGGAGTAATTATCGTGTTCATTGTGTATTGTATTGTGTCTAGATTACAGTTCAGTTATGCCCTTATTCTCTAAATTACGTCAGTTAAAAACCAGAAAAGGTCTGCTAGAAGCAGCAGTTCCTGTCCCGCCTAGGGACAGTCCAGGTCATTTTATGTATCAGAAGCATGGCATAAGTGCCGTATTATATCTAGATTTATGGGTAGAGTATACCAAAGAGTTAGAGGAAAAGTATAGATGGCCCGTATCAGGCACATGGGATGCCGAGTGCATCATGAGAGTAGAAGAAGCATTATGGAAAAAGAAAGCCAGACAGTCACAGAAAGACGCCATCGAGTTATGGCGCAAAGAATCTCATAAGAGAACCGAAAAAGAAATCAGAAAGTCAGAACTAAGTAGAGAATCCTTAGAACGAGCCCAAGAAAGGGAACTAATCGAGATAGGTGAACGAGTTAAAACAGAACAGTCAGACAGACAGAGGAATGCCCTCATCAAGGGTATGTATCCTCTTCTTGCCGAGGGCTTGCCAAAAGCGACCCCGGAGGCATCCAGTAATTTTCCGCCACCACTAGTTCCGACCAAGCTACGTCACAAACCGACCGCAGCTGATATTTTCATCTCGTCCTATTTGGACGACACAGTCCCGGAATATGCAAATCCTGTTCCGCCAGTCCCTGTAAATCAGGCAATTCCTGCTCCCCAGACACCGGGGCACCTCTTGCAGTACCTGCTACGGTACCCCCGGTCCATCCTACATTACAATTTCCCGCCGCGCTAGTACGAAGAGTATCAGTCGACGATTCCAGTTTAGGGGCCGCAGGAGGAGGTCCTCCTGGTACCCCGCCACCACACCAACGTAGAACGTTGGCCGAGTTACATGAATGTGCGTTACAGCGTACGCCCAAATATAAGTCCGTTGCAGACATCCGACGAGCTCTCACTGAATGCCGCTATGATCCAGTTGCAGGTGATGATAGTACAGTAATATATTCCATCCGTGTAAGACGGGTGACCGGGTATTTAGACACCCTACCAGATATGAAAGGAGATCTAGACAGAATATATCGTTTCATCCGTACAGGGGATGATCCAGAAAGTATTGGTGAAGCCATGTCCCAAAGGAAAGCTGAGATCCAGCTCATGATATTAAAGTTTCTGATTAATTGTCTAATAAGAGAACAAGATTCCCCGACTAAAGATCCGGCCGAAATGAAAATCCTTACAAGGTGGAGTGATAATATAGCCGAGGGTAAACACAGAACTATCAGTAGTATAGAGAGTATGTACAAGAAAATCCGTAAAGAAATAATAAAGTTACAAGAACAACGTAAAGCAGCACAAGTAAACGAGAAAGAAAATGACTCTTCTACTGAAGAGGTAGAGGACGAGAATCCCGCCAGAATAGCGTATGTAGGAAAATCTAGATTTCCAGACCGACATTCACGTCTAGACTACAAGAAAACTGTTCCTCATCCGGCACCAGAACAAGGTTCTCTAGAACAAGTATTTCAAGCTACCGATCACATTCTGAAATCACGAATCGGTTACAGTGAGTTAAGTACTATGCATGAACAAGAACTAGCCCGATCAGCAGTCCGATGGATTACTGATTCTACCACTTTTCCAGATGAAATAGTGGCTCAAATGTTTCTGAAACTGCCCCCAGCCGAGCAACGACTGGTGGGTATGTATATGATCCAGCACCTCATTACTCTGTATGAGGGTCAACATTCTGATCCAGGTCCGTTACACGATGTCCTGAACGAGTTACTCCAGTATAGATGGAAAGGTTTAGGTACCGATTTAATTAGCGTCATTCTAGAACAGCGCAACAAATATAGAACGTTCCTGAACCCGCATTTTTTTCATGTCTCACCTCCAGAAAGTAAACCGTTTTACATAGACAGACAGAATCCGTTACGAGAAGTACACCCAGTTAGGACAACAGATGGTGAAATGCAACGAGTGTTTGTTTACACTCCGATTACAAAGATGGAACTCTTAGAGATGAAGAAATTAATTCCCTGTCATGACAAAGATCCAGCAGGGTTCCACCGAGAATTAAAAGACATGCTCCGTATGGGAGAATACACGTATCCAGATATAATTAAAATGTTAAAGGTCCTGTTGCCCGCAGGGGTATACGAAAAACTCAAGGAAAAAGATTGGGAGGTGGGAGAGAAAAAGATCGATTGGGCAGTTCTAGAAGCTGAAGATAAGATACGAGTACCAGGTACCGGTCTTGGAGAGAAATGTAAAGAATTACCAGAACTATTAATACAAGTTTTGCCTAGATTATTAGCCACTAAAAAGGAAGACTGGGATGCAATCTCAGCCTGTAAACAGAAACAAGACGAAGACACTAGTGATTTTTATTCTAGATTCGAGAAATGCTTTAGTATCAACAGTGGCCTCAAGACAAGTAGCGAGTCATACCCTCATCTTTTTGTTACTAAATTAGTCGAGAATTCAAGTCCACAAGTTAAGAATCGAGTTTTGAAAGTCTAAAGTACCTGGCAAGCTAATACCCCGTCCCAGATGTTACAGATGCTTCAATACCACCAGAATAGAATCAGAGAAGAACAAGATCACGAAAGGAAACGTATGAAAGACACAAAAATGAAAGTACTAGTTGCACAATCTGTTCCTCAAGACAGTCAGAAGAGGGGTACGAATCAAGCCAGTCATTCTGCAGTTCCCGTTAAAGGGACCTGCAATTATTGTAAACAGCCAGGTCATTATATAAACGAGTGTGCAGTTCTGAAACACAACATAGCTACTGGTAAGACTAAAGAAAGACCACGTCCGCCTAGACAAGAACAAGTTTCACAGACTTCTCAGCCACAGAATGCACAACAGACAGTTCCAGCACCGCAGCCTATTGCTGCAACACAGCATGTTACACAGCAGATGTACCAGTATGCACAGTCCGAGTATCCAGAGTATCAGCCATATTCATGAAACAGCCTAGAGAGGGAGGTAGGCTTGCCTCTCATCGAGATACCTGTAGATCAAGAGGGTCCCTATGTTCATAGTCAAGTATTAGGGAAAGACAGAAAGTTTTTGATTGATACAGGGGCAAGTAGGACCACCATCAGTCACGCCGAAGTTCCAGGGGCTCCGCTCTCAGGCTCTAGAAATGTTTCCCTTGGATTTTCAGGAAAGCCTATTGTAAATGAGATATCTAAGCCAGTTACTCTAGAAGTAGGTCCATTGTCCCGCACTACTGATCTGTTACTTACGAAGTCATGTCCAGAAAATCTGTTAGGCATTAAGACACTGAAAGAATTAGGTGCAGTTATTTGCTGTTCCCCAGAGGGAATACGATTGTTCCTACGTGACTTCAAGGGTCACTATGTATTACGAGATTTTGATCCGAGATTGTCTAATGTTCCGCAGCATCTATGGGCACAAGGTCCAACTGATGTTGGCTTCATGCAAATCACACCCCATCGTGTGACTCTCAAGCCAGGTGTAGTGTTACCACGAATCAGACAGTACAGATTGCCACCTGAGGCTGTAGCAGCCTTATCCAAAATTATTGACGAGCTCATCGCTCAAGGAGTAGTTGTAGAAACTGACTCCAATGTATGTAATTCTCCGATCATTCCAGTCATGAAACGTACTGATCCAAATGCACCCCCTGTATATCGATTAGTGATTGACCTCCGAGAGCTTAACAAATGTATTATTCCCCAGTACCCAGTTGTCCCAGATATCTCTTCCCTATTGACAGCCATTGATTCCGAAGCCACATTTTTTTCAGTCATAGACCTCAAGAACGCATTTTTTAGTGTCCCCATTCATCCAGACAGCCAGTTCCTTTTCGGATTTTGTTTAAATGGAAGGAGCTATATGTTTACACGAGCTCCTCAAGGTTTCACAGAAAGTCCTAGTATTTACAGTCAAGCACTTAAGAGACAACTAGACAATATTCACATGCCAACTGACACTGCCCTGCTCCAGTATGTCGATGATCTACTGATCACAGCCCGTTCTGAACGTGCTTGCGAGCGAGCATCCCTTACAGTCTTGTATTTCCTTGCCGAGATGGGGCACAAGGTGTCCCCTTCTAAGCTTCAATTCTGTGTCCAGCAAGTGATCTACTTAGGCCACTTACTGTCCAAGAGGGGTAGGCAGTTGACACCCGACCGTATCCAGTTAATAGCGAGTCTTCCTCAGCCCAAGACCCAGAAGGAGGTACGTGCTTTTATCGGCCTCACTTCTTACTGCAGACAATGGATTCCTCAGTATGCATTTCTAGCTAAGCCACTGATACAGTTAACGACACAGGAGGCAGCCGTATCGACTGTCCTCCCTTGGACATCTGAACATACACTTAGTTTTAATGAGTTAAAGAAAGCTCTATGCCAAGCTCCAGTTCTAGCAACACCGAACTACAGTAAGCCTTTTACACTTTTTGTCACTGAACGCGAAGGTACAGCATTATCTGTTCTCACACAAGATCAAGCAGGACAATACAAGCCCTGTGCTTATTTTTCGAGCACATTAGATCCTGTAGCCCAGGCTCTGCCTGCGTGCCTCAAGTCAGTTGCAGCCACAGCACTAGCTATCAGACAAAGTGATTCCATAGTATTAGGACATTCCTTGACAGTACAAGTTCCACACTCCGTGGAAGTTCTTTTAAACCGAACACAGACTCAGCACTTGACAATTGCACGTTTAACAGGTTATGAACTGACACTGTTCCAGCCACACATAGAAATCAGACGCTGCAATGTTTTAAATCCTGCCACACTGTTACCGTCAGTTACTTCAAATCCTGCCACACATGACTGTGTGGAAGTAGTTAACACTATGACTAAGCCAAGACAAGACTTGACAGATATTCCATTACCAGATCCCGACCTGACACTTTATGTGGATGGTTCATGTATGAGAACAAGTACAGGAGAACTAGTAGCCGCGTATGCAGTGACTACTGACACTGAAGTTATAGAAACACACCGTATTGACACCCTGTCTGCTCAAGCAGCAGAGCTAGTTGCTCTGACACAAGCCTGCATACACGCTAAGAACCTGAAAGCTAATGTTTACACAGATTCACGTTACGCATTTGGAGTCGTACACGACTTCGGAGTGCTCTGGCAGGAGAGAGGTTTCATGACTTCTCATGGAACCAAGATTCAGCATGGTCTCCTTATTCAAGCTCTGTTAGATGCCATACACTTACCGACATCTATTGCTATTATGAAATGCAAAGCACATACGAAAGTTACTGACACTATTTCCCAAGGTAATGATCTAGCAGATCGCACAGCCAAGCTTACAGCACAGACACCAGACATTCCAGTTAATCCAACACAGACACCTACTCCAGATCCGACTACATGCATGACAGTTAAGGACCCCACTCAAGATGTCATAGATATCCAGTTACATGCTACTCCCGAGGAAATCAAGAAATGGTCCGAACAAGGAGGGGTCCAGACAGATCAGGGATGGGTGACGAAGGGTAAAGCCACATGGTTTCTCCCCGACTCTATGGTTCAAGTCATTATCAATACCGCACATAGTCCAGCACATTTAGGAGAAAAAGCTATGTTAGATAGTATCCAGAACATTTGGTTCAACAAGCATTTACGAGCTGCAGCCAAGCAGAAAGTCCGTACCTGTATGATATGTTGTCAGTTTAATCCAGGTAAAAGTGTTCCGGTGGAACAAGGTGGATTCCAGCCCCCTGACCACCCTTTTGAAGTCCTCCAGATGGATTATATTCAGATGGAGCGATGTCGAGGTTTCAAGTATGTCCTCGTAGTTGTATGCGCTTTGTCCAGGTGGACAGAAGCATATCCAGTACCAGATTACACAGCCGCGACCACTGCCAAGCAGTTGGTTCGTGAATTCTTCCCCCGTTATGGACTCCCTAGAGTCGTATATTCAGACAACGGCCAGCCATTCTCATCCGAGCTTATGAAACATATTTCCCTGTTGTTAGGGTACCAGTGGAAGTTCCATTGTGTACGCCATCCAGAAGCAGCCGGTCTCGTAGAGAGACATAATCAGACCCTGAAAATCCGAATTGCAAAAGTATGTAAAGAGAAAGGTGTGGACTGGCTAGTAGCTCTGCCAGTTGCCCTATTTTATATGCGCATGGTCGCACATTCCAGATCAGGTCTGTCCCCTTATGAGGTCGTATTCGGCCGCCCCCCTAACATGTGGGGTACACCTAGACCTCGAAGTATTACCGATGTTTCAAGTAATATGCTGACAGATTACCTAGCTTCCTTGATGTCTGCCCTCAACTCTTGCCGTTCACAGGTTGCTGCCGCATTTCCAGACAATACCGAGGTGGCACCGCATGAAATCGTTCCCGGATCCATGGTTCTTGTCCGGAATTTTGATCGTTCAAGTCCGCTGGAGCCTAGCTGGAAGGAACCCCGACAGGTCCTCCTGGCCACCCGTACTGCCGTCAAGCTGGAAGGCAGGAAGGGCTGGGTCCACCTGTCACATGTGAAAAGATTTTTTGGACTACAGCCTGTTTCAAAGAACATTTCCGAGGATTCTAAAAACTGCCAAAGTACTATTCTTAAGGACTGTCCCGCAAAAGACATTGCTACGAACCCTTCCCTGTTAGAGAAAACTCCGCAACAGGAGTATAAGCTTAAACTAAGGTCTAGTAAAATAAGTCAGCCAGTTTGATTGTCTAAGTCCTCCCCTAGGTGAAACGGTTAGACCGGTTTCTGACATGTATATAATAGACCCCCACAGAGAGAGAGTTAGTGAGAACTCTAGAAGTTGCACTATTATTTTATGTTTTCTGCTATATTTTAGCATTATGATTTCCTGCACCAGTTATGCATTTTATTTGTGTTTTTCAGTTTCTCATGTAAATAAGTCTGCTAATGTTACAGTAGAGCACACGTTTAGTGATCTGCCTCCTCATGAACTTTCTTATCGTCTTGCTATGCGTAATAACTCCTTTATCCGCATGTTACATTATTCACACCAGACCAGCAATGCCACTAATTGTTGGGTGTGTGGTCGACTCCCCCCTTTCCAGACACCGAATGGAGTTCTGCCACTCTTTCCTTATCCATTTTCACATAATGGTTCGTGTGGAGCATGGTCCACGTTAACGTCATCCTCAACAGATATGTCTTTTTTGAACAGTACATGTTTCCCAGACAAGCAAGGTCTTCCCCACAGAACAGGGTTAGATCTAGAAAATGAAGTTTATAATTTGGGTAATTATTCTTCGAATTTTATGGTCCTGAATGTTCAGTCTGATTCTACTCCAGACTTACCTGCTATGTCAGTATTACCAGTCAAAGGTGAATTATGTGTCCGAAATAATGGTTCCGTACATGTAGGCCATAGTGATTGTACTACTATTATCAAGTATAGTGACAGTAGGAAATCTATTTTCAAAGCTTCACGTCATTCTTATTTTGTTTGTGGTCAGACCGCATATGTTCGTCTGCCCCTTGATTGGGATGGTACATGTTACATTGCCTTCCTACTGCCACCAGTTTTCCTAGCCCCACCTGACTATCATAGGAATTCCCACCTAGTACATACTAGACACAAGAGAAATCTCCCGATTGTCGATTATACTGAAACTGCTCTAGAACAATACATAGATATCAATAAAGGTGTCTTCCCCTACTTAGGTACTGTTGTAAATAGTAAACTGATACGTAGATTAACCAGAACACTTGAAGCAGTAGTGATTGAGACTACTTCTGCTCTAGGTAACTTAACCGAAGAACAATCCTTTATGAGAATTGTCGTGCTCCAGAATCGTCTCGTCCTTGACGTCATACTGGCCGATAGGGGCGGGGCCTGTAGAGTCATCGGATCTAGTTGCTGCATTTTCATTCCTAATAACGCACCGTCTGTTTATTCAGCTATAACCAGACTCCATAATATTGCCCATATGTTACACCAAGATCCAGGCACCTGGACATGGTCCGGTTGGTTCTGGAATATAATTTCCGCCTGGGGATGGAAAGTATTGTCATTTCTGGGTATTGCAGTAGCGATCATATTCAGTTGCTGCCTCTGTTTACAATGTGGCCCTGCGATTTGCGGCATTTGTGCTACATCTTGTATTCCTAGTCCCAAGTCCCGTCCTAAATCCCGTTCCAAGAAAATTCAAGACGAGCAAATGATACTGTATGAAATGATAGATGGTATCATGAATATTGATGTTTCCTGATGGAAACGTAGTGACAAGGAGGGAATGTGGAAAAGTAAATGTTGCCATGTTCTGTGTCCCTACGTGTCCTCCATCTTATGTTATGTGTGCATGATTAAATATGCATATGTATCCCCCATGTTTGATTAAAGACGCAATTACAGTTGTGTCCATCACTAGTATGCCAGTTTCCAGTTCTCGTGAAAGCTACGAGTATTAGGCCTATGTAAAACTACGTTGCCACGTTTCTCAGTGTGCACGTTATTTCATTGTAAAATCCCCGTTTCTAGGCCTCAAAAGGGCCCGGACACCAGATTCAGCTCCTGTCTTCTGAGTCCTCGCTGAGGAGCGATACAGCCCCCACCTGTATCCCTGACCCTTCACTTACTTCCTGCCTCACAGTGCCCGGCTCAGCCTGGCTCTGCCTCTGAGTCTGCCAAGAGTATGTTATGATTCTAGTTATCAGTCCAGCCCTCCTTCTCTGCATTCCTAAGCTACTGAATCGCATCAATAGTTTCCGTCATTGTCTAGCCTTTACGTCTCCATGTAAGAGAAATACTGCATTTAATGGTCATTTAATATTCTTCATCACGCACTACATGTAGAATAATGCATGCTCCAGTCTTAGAGTCCGTTAGCCTTTACTCCGATAACTTTTGGATTCTATCAACATGTTCTCTAAACATTAGATACTAGATACTGTTTAGGTACATGTCGCCCTGACTCTCCAGACTTCAGTCTCTGCTCCTAGCACAGAGTTCATAGCCCCCAGCTTCTCCTAGTAACACGTCATTGTCAGTTTGCGCGCACCATTAGGTTAGAGGTCCCGGCTCCTTAGGTAGCCCCCTCCATGTTTCCGCCCCATTTATGACATATTCTGTTACGTTTGCATCACATGTCTATGTATACGCCCCTGTTACACCCATTTTCACCCTTATCTTTCGCGACTGCTATTGACCACACCCACTGCTCCGCCTACTGTAATTCATTGTAATGTAACTGTTTTAGTATATATATTTGTGCACTGTTATTAAATGTTACGCCGATTCTGATCCTGCCCCCGGCAGCGCTGCCATCCTGTTCCCGTGCAGGTTGTCCTGTTCCCGTCCTTTATGCTGTATTAAACCTGCAAACTCCTACTACCTCGAATCTTGACTCTTATTTATTGAGCTATCTGTTATTGCTATGTCCAGTAAAACCTAGATCCGGTATTATTTATTTATATACCACAGAACGGTGATGGATTAAACCCAGATCTTTTGACTGGGTGTGAGTGTTTGATTGATTCAGATGCTCCGTCCATCACCACCCCCCTTTTGCACCGCTTTTGGCTGCCATAAGTGTGGCAGGGTTTGCTCAGACGTGAGTCCCTTGCTCACCTTGCCACTGGATTCAAGCAAGCCGGGCTGAAGACGGCTGGAATGCCAGAAACCGGTCCTCGGAAGCTTGTTCCCGGTCCAGGGAAGACATGGCTTGGCAGTTCGGGCTGGACTGTTCCCATGAGGCACAGGGTCAGACTGATTTGCATATAGCCAACGCTGAACTGGGGTGGCAGAGTGGGCTAAAGAACGATGATGGATTAAACCCAGATCTTTTGACTGGGTGTGAGTGTTTGATTGATTCAGATGCTCCGTCATTCACCACCCCCCTTTTGCACCGCTTTTGCCCGCCATAAGTGTGGCAGGGTATGCTCAGACGTGAGTCCCTTGCTCACTTTGCCACTGGATTCAAGCAAGCCGGGCTGAAGACGGCTGGAATGCCAGAAACCGGTCCTCGAAGCTTGTTTCCAGTCCAGGTAAGACATGGCGTGGCAGTTCGGGCTGGACTGTTCCCATGAGGCACAGGGTCAGACTGATTTGCATATAGCCATGTCTGAACTGGGGTGGCAGAGTGGGCTAAAGAATGGTGATGGATTAAACCCAGATCTTTTGACTGGGTGTGAGTGTTTGATTGATTCAGATGCTCCGTCCATCACCACCCTCCTTTTGCACCGCTTTTGGCCGCCATAAGTGTGGCAGGGTATGCTCAGACGTGAGTCCCTTGCTCACTTTGCCACTGGATTCAAGCAAGCCGGGCTGAAGACGGCTGGATTGCCAGAAAGCGGTCCTCGGAAGCTTGTTTCCAGTCCAGGGAAGACATGGCTTGGCAGTTCGGGCTGGACTGTTCCCATGAGGCACAGGGTCAGACTGATTTGCATATACCCATGTCTGAACTGGGGTGGCAGAGTGGGCTAAAGAACGGTGATGGATTAAACCCTGATCTTTTGACTGGGTGTGAGTGTTTGATTGATTCAGATGCTCCGTCCATCACCACCCCCCTTTTGCACCGCTTTTTGCCGCCATAAGTGTGGCAGGGTATGCTCAGACGTGAGTCCCTTGCTCCCTTTGCCACTGGATTCAAGCAAGCGGGCTGAAGACGGCTGAAATGCCAGAAACCGGTCCTCGGACGCTTGTTTCCGGTCCAGGGAAGACATGGCTTGGCAGTTCGGGCTGGACTGTTCCCATGAGGCACAGGGTCAGACTGATTTTCATATAGCCATGTCTGAACTGGGGTGGCAGAGTAGGCTAAAGAACGGTGATGGATTAAACCCAGATCTTTTGACTGGATGTGAGTGTTTGATTGATTCAGATGCTCCGTCCATCACCACCCCCCTTTTGCACCGCTTTTGGCCGCCATAAGTGTGGGAGGGTATGCTCAGACGTGAGTCCCTTGCTCACTTTGCTACTGGATTCAAGCAAGCCGGGCTGAAGACGGCTGGAATGCCAGAAACCGGTCCTCGGAAGCTTGTTTCCGGTCCAGGGAAGACATGGCTTGGCAGTTCGGGCTGGACTGTTCCCATGAGGCACAGGGTCAGACTGATTTACATATAGCCATGTCTGAACTCGGGTGGCAGAGTGGGCTAAAGAACGGTGATGGATTAAACCCAGATCTTTTGACTGGGTGTGAGTGTTTGATTGATTCAGATGCTCCGTCCATCACCACCCCCCTTTTGCACCGCTTTTTGCCACCATAAGTGTGGCAGGGTATGCTCAGACGTGAGTCCCTTGCTCACTTTGACACTGGATTCGGCTGGAATGCCAGAAACCGGTCCTCGGAAGCTTGTTTCCGGTCCAGGGAAGACATGGCTTGGCAGTTCGGGCTGGACTGTTCCCATGAGGCACAGGGTCAGACTGATTTGCATATAGCCATGTCTGAACTGGGGTGGCAGAGTGGGCTAAAGAACGGTGATGGATTAAACCCAGATCTTTTGACTGGGTGTGAGTGTTTGATTGATTCAGATGCTCCGTCCATCACCACCCCCCTTTTGCACCGCTTTTGGCCGCCATAAGTGTGGCAGGGTATGCTCAGACGTGAGTCCCTTGCTCACTTTGCCACTGGATTCAAGCAAGCCGGGCTGAAGACGGCTGGAATGCCAGAAAGAGGTCCTCGGAAGCTTGTTTCCGGTCCAGGGAAGACATGGCTTGGCAGTTCGGGCTGGACTGTTCCCATGAGGCACAGGGTCAGACTGATTTGCATATAGCCATGTCTGAACTGGTGTGGCAGAAAGGGCTAAAGAACGGTGATGGATTAAACCCAAATCATTTGACTGGATGTGAGTGTTTGATTGATTCAGATGCTCCGTCCATCACCACCCCCCTTTTGCACCGCTTTTGGCCGCCATAAGTGTGGCAGGGTATGCTCAGACGTGAGTCCCTTGCTCACTTTGCCACTGGATTCAAGCAAGCCGGGCTGAAGACGGCTGGAATGCCAGAAACCGGTCCTCGGAAGCTTGTTTCCGGTCCAGGGAAGACATGGCTTGGCAGTTCGGGCTGGACTGTTCCCATGAGGCACAGGGTCAGACTGATTTGCATATAGCCATGTCTGAACTGGGGTGGCAGAGTGGGCTAAAGAACGGTGATGGATTAAACCCAGATCTTTTGACTGGGTGTGAGTGTTTGATTGATTCAGATGCTCCGTCCATCACCACCCCCCTTTTGCACCACTTTTGGCTGCCATAAGTGTGGCAGGGTATGCTCAGACGTGAGTCCCTTGCTCACCTTGCCACTGGATTCAAGCAAGCCGGGCTGAAGACGGCTGGAATGCCAGAAACCGGTCCTCGGAAGCTTGTTTCCGGTCCAGGGAAGACATGGCTTGGCAGTTCGGGCTGGACTGTTCCCATGAGGCACAGGGTCAGACTGATTTGCATATAGCCATGTCTGAACTGGGGTGGCAGAGTGGGCTAAAGAATGGTGATGGATTAAACCCAGATCTTTTGACTGGGTGTGAGTGTTTGATTGATTCAGATGCTCCGTCCATCACCACCCCCCTTTTGCACCGCTTTTGGCGGCCATAAGTGTGGCAGCGTATGCTCAGACGTGAGTCCCTTGCTCACCTTGCCACTGGATTCAAGCAAGCCGGGCTGAAGACGGCTGGAATGCCCGAAAACGGTCCTCGGAAGCTTGTTTCCGGTCCAGGTAAGACATGGCGTGGCAGTTCAGGCTGGACTGTTCCCATGAGGCAGAGGGTCAGACTGATTTGCATATAGCCATGTCTGAACTGGGGTGGCAGAGTGGGCTAAAGAACGGTGATGGATTAAACCCAGATCTTTTGACTGGGTGTGAGTGTTTGATTGATTCAGATGCTCCGTCTATCACCACCCCCCTTTTGCACCGCTTTTGGCCGCCATAAGTGTGGCAGGGTATGCTCAGACGTGAGTCCCTTGCTCACTTTGCCACTGGATTCAAGCAAGCCGGGCTGAAGACGGCTGGAATGCCAGAAAGCGGTCCTCGGAAGCTTGTTTCCAGTCCAGGGAAGACATGGCTTGGCAGTTCGGGCTGGACTGTTCCCATGAGGCACAGGGTCAAACTGATTTGCATATACCCATGTCTGAACTGGGGTGGCAGAGTGGGCTAAAGAACGGTGACGGATTAAACCCAGATCTTTTGACTGGGTGTGAGTGTTTGATTGATTCAGATGCTCCGTCCATCACCACCCCCCTTTTGCACCGCTTTTGGCCGCCATAAGTTTGGCAGGGTATGCTCAGACGTGAGTCCCTTGCTCCCTTTGCCACTGGATTCAAGCAAGCCGGGCTGAAGACGGCTGAAATGCCAGAAACCGGTCCTCGGAAGCTTGTTTCTGGTCCAGGGAAGACATGGCTTGGCAGTTCGGGCTGGACTGTTCCCATGAGGCACAGGGTCAGACTGATTTTCATATAGCCATGTCTGAACTGGGGTGGCAGAGTAGGCTAAAGAACGGTGATGGATTAAACCCAGATCTTTTGACTGGATGTGAGTGTTTGATTGATTCAGATGCTCCGTCCATCACCACCCCCCTTTTGCACCGCTTTTGGCCGCCATAAGTCTGGGAGGGTATGCTCAGACGTGAGTCCCTTGCTCACTTTGCCACTGGATTCAAGCAAGCCGGGCTGAAGACGGCTGGAATGCCAGAAAGCGGTCCTCGGAAGCTTGTTTCCGGTCCAGGGAAGACATGGCTTGGCAGTTCGGGCTGGACTGTTCCCATGAGGCACAGGGTCAGACTGATTTGCATATAGCCATGTCTGAACTGGGGTGGCAGAGTGGGCTAAAGAACGGTGATGGATTAAACCCAGATCTTTTGACTGGGTGTGAGTGTTTGATTGATTCAGATGCTCCGTCCATCACCACCCCCCTTTTGCACCACTTTTGGCTGCCATAAGTGTGGCAGGGTATGCTCAGACGTGAGTCCCTTGCTCACCTTGCCACTGGATTCAAGCAAGCCGGGCTGAAGACGGCTGGAATGCCAGAAACCGGTCCTCGGAAGCTTGTTTCCGGTCCAGGGAAGACATGGCTTGGCAGTTCGGGCTGGACTGTTCCCATGAGGCACAGGGTCAGACTGATTTGCATATAGCCATGTCTGAACTGGGGTGGCAGAGTGGGCTAAAGAATGGTGATGGATTAAACCCAGATCTTTTGACTGGGTGTGAGTGTTTGATTGATTCAGATGCTCCGTCCATCACCACCCCCCCTTTTGCACCGCTTTTGGCGGCCATAAGTGTGGCAGCGTATGCTCAGACGTGAGTCCCTTGCTCACCTTGCCACTGGATTCAAGCAAGCCGGGCTGAAGACGGCTGGAATGCCCGAAAACGGTCCTCGGAAGCTTGTTTCCGGTCCAGGTAAGACATGGCGTGGCAGTTCAGGCTGGACTGTTCCCATGAGGCACAGGGTCAGACTGATTTGCATATAGCCATGTCTGAACTGGGGTGGCAGAGTGGGCTAAAGAACGGTGATGGATTAAACCCAGATCTTTTGACTGGGTGTGAGTGTTTGATTGATTCAGATGCTCCGTCTATCACCACCCCCCTTTTGCACCGCTTTTGGCCGCCATAAGTGTGGCAGGGTATGCTCAGACGTGAGTCCCTTGCTCACTTTGCCACTGGATTCAAGCAAGCCGGGCTGAAGACGGCTGGAATGCCAGAAAGCGGTCCTCGGAAGCTTGTTTCCAGTCCAGGGAAGACATGGCTTGGCAGTTCGGGCTGGACTGTTCCCATGAGGCACAGGGTCAAACTGATTTGCATATACCCATGTCTGAACTGGGGTGGCAGAGTGGGCTAAAGAACGGTGACGGATTAAACCCAGATCTTTTGACTGGGTGTGAGTGTTTGATTGATTCAGATGCTCCGTCCATCACCACCCCCCTTTTGCACCGCTTTTGGCCGCCATAAGTTTGGCAGGGTATGCTCAGACGTGAGTCCCTTGCTCCCTTTGCCACTGGATTCAAGCAAGCCGGGCTGAAGACGGCTGAAATGCCAGAAACCGGTCCTCGGAAGCTTGTTTCCGGTCCAGGGAAGACATGGCTTGGCAGTTCGGGCTGGACTGTTCCCATGAGGCACAGGGTCAGACTGATTTGCATATAGCCATGTCTGAACTGGGGTGGCAGAGTGGGCTAAAGAACGGTGATGGATTAAACCCAGATCTTTTGACTGGGTGTGAGTGTTTGATTGATTCAGATGCTCGGTCCATCACCACCCCCCTTTTGCACCGCTTTTGGCCGCCATAAGTGTGGCAGGGTATGCTCAGACGTGAGTCCCTTGCTCACTTTGCCACTGGATTCAAGCAAGCCGGGCTGAAGACGGCTGGAATGCCAGAAACCGGTCCTCGGAAGCTTGTTTCCGGTCCAGGGAAGACATGGCTTGGCAGTTCGGGCTGGACTGTTCCCATGAGGCCCAGGGTCAGACTGATTTGCATATAGCCATGTCTGAACTGGGGTGGCAGAGTGGGCTAAAGAACGGTGATGGATTAAACCCAGATCTTTTGACTGGGTGTGAGTGTTTGATTGATTCAGATGCTCCGTCTATCACCACCCCCCTTTTGCACCGCTTTTGGCCGCCATAAGTGTGGCAGGGTATGCTCAGATGTGAGTCCCTTGCTCACTTTGCCACTGGATTCAAGCAAGCCGGGCTGAAGACGGCTGGAATGCCAGAAAGCGGTCCTCGGAAGCTTGTTTCCGGTCCAGGGAAGACATGGCTTGGCAGTTCGGGCTGGACTGTTCCCATGAGGCACAGGGTCAGACTGATTTGCATATAGCCATGTCTGAACTGGGGTGGCAGAGTGGGCTAAAGAACGGTGATGGATTAAACCCAGATCTTTTGACTGGGTGTGAGTGTTTGATTGATTCAGATGCTCCGTCCATCACCACCCCCCTTTTGCACCACTTTTGGCTGCCATAAGTGTGGCAGGGTATGCTCAGACGTGAGTCCCTTGCTCACCTTGCCACTGGATTCAAGCAAGCCGGGCTGAAGACGGCTGGAATGCCAGAAACCGGTCCTCGGAAGCTTGTTTCCGGTCCAGGGAAGACATGGCTTGGCAGTTCGGGCTGGACTGTTCCCATGAGGCACAGGGTCAGACTGATTTGCATATAGCCATGTCTGAACTGGGGTGGCAGAGTGGGCTAAAGAATGGTGATGGATTAAACCCAGATCTTTTGACTGGGTGTGAGTGTTTGATTGATTCAGATGCTCCGTCCATCACCACCCCCCCTTTTGCACCGCTTTTGGCGGCCATAAGTGTGGCAGCGTATGCTCAGACGTGAGTCCCTTGCTCACCTTGCCACTGGATTCAAGCAAGCCGGGCTGAAGACGGCTGGAATGCCCGAAAACGGTCCTCGGAAGCTTGTTTCCGGTCCAGGTAAGACATGGCGTGGCAGTTCAGGCTGGACTGTTCCCATGAGGCACAGGGTCAGACTGATTTGCATATAGCCATGTCTGAACTGGGGTGGCAGAGTGGGCTAAAGAACGGTGATGGATTAAACCCAGATCTTTTGACTGGGTGTGAGTGTTTGATTGATTCAGATGCTCCGTCTATCACCACCCCCCTTTTGCACCGCTTTTGGCCGCCATAAGTGTGGCAGGGTATGCTCAGACGTGAGTCCCTTGCTCACTTTGCCACTGGATTCAAGCAAGCCGGGCTGAAGACGGCTGGAATGCCAGAAAGCGGTCCTCGGAAGCTTGTTTCCAGTCCAGGGAAGACATGGCTTGGCAGTTCGGGCTGGACTGTTCCCATGAGGCACAGGGTCAAACTGATTTGCATATACCCATGTCTGAACTGGGGTGGCAGAGTGGGCTAAAGAACGGTGACGGATTAAACCCAGATCTTTTGACTGGGTGTGAGTGTTTGATTGATTCAGATGCTCCGTCCATCACCACCCCCCTTTTGCACCGCTTTTGGCCGCCATAAGTTTGGCAGGGTATGCTCAGACGTGAGTCCCTTGCTCCCTTTGCCACTGGATTCAAGCAAGCCGGGCTGAAGACGGCTGAAATGCCAGAAACCGGTCCTCGGAAGCTTGTTTCCGGTCCAGGGAAGACATGGCTTGGCAGTTCGGGCTGGACTGTTCCCATGAGGCACAGGGTCAGACTGATTTTCATATAGCCATGTCTGAACTGGGGTGGCAGAGTAGGCTAAAGAACGGTGATGGATTAAACCCAGATCTTTTGACTGGATGTGAGTGTTTGATTGATTCAGATGCTCCGTCCATCACCACCCCCCTTTTGCACCGCTTTTGGCCGCCATAAGTCTGGGAGGGTATGCTCAGACGTGAGTCCCTTGCTCACTTTGCCACTGGATTCAAGCAAGCCGGGCTGAAGACGGCTGGAATGCCAGAAAGCGGTCCTCGGAAGCTTGTTTCCGGTCCAGGGAAGACATGGCTTGGCAGTTCGGGCTGGACTGTTCCCATGAGGCACAGGGTCAGACTGATTTGCATATAGCCATGTCTGAACTGGGGTGGCAGAGTGGGCTAAAGAACGGTGATGGATTAAACCCAGATCTTTTGACTGGGTGTGAGTGTTTGATTGATTCAGATGCTCCGTCCATCACCACCCCCCTTTTGCACCACTTTTGGCTGCCATAAGTGTGGCAGGGTATGCTCAGACGTGAGTCCCTTGCTCACCTTGCCACTGGATTCAAGCAAGCCGGGCTGAAGACGGCTGGAATGCCAGAAACCGGTCCTCGGAAGCTTGTTTCCGGTCCAGGGAAGACATGGCTTGGCAGTTCGGGCTGGACTGTTCCCATGAGGCACAGGGTCAGACTGATTTGCATATAGCCATGTCTGAACTGGGGTGGCAGAGTGGGCTAAAGAATGGTGATGGATTAAACCCAGATCTTTTGACTGGGTGTGAGTGTTTGATTGATTCAGATGCTCCGTCCATCACCACCCCCCTTTTGCACCGCTTTTGGCCGCCATAAGTGTGGCAGGGTATGCTCAGACGTGAGTCCCTTGCTCACTTTGCCACTGGATTCAAGCAAGCCGGGCTGAAGACGGCTGGAATGCCAGAAAGCGGTCCTCGGAAGCTTGTTTCCAGTCCAGGGAAGACATGGCTTGGCAGTTCGGGCTGGACTGTTCCCATGAGGCACAGGGTCAAACTGATTTGCATATACCCATGTCTGAACTGGGGTGGCAGAGTGGGCTAAAGAACGGTGACGGATTAAACCCAGATCTTTTGACTGGGTGTGAGTGTTTGATTGATTCAGATGCTCCGTCCATCACCACCCCCCTTTTGCACCGCTTTTGGCCGCCATAAGTTTGGCAGGGTATGCTCAGACGTGAGTCCCTTGCTCCCTTTGCCACTGGATTCAAGCAAGCCGGGCTGAAGATGGCTGAAATGCCAGAAACCGGTCCTCGGAAGCTTGTTTCCGGTCCAGGGAAGACATGGCTTGGCAGTTCGGGCTGGACTGTTCCCATGAGGCACAGGGTCAGACTGATTTTCATATAGCCATGTCTGAACTGGGGTGGCAGAGTAGGCTAAAGAACGGTGATGGATTAAACCCAGATCTTTTGACTGGATGTGAGTGTTTGATTGATTCAGATGCTCCGTCCATCACCACCCCCCTTTTGCACCGCTTTTGGCCGCCATAAGTCTGGGAGGGTATGCTCAGACATGAGTCCCTTGCTCACTTTGCTACTGGATTCAAGCAAGCCGGGCTGAAGACGGCTGGAATGCCAGAAACCGGTCCTCGGAAGCTTGTTTCCGGTCCAGGGAAGACATGGCTTGGCAGTTCGGGCTGGACTGTTCCCATGAGGCACAGGGTCAGACTGATTTACATATAGCCATGTCTGAACTGGGGTGGCAGAGTGGGCTAAAGAACGGTGATGGATTAAACCCAGATCTTTTGACTGGGTGTGAGTGTTTGATTGATTCAGATGCTCCGTCCATCACCACCCAGGTATGCTCAGACGTGAGTCCCTTGCTCACTTTGCCACTGGATTCGGCTGGAATGCCAGAAACCGGTCCTCGGAAGCTTGTTTCCGGTCCAGGGAAGACATGGCTTGGCAGTTCGGGCTGGACTGTTCCCATGAGGCACAGGGTCAGACTGATTTGCATATAGCCATGTCTGAACTGGGGTGGCAGAGTGGGCTAAAGAACGGTGATGGATTAAACCCAGATCTTTTGACTGGGTGTGAGTGTTTGATTGATTCAGATGCTCCGTCCATCACCACCCCCCTTTTGCACCGCTTTTGGCCGCCATAAGTGTGGCAGGGTATGCTCAGACGTGAGTCCCTTGCTCACTTTGCCACTGGATTCAAGCAAGCCGGGCTGAAGACGGCTGGAAGGCCAGAAAGCGGTCCTCTGAAGCTTGTTTCCGGTCCAGGGAAGACATGGCTTGGCAGTTCGGGCTGGACTGTTCCCATGAGGCACAGGGTCAGACTGATTTGCATATAGTCATGTCTGAACTGGTGTGGCAGAAAGGGCTAAAGAACGGTGATGGATTAAACCCAGATCTTTTGACTGGATGTGAGTGTTTGATTGATTCAGATGCTCCGTCCATCACCACCCCCCTTTTGCACCGCTTTTGGCCGCCATAAGTGTGGCAGGGTATGCTCAGACGTGAGTCCCTTGCTCACTTTGCCACTGGATTCAAGCAAGCCGGGCTGAAGACGGCTGGAATGCCAGAAACCGGTCCTCGGAAGCTTGTTTCCGGTCCAGGGAAGACATGGCTTGGCAGTTCGGGCTGGACTGTTCCCATGAGGCACAGGGTCAGACTGATTTGCATATAGCCATGTCTGAACTGGGGTGGCAGAGTGGGCTAAAGAACGGTGATGGATTAAACACAGATCTTTTGACTGGGTGTGAGTGTTTGATTGATTCAGATGCTCCGTCCATCACCACCCCCCTTTTGCACCGCTTTTGGCCGCCATAAGTGTGGCAGGGTATGCTCAGACGTGAGTCCCTTGCTCACTTTGCCACTGGATTCAAGCAAGCCGGGCTGAAGACGGCTGGAATGCCAGAAAGCGGTCCTCGTGTGGTAAATAAATAAATAATACCCTATTTTTGACTAGACTTATAGCATAACAGATAGCTCAATAAAATAAGAGTCAAGATTCGAGGTAGTAGGAGTTTCTGCAGGTTTATTACAGCATAAGGACAGGATCAGGACAACCTGCATAGGAACAGAATGACAGGGCCCAGCAGGACAACTGGGGCCCAACAGGGGAAAAGAGGCCCAGCAGCTGCTGGGGCTAGGTCTGGGATGAGCGCGCTAACATTCAATAACAAAACACAGGCATATATACATAGCGCGAACACATAGCATTACATTGCAGTAGGCGTAGCAGTGGGTGGAGCAGAAAGGCATGACGCGTAGCAGTCGCGAAAGATAACAGTGAAAAGAGGTGTAACTGGGAGTATACATAGACATGTGGTGCAAACGTAACAGAATATGTCATGAATGGGGCGGAAACATAGGAGGGGGCTACCTAAGGAGCCGGGACCTCTAACCTAATGGTGCGCGAAAACTGGCAATGACGTGTTACTAGGAGAAGCTGGGGGCTACGAACTCTGTGCTAGGAGCAGAGACTAGAGTCTGGAGGGTCGGAGCGACATGTACCTAAACCCTATCTGGTATCTGATGTTTAGGGAACATGTTGATATAAACTAGAAGTCATGAGGGGAAAAGCTAACTTGATTCTAAGACTGGACCATGCATTATTCTACATGTAGTGCGTGATGAAGAATATTAAATGACCATTAATACAGTATTTCTCTAACGTGGAGCCGAGAAGGCTAGACAATGACGGAAACTATTGATGCAGTTCAGTAGCTCAGGAATGCAGAAGGAGGACTGAACTGATAACTGGAACTATAACATACTTTTGGCAGACTCAGAGGCAGAGCCAAGCTACACCGGGCACTGCGAGGCAGGAAGTAAGTGAAGGGTCGAGGATACAGGTGGGGGCTGTATCGCTCCTCAGCGAGGCTTTCAGGAGACAGGAGCTGAATCTGTGGTCCGGGCCCTTTTGAGGCCTGGAAACGGGGACTTTATAATGGAATAACGTGCACACTGAGAAACGTGGCAACATTACTTTACATAGGCCTGATATTCGTAGTATTCACGAGGACTGGAAAATGACATATCAGAGGTGGACACAACTGTAATTGCGTCATTAATCAGGCATGGGGAATAACATATGCATATTGGTCATGCACACATAACATATGATGGATGAGGCGTAGGGACACAGAAGATGGCAAAATTTACTTTTCCACATTCCCTCCTTGTCACTACGTTTCCATCAGGAAACATCAATTTTCATGATACCATCTATCATTTCATACAGTACCATTTGCTCGTCTCGAATTGTCTTGGAACGGGATTTAGAACGGGGCTTGGGACTAGGAATACAAGAGGTAGCACACATGCTGCAAATCGCAGGGCCACATTGTATACAGAGGCAGCAGCTAAATATGATCGCTACTGCAATACCTAGAAAGGACAGGACTTTCCATCCCCATGCGGAAATTATATTCCAGAACCAACCGGACCATGTCCAGGTGCCTGGATCTTGATGTAACAGATGGGCAATTTTATGGAGTCTGGTTATAGCTGAATAAACAGACGGCGCGTTATTTGGAATGAAAATGCAGCAACTAGATCCGATGACTCTACAGGCCCCGCCCCTATCGGCCAGTATGACGTCAAGGACGAGACGATTTTGCAAAACGACAAATCTCATAGCAGATTGTTCTTCGGTTAGGTTACCTAGAGCAGAGGCAGTCTCATTAACTACAGCTTCAAGGGTTCTTGTTAACCTACGGATCAGTTTACTATTCTGGACAGGTCCTACAAAGAAGAAGAAACCTTTATTGAAATCTGTATACTGTTCTAGAGTAGTTTCAGTATAATCGACAATTGGGGACTCCCTTCTATGTCTAATGTGTACTAGATGTGTGTTTCTGTGATAATCAGATGGGGCTAGGAAAACAGGTGGCAGTAGGAAAGCAATGTAACAGGTTCCCTCCCAATCGAGGGGCAGACGGACATATGCAGTTTGACCACAAATAAAATAAGAGTGACGTGAAGCTTTGAAAACAGATTTCCCACTGTCACTATACTTGATAACAGTAGTACATACACTATGACCTATGTGTACAGAACCATAACTACGGACACATAATTCGCCTTTGACTGGTAGTACTGAAATAGCAGGTAAGTCTGGAGTAGTATCAGACTGAACATTCAGGACCATGAAATTCGACGAATAATTACCTAAATTATATACTTCGTTTTCTAGATCTAAACCTGTTCTGTGGGGGAGACCTTGCTTGTCTGGAAAACATGTACTGTTAAGAAAAGACATATCTGTTGAGGATGACGTTAACGTGGACCATGCTCCACACGAACCATTGTGTGAGAATGGATAAGGAAACAGTGGCAGAACTCCTTTCGGTGTCTGGAAAGGGGGGAGTCGACCACACACCCAACAATTAGTGGCATTGCTGGTCTGGTGTGAGTAATGTAACATACGGATAAATGTGTTGTTACGCATAGCGAGGCGGTAAGAATATTCGTGAGGAGGCAGATCACTAAACGTGTGTTCTACTGTAGCATTAGTAGACATATTTACATGAGGAACTGGAAAACACAGGAAAAGTGCGTAACTAGTGCAGGAAATCATTATGCTGAGAAATAATATGAAACTCAGAAAAACGATACATTGAAGTGAACTTCGACTGACTCTCTCACTATGGGGGTCTATTTTATACATGTCAGAAACAATCTAACCGTTTCACCTAGGGGAGGACTTATACAATCAAACTGACTGACTTATTTTACTAGACCTGAGCTTTAACTTATACTCCTGTTGCGGAGTTTTCTCTAACAAGGGAGGGGTTGTAATAATGTCTTGTGCGGGACAGTCCTTAAGAGCAATATTCTGGCAATCTTTCGAATCCTGGAAATCCTTGGAAATGTTCTTGGAGGCTGATTTCAATCCTTTGAAAAGTTTTACATGAGAAAGGTGGACCCACCCCTTCCTGCCTTCCAACTTGACGGCAGTACGGGTGGTCAAGAGGACCTGACGTGGCTCCTTCCAACGTGGTTCCAGCGGACTTGATCTGTCGAAATTTCGGATCATTACAAGGGAGCCTGGAACGATCTCGTGCGGTGCCACCTCGGTATTGTCTGGAAATGCGGCGGCAACCTGTGAACGACATGAGTTGAGGGCAGACATCAAGGAAGCTAGGTAATCTGTCAGCATATTACATGAAACATCGGTAATACTTCGGGGTCTAGGAGTACCCCACATGTTAGGGGGCGGCCGAATACGACCTCGTACGGGGACAGACCTGATCTGGAATGTGCGACCATGCGCATATAAAACAAAGCGACTGGCAGAGCTATTAACCAGTCCACACCTTTGTCTTTACAGACTTTTGCAATGCGGATTTTCAGAGTCTGATTATGTCTCTCTACGAGACCGGCTGCTTCAGGATGGCGTACACAATGAAACTTCCACTGGTACCCTAACAAAAGGGAAACGTGCTTTATTAACTCTGAGGAGAATGGCTGACCGTTATCAGAATATACGACTCTAGGGAGTCCGTATCTAGGGAAAAATTCACGAACCAACTGCTTGGCAGTGGTCGCGGCTGTGTAATCTGGGACTGGATATGCTTCTGTCCACCTGGACAAAGCGCATACAACTACAAGGACATACTTGAAACCTCGACATCGCTCCATTTGAATATAATCCATCTGGAGGACCTCAAAAGGGTGGTCAGGGGGCTGGAAACCACCTTGTTCCACCGGGACACTTTTACCTGGGTTAAACTGACAACATATCATACAGGTACGGACTTTCTGCTTGGCTGCAGCTCGTAAATGCTTATTGAACCAAATGTTCTGGATACTGTCTAACATAGAAAAATGGGCTGGACTATGTGCGGTATTGATAATGACTTGAACCATAGAATCGGGGAGAAACCATGTGGCTCTACCCTTCGTTAACCATCCTTGATCTGTCTGGACCCCTCCTTGTTCAGACCATTTCTTGATTTCATCGGGAGTAGCATGTAACTGGATATCTATGACATCTTGTGTAGGGTCCTTAACTGTCATGCATGTAATCAGATCTGGAGTACGTGTCTGATTAACTGGAATGTCTGGAGTCTGTGCTGTAAGCTTGGCTGTGCGGTCTGCTAGATCGTTACCTTGAGAAATAATGTCAGTAACTTTCGTATGTGCTTTGCATTTCATGATAGCAATGGATGTCGGTAAATGTATGGCATCTAACAGGGCTTGAATAAGGAGACCATGCTGAATCTTGGTTCCATGAGAAGTCATGAAACCTCTCTCCTGCCAGAGCACTCCGAAGTCGTGTACAACTCCGAATGCGTAACGTGAATCTGTGTAAACATTAACTTTCAGGTTCTTGGCGTGTATACAGGCTTGTGTCAGAGCGACTAGCTCTGCTGCTTGAGCGGACAGGGTGTCAATACGGTGTGTTTCAATAACTTCAGTGTCAGTAGTCACTGCATACGCGGCGACTAGTTCTCCTGTACTAGTTCTCATACATGAACCATCCACATAAAGTGTCAGGTCAGGATCTGGTAACGGAATGTCTGTCAGGTCTTGTCTTGGCTTTGTCGTAATGTTAACTACTTCCACACAATCATGTGGGTCTGGATTTGAATTAACTGATGGTAACAGTGTAGCGGGATTCAGAACGTTGCAGCGTCTGATTTCTATGTGTGGCTGGAACAGTGTCAATTCATAACCTGTTAAACGTGCAATTGTCAAGTGCTGAGTTTGTGTTCGGTTTAAAAGAACTTCTACTGAATGTGGAACTTGTACGGTCAGGGAATGCCCTAAAACTATGGAATCACTTTGTCTGATAGCTAGTGCTGTGGCTGCAACTGACTTGAGGCACGCAGGCAACGCCTGGGCGACTGGATCTAATGTGCTCGAAAAATAAGCACAGGGCTTGTATTGTCCTGCTTGATCTTGTGTGAGAACAGACAATGCTGTACCTTCGCGTTCAGTAACAAAAAGTGTAAAAGGCTTACTGTAGTTCGGTGTAGCTAGAACTGGAGCTTGACATAGGGCTTTCTTTAACTCGTTGAAACTAAGTGTATGGTCAGATGTCCAAGGGAGGACAGTCGATACGGCTGCCTCCTGTGTCGTTAACTGTATCAGTGGCTTGGCTAGAAATGCATACTGGGGAATCCATTGTCTACAATAAGAAGTAAGGCCGATAAAAGCACGTACCTCCTTCTGGGTTCTGGGCTGGGGAAGACTCGCTATTAACTGGATACGGTCTGGTGTCAACTGCCTACCCCTCTTGGACAGCAAGTGTCCTAAGTATACCACTTGCTGGACACAGAATTGAAGCTTCGAAGGTGACACCTTGTGCCCCATCTCGGCTAGGAAATACAGAACTGTAAGTGATGCTCGCTCACAGGCACATTCAGAACGGGCAGTGATCAGTAGATCATCGACATACTGGAGCAGGGCAGTGTCAGTTGGCATGTGAATATTGTCTAGTTGTCTCTTGAGTGCTTGACTGTAAATACTAGGACTTTCTGTGAAACCTTGAGGAGCGCGTGTGAACATATAGCTCCTTCCATTTAAACAAAAACCGAAAAGAAACTGGCTGTCTGGATGAATTGGAACACTGAAAAATGCATTCTTGAGGTCAATGACAGTGAAAAACATGGCTTCGGAATCGATGGCTGTTAACAGGGAAGAAATATCTGGGACAACTGGGTACTGAGGAATAATACATTTATTAAGCTCTCGTAAATCAATCACTAATCGATATACTGGGGGTGCATTTGGATCAGTACGTTTCATGACTGGAATGATCGGAGAATTGCATACATTGGAGTCAGTTTCTACAACTACTCCTTGAGCCATGAGCTCGTCAATAATTTTGGATAAGGCTGCTACAGCCTCGGGTGGCAATCTATACTGCCTGATTCGTGGTAACACTACACCTGGCTTGAGAGTCACACGATGGGGTGTGATTTGCATGTAACCTACATCAGTTGGACCTTGCGCCCATAAATGCTGTGGAACATTAGACAATCTTGAATCAAAATCTCGTAATACATAGTGACCCTTAAAGTCACGTAGGAACAGACGTATTCCCTCTGGGGAACAACAAATAACTGCACCTAATTCTTTCAGTGTCTTAATACCTAATAGGTTTTCTGGACATGACTTAGTAAGTAACAGATCAGTAGTACGGGACAATGGACCTACTTCTAGAGTAACTGGCTTTGATATCTCATTAACTATTGGCTTTCCTGAAAATCCAAGGGAAACATTTCTTGAGCCTGAGAGCGGAGCCCCTGGAACTTCGGCATGACTAATTGTGGTCCTACTTGCCCCTGTATCGATCAAAAACTTTCTGTCTTTCCCTAATACTTGACTGTGAACATAGGGACCTTCTTGGTCTACAGGTATCTCGATGAGAGGCAAGCCTACCTCCCTCTCTAGGCTGTTTCATGAATATGACTGATACTCTGGATACTCGGACTGTGCATACTGATACATCTGTGATGTAACGTGTTGTGTTGCAGCAATAGGCTGCAGTGCGGAAACTGTCTGTGGTGCATTCTGTGACTGAGGAATCTGTGAAACTTGTTCTTGTCTAGGCGGACGTGGTCTTTCTTTAGTCTTACCAGTAGCTATGTTATGTTTCAGAACTGCACACTCGTTTATAAAATGACCTGGCTGTTTACAATAATTGCAGTTCCCTTTAACGGGAGCTGCAGGATGACTGGCTTGATTCGGACCCCTCTTCTGACTGTCTTGAGGAACAGATTGTGCAACTAGCACTTTCATTTTCGTGTCTTTCATACGTTTTCTCTCGTGTTCTTGCTCTTCTCTGATTCTATTCTGGTGGTACTGGAGCATCTGGAGCATCTGGGACGGAGTATTTGCTTGCCAGGTGCTTTCGACTTTTAAAACTCGGTTTTTAATTTGTGGACTTGAATTCTCGACTAATTTGGTGACGAAAAGATGAGGGTATGACTCACTACTTGTCTTGAGACCACTATTAATACTAAAACATTTTTCAAATCTAGAATAAAAATCACTAATATCTTCATCTTGTTTCTGTTTACAGGCTGAGATTGCATCCCAGTCTTCTTTCCTAGTTGTCAATAATCTGGGTAAAACTTGAATCAGTAATTCTGGTAATTCTTTACATTTATCTCCAAGACCGGTACCTGGTACTCGTGCCTTGTCTTCAGCTTCTAGAGCTGCCCAATCGATCTTTTTCTCTCCCACCTCCCATTCTTTTTCCTTTAACTTTTCATACACCCCTGCGGGTAACAGGACCTTTAACATTTTAATAATATCTGGGTAAGTGTATTCTCCCATACGGAGCATGTCTTTTAATTCCCTATGGAACCCTGCTGGATCTTTGTCATGACAGGGAATTAATTTCTTCATTTCAAGAAGTTCCATCTTTGAAATCGGAGTGTATACAAACACTCGTTGCATTACGCCACCCGCCCCTTGGACTGGGTGGACTTCTCGTAACGGATTCTGTCTGTCTATGTAGAATGATTTACTTTCTGGGGGTGAGACATGAACAAAATGCGGGTTCAGAAACGTTCTATACTTGTGGCGCTGTTCTAGAATGACACTAATTAAATCAGTACCTAGACCTCTCCATCTATACTGGAGTAACTCGTTCAGGATATCGTGTAACGGACCTGGATCAGAATGTTGACCCTCATACAGAGTAATGAGGTGCTGGATCATATACATACCCACCAGTCGTTGCTCGGCTGGGGGCATTTTCAGAAACATTTGTGCCACTATTTCGTCTGGAAAAGTGGTAGAATCAGTAACCCATCGGACTGCTGATCGGGCTAGTTCTTGTTCATGCATGGTACTTAATTCACTGTAACCGACTCGCGATTTCAGAATGTGATCGGTAGTTTGGAATACTTGTTCTAGAGAACCTTGTTCGGGTGCTAGATGAAAAATAGACTTGTGTTCTAGGCGTAAATGGCGATCTGGAAATCTGGATTTTCCTACATACGCTATTCTGGCGGGATTCTCGTTCTCTTCCTCTTCAGGATCAGAGATACTTTCTTTCTCGCTTACTTGTGCTGCTTTACGCTGGTCGTGTAACCTTATTATTTCTTTACGAATTTTCTTGTACATACTCTCTATGGCACCGACGGTCTTGTGCTTACCCTCGGCTATATTATCACTCCACCTTGTCAGGATTCTCATTTCGGCGGGATCTTTAGACGGGTAATCTTGTTCTCTTATTAGACAATTGATCAGGAACTTTAATATCATGAGCTGAATCTCGGCTTTCCTTTGAGACATAATCTCGCCAATACTTTCTGGATCATCCCCTGTACGGATGAAACGATATATTCTGTCTAGATCTTCTTTCATATTTGGCAGGGTGACTAGATACTCGGTCACTCTCCTTACACGTAAGGAATATAAAACCATAGTATATTCGCCTGGGACTGGATCATAGACACATTCGTTAAGGGCTTGCCTGATTTCTGTGACAGACTTATTACTTTTAGGAGTACGCTGTGATGCTTGAGCATGTAATTCGAGTGCTGATAAACGCTTGTGTGGCGGCGGGGTTTGAGGAGTAGCTCCTCCTGCGGCCCCTAAACTGGAGTCGTCTACTGAGGCTCTACGTCCTGGCAGAGTGGGAAATGGAACTGTAGGCTGGACCGGGGGTACCGTAACAGGTACTCCGGTGTCTGGAGGAACATGAATTACCTGGTTTACAGGGACTGGCGGAGCGCGAACAGGATTGGCATATTCGGGGACTGTGTCGTCCAGATAGGACGAAATAAAAATATCAGCTGCGGTCGGTTTGTGACGTAGTTTGGTCGGAATTAATGGTGGCGGGAAATTACTGGATGCCTCTGGGGTCGCTTTTGGCACTCCTTCGGCAAGAAGAGGATACATACCCTTAATAAGGGCATGCCTCTGTCTGTCTGACTGTTCGGCTTTGACTTGTTCACCTATCTCGATTAACTCTCTTTCTTGAGCTCGTTCTTGGGATTCTCTACTTAACTCTGACTTTCTGACTTCCTTTTCCGTTCTTCTATGCGCCTCTTTACGCCATAACTCGATGGCATCTTTCTGTGACTGTCTGGCTTTCTTTTTCCATAATGCTTCTTCTACTCGCATGATACATTCAGCATCCCATGTACCCGATACGGGCCATCTATACTTTTCTTCTAACTGTTTGGTATACTCTACCCATAAATCTAGATACATTATGGCGCTTATGCCATGTTTCTGATACATAAAGTGACCTGGACTGTCCCTAGGCGGAACAGGAACCGCTTCCTCTAACAGACCCTTTCTAGTTTTTAACTGACGTAACTTGGAAAATATAGGCATGACTGAACTGTAATCTGGACACAATACAATACACAATAAAAACACGAAATCACATCGCACTCATACCACAACAGTAAATTACATGAAGAACATTATAAATAACAGTTCGAACAGAATATTACCTGGAATACTGAAAACAGAAACAGAACAGAATTTCTCGAGAACGGAACAGACTAGAATTACTGGATGCACTGCTGTAACAGTACGGAACATACCGGTCCCATAAAAGGACGCATCAGGACCCGTATCCACCTAGGTGAACACTTCGTTTGTGAGTCTGGGCACCACCAACCCACGGACCAGGAGTCAATTTAAATTGGTCCTGTCTAGATACTACCCCAGCAATGGTACTCACCGGGCAGCACGGAACGGAAGGCCTCGAACGGGACTGGACGACAGACGACGAACTTCGGACTTCAGACTTCAGTTACAGGTGGGCCTCCGGATACCTCGGACCTTGGACTCTCGGCTTGGGCTCTGGTCGGGACTCGCCGTGTTCCTCCACCGTCTCGTTCGGATGCTGGACCGCCTCCTCCGTCTCCTCCGTGGGCCTGAGGGATACTTGAGCAGAAATATCTGCCACTGCGCAGAAGAGTTCCGTCACGACTGCAGAGGGTCAGGGGGTCGGCGTGGCTTCACCGACGCGTGGGGAAAGGGCAAGTCCCTATTCGGGCGCCATTATGTGGTAAATAAATAAATAATACCCTATTTTTGACTAGACTTATAGCATAACAGATAGCTCAATAAAATAAGAGTCAAGATTCGAGGTAGTAGGAGTTTCTGCAGGTTTATTACAGCATAAGGACAGGATCAGGACAACCTGCATAGGAACAGAATGACAGGGCCCAGCAGGACAACTGGGGCCCAACAGGGGAAAAGAGGCCCAGCAGCTGCTGGGGCTAGGTCTGGGATGAGCGCGCTAACATTCAATAACAAAACACAGGCATATATACATAGCGCGAACACATAGCATTACATTGCAGTAGGCGTAGCAGTGGGTGGAGCAGAAAGGCATGACGCGTAGCAGTCGCGAAAGATAACAGTGAAAAGAGGTGTAACTGGGAGTATACATAGACATGTGGTGCAAACGTAACAGAATATGTCATGAATGGGGCGGAAACATAGGAGGGGGCTACCTAAGGAGCCGGGACCTCTAACCTAATGGTGCGCGAAAACTGGCAATGACGTGTTACTAGGAGAAGCTGGGGGCTACGAACTCTGTGCTAGGAGCAGAGACTAGAGTCTGGAGGGTCGGAGCGACATGTACCTAAACCCTATCTGGTATCTGATGTTTAGGGAACATGTTGATATAAACTAGAAGTCATGAGGGGAAAAGCTAACTTGATTCTAAGACTGGACCAAGCATTATTCTACATGTAGTGCGTGATGAAGAATATTAAATGACCATTAATACAGTATTTCTCTAACGTGGAGCCGAGAAGGCTAGACAATGACGGAAACTATTGATGCAGTTCAGTAGCTCAGGAATGCAGAAGGAGGACTGAACTGATAACTGGAACTATAACATACTTTTGGCAGACTCAGAGGCAGAGCCAAGCTACACCGGGCACTGCGAGGCAGGAAGTAAGTGAAGGGTCGAGGATACAGGTGGGGGCTGTATCGCTCCTCAGCGAGGCTTTCAGGAGACAGGAGCTGAATCTGTGGTCCGGGCCCTTTTGAGGCCTGGAAACGGGGACTTTATAATGGAATAACGTGCACACTGAGAAACGTGGCAACATTACTTTACATAGGCCTGATATTCGTAGTATTCACGAGGACTGGAAAATGACATATCAGAGGTGGACACAACTGTAATTGCGTCATTAATCAGGCATGGGGAATAACATATGCATATTGGTCATGCACACATAACATATGATGGATGAGGCGTAGGGACACAGAACATGGCAAAATTTACTTTTCCACACTCGGAAGCTTGTTTCCGGTCCAGGGAAGACATGGCTTGGCAGTTCGGGCTGGACTGTTCCCATGAGGCACAGGGTCAGACTGATTTGCATATAGCCATGTCTGAACTGGGGTGGCAGAGTGGGCTAAAGAACGGTGATGGATTAAACCCAGATCTTTTGACTGGGTGTGAGTGTTTGATTGATTCAGATGCTCCGTCCATCACCACCCCCCTTTTGCACCGCCTTTGGCCGCCATAAGTGTGGCAGGGTATGCTCCGACGTGAGTCCCTTGCTCACTTTGCCACTGGATTCAAGCAAGCCGGGCTGAAGACGGCTGGAATGCCAGAAACTGGTCCTGGGAAGCTTGTTTCCGGTCCAGGGAAGACATGGCTTGGCAGTTCGGGCTGGACTGTTCCCATGAGGCACAGGGTCAGACTGATTTGCATATAGCCATGTCTGAACTGGGGTGGCAGAGTGGGCTAAAGAACGGTGATGGATTAAACCCAGATCTTTTGACTGGGTGTGAGTGTTTGATTGATTCAGATGCTCCGTCTATCACCACCCCCCTTTTGCACCGCTTTTGGCCGCCATAAGTGTGGCAGGGTATGCTCAGACGTGAGTCCCTTGCTCACTTTGCCACTGGATTCAAGCAAGCCGGGCTGAAGACGGCTGGAATGCCAGAAAGCGGTCCTCGGAAGCTTGTTTCCAGTCCAGGGAAGACATGGCTTGGCAGTTCGGGCTGGACTGTTCCCATGAGGCACAGGGTCAAACTGATTTGCATATACCCATGTCTGAACTGGGGTGGCAGAGTGGGCTAAAGAACGGTGACGGATTAAACCCAGATCTTTTGACTGGGTGTGAGTGTTTGATTGATTCAGATGCTCCGTCCATCACCACCCCCCTTTTGCACCGCTTTTGGCCGCCATAAGTTTGGCAGGGTATGCTCAGACGTGAGTCCCTTGCTCCCTTTGCCACTGGATTCAAGCAAGCCGGGCTGAAGACGGCTGAAATGCCAGAAACCGGTCCTCGGAAGCTTGTTTCCGGTCCAGGGAAGACATGGCTTGGCAGTTCGGGCTGGACTGTTCCCATGAGGCACAGGGTCAGACTGATTTTCATATAGCCATGTCTGAACTGGGGTGGCAGAGTAGGCTAAAGAACGGTGATGGATTAAACCCAGATCTTTTGACTGGATGTGAGTGTTTGATTGATTCAGATGCTCCGTCCATCACCACCCCCCTTTTGCACCGCTTTTGGCCGCCATAAGTCTGGGAGGGTATGCTCAGACGTGAGTCCCTTGCTCACTTTGCCACTGGATTCAAGCAAGCCGGGCTGAAGACGGCTGGAATGCCAGAAAGCGGTCCTCGGAAGCTTGTTTCCGGTCCAGGGAAGACATGGCTTGGCAGTTCGGGCTGGACTGTTCCCATGAGGCACAGGGTCAGACTGATTTGCATATAGCCATGTCTGAACTGGGGTGGCAGAGTGGGCTAAAGAACGGTGATGGATTAAACCCAGATCTTTTGACTGGGTGTGAGTGTTTGATTGATTCAGATGCTCCGTCCATCACCACCCCCCTTTTGCACCACTTTTGGCTGCCATAAGTGTGGCAGGGTATGCTCAGACGTGAGTCCCTTGCTCACCTTGCCACTGGATTCAAGCAAGCCGGGCTGAAGACGGCTGGAATGCCAGAAACCGGTCCTCGGAAGCTTGTTTCCGGTCCAGGGAAGACATGGCTTGGCAGTTCGGGCTGGACTGTTCCCATGAGGCACAGGGTCAGACTGATTTGCATATAGCCATGTCTGAACTGGGGTGGCAGAGTGGGCTAAAGAATGGTGATGGATTAAACCCAGATCTTTTGACTGGGTGTGAGTGTTTGATTGATTCAGATGCTCCGTCCATCACCACCCCCCCTTTTGCACCGCTTTTGGCGGCCATAAGTGTGGCAGCGTATGCTCAGACGTGAGTCCCTTGCTCACCTTGCCACTGGATTCAAGCAAGCCGGGCTGAAGACGGCTGGAATGCCCGAAAACGGTCCTCGGAAGCTTGTTTCCGGTCCAGGTAAGACATGGCGTGGCAGTTCAGGCTGGACTGTTCCCATGAGGCACAGGGTCAGACTGATTTGCATATAGCCATGTCTGAACTGGGGTGGCAGAGTGGGCTAAAGAACGGTGATGGATTAAACCCAGATCTTTTGACTGGGTGTGAGTGTTTGATTGATTCAGATGCTCCGTCTATCACCACCCCCCTTTTGCACCGCTTTTGGCCGCCATAAGTGTGGCAGGGTATGCTCAGACGTGAGTCCCTTGCTCACTTTGCCACTGGATTCAAGCAAGCCGGGCTGAAGACGGCTGGAATGCCAGAAAGCGGTCCTCGGAAGCTTGTTTCCAGTCCAGGGAAGACATGGCTTGGCAGTTCGGGCTGGACTGTTCCCATGAGGCACAGGGTCAAACTGATTTGCATATACCCATGTCTGAACTGGGGTGGCAGAGTGGGCTAAAGAACGGTGACGGATTAAACCCAGATCTTTTGACTGGGTGTGAGTGTTTGATTGATTCAGATGCTCCGTCCATCACCACCCCCCTTTTGCACCGCTTTTGGCCGCCATAAGTTTGGCAGGGTATGCTCAGACGTGAGTCCCTTGCTCCCTTTGCCACTGGATTCAAGCAAGCCGGGCTGAAGACGGCTGAAATGCCAGAAACCGGTCCTCGGAAGCTTGTTTCCGGTCCAGGGAAGACATGGCTTGGCAGTTCGGGCTGGACTGTTCCCATGAGGCACAGGGTCAGACTGATTTTCATATAGCCATGTCTGAACTGGGGTGGCAGAGTAGGCTAAAGAACGGTGATGGATTAAACCCAGATCTTTTGACTGGATGTGAGTGTTTGATTGATTCAGATGCTCCGTCCATCACCACCCCCCTTTTGCACCGCTTTTGGCCGCCATAAGTCTGGGAGGGTATGCTCAGACGTGAGTCCCTTGCTCACTTTGCTACTGGATTCAAGCAAGCCGGGCTGAAGACGGCTGGAATGCCAGAAACCGGTCCTCGGAAGCTTGTTTCCGGTCCAGGGAAGACATGGCTTGGCAGTTCGGGCTGGACTGTTCCCATGAGGCACAGGGTCAGACTGATTTACATATAGCCATGTCTGAACTGGGGTGGCAGAGTGGGCTAAAGAACGGTGATGGATTAAACCCAGATCTTTTGACTGGGTGTGAGTGTTTGATTGATTCAGATGCTCCGTCCATCACCACCCAGGTATGCTCAGACGTGAGTCCCTTGCTCACTTTGCCACTGGATTCGGCTGGAATGCCAGAAACCGGTCCTCGGAAGCTTGTTTCCGGTCCAGGGAAGACATGGCTTGGCAGTTCGGGCTGGACTGTTCCCATGAGGCACAGGGTCAGACTGATTTGCATATAGCCATGTCTGAACTGGGGTGGCAGAGTGGGCTAAAGAACGGTGATGGATTAAACCCAGATCTTTTGACTGGGTGTGAGTGTTTGATTGATTCAGATGCTCCGTCCATCACCACCCCCCTTTTGCACCGCTTTTGGCCGCCATAAGTGTGGCAGGGTATGCTCAGACGTGAGTCCCTTGCTCACTTTGCCACTGGATTCAAGCAAGCCGGGCTGAAGACGGCTGGAAGGCCAGAAAGCGGTCCTCTGAAGCTTGTTTCCGGTCCAGGGAAGACATGGCTTGGCAGTTCGGGCTGGACTGTTCCCATGAGGCACAGGGTCAGACTGATTTGCATATAGTCATGTCTGAACTGGTGTGGCAGAAAGGGCTAAAGAACGGTGATGGATTAAACCCAGATCTTTTGACTGGATGTGAGTGTTTGATTGATTCAGATGCTCCGTCCATCACCACCCCCCTTTTGCACCGCTTTTGGCCGCCATAAGTGTGGCAGGGTATGCTCAGACATGAGTCCCTTGCTCACTTTGCCACTGGATTCAAGCAAGCCGGGCTGAAGACGGCTGGAATGCCAGAAACCGGTCCTCGGAAGCTTGTTTCCGGTCCAGGGAAGACATGGCTTGGCAGTTCGGGCTGGACTGTTCCCATGAGGCACAGGGTCAGACTGATTTGCATATAGCCATGTCTGAACTGGGGTGGCAGAGTGGGCTAAAGAACGGTGATGGATTAAACACAGATCTTTTGACTGGGTGTGAGTGTTTGATTGATTCAGATGCTCCGTCCATCACCACCCCCCTTTTGCACCGCTTTTGGCCGCCATAAGTGTGGCAGGGTATGCTCAGACGTGAGTCCCTTGCTCACTTTGCCACTGGATTCAAGCAAGCCGGGCTGAAGACGGCTGGAATGCCAGAAAGCGGTCCTCGGAAGCTTGTTTCCGGTCCAGGGAAGACATGGCTTGGCAGTTCGGGCTGGACTGTTCCCATGAGGCACAGGGTCAGACTGATTTGCATATAGCCATGTCTGAACTGGGGTGGCAGAGTGGGCTAAAGAACGGTGATGGATTAAACCCAGATCTTTTGACTGGGTGTGAGTGTTTGATTGATTCAGATGCTCCGTCCATCACCACCCCCCTTTTGCACCGCCTTTGGCCGCCATAAGTGTGGCAGGGTATGCTCCGACGTGAGTCCCTTGCTCACTTTGCCACTGGATTCAAGCAAGCCGGGCTGAAGACGGCTGGAATGCCAGAAACTGGTCCTGGGAAGCTTGTTTCCGGTCCAGGGAAGACATGGCTTGGCAGTTCGGGCTGGACTGTTCCCATGAGGCACAGGGTCAGACTGATTTGCATATAGCCATGTCTGAACTGGGGTGGCAGAGTGGGCTAAAGAACGGTGATGGATTAAACCCAGATCTTTTGACTGGGTGTGAGTGTTTGATTGATTCAGATGCTCCGTCCATCACCAACCCCCTTTTGCACCGCTTTTGGCCTCCATAAGTGTGGCAGGGTATGATCAGACGTGAGTCCCTTGCTCACTTTGCCACTGGATTCAAGCAAGCCGGGCTGAAGACGGCTGGGATGCCAGAAACCGGTCCTCGGAAGCTTGTTTCCGGTCCAGGGAAGACATGGCTTGGCAGTTCGGGCTGGACTGTTCCCATGAGGCACAGGGTCAGACTGATTTGCATATAGCCATGTCTGAACTGGGGTGGCAGAGTGGGCTAAAGAACGGTGATGGATTAAACCCAGATCTTTTGACTGGGTGTGAGTGTTTGATTGATTCAGATGCTCCGTCCATCACCACCCCCCTTTTGCACCGCTTTTGGCTTCCATAAGTGTGGCAGAGTATGCTCAGACGTGAGTCCCTTGCTCACCTTGCCACTGGATTCAAGCAAGCCGGGCTGAAGACGGCTGGAATGCCAGAAAACGGTCCTCGGAAGCTTGTTTCCGGTCCAGGTAAGACATGGCTTGGCAGTTCGGGCTGGACTGTTCCCATGAGGCACAGGGTCAGACTGATTTGCATATAGCCATGTCTGAACTGGGGTGGCAGAGTGGGCTAAAGAACGGTGATGGATTAAACCCAGATCTTTTGACTGGGTGTGAGTGTTTGATTGATTCAGATGCTCCGTCCATCACCACCCCCTTTTGCACCGCTTTTGGCCGCCATAAGTGTGGCAGGGTATGCTCAGATGTGAGTCCCTTGCTCACTTTGCCACTGGATTCAAGCAAGCCGGGCTGAAGACGGCTGCAATGCCAGAAACCGGTCCTCGGAAGCTTGTTTCCGGTCCAGGGAAGACATGGCTTGGCAGTTCGGGCTGGACTGTTCCCATGAGGCACAGGGTCAGACTGATTTGCATATAGCCATGTCTGAACTGGGGTGGCAGAGTGGGCTAAAGAACGGTGGTGGATTAAACCCAGTACTTTTGACTGGGTGTGAGTGTTTGATTGATTCAGATGCTCCGTCCATCACCACCCCCCTTTTGCACCGCTTTTGGCCGCCATAAGTGTGGCAGGGTATGCTCAGATGTGAGTCCCTTGCTCACTTTGCCACTGGATTCAAGCAAGCCGGGCTGCAGACGGCTGGAATGCCAGAAAGCGGTCCTCGGAAGCTTGTTTCCGGTCCAGGGAAGACATGGCTTGGCAGTTCGGGCTGGACTGTTCCCATGAGGCACAGGGTCAGACTGATCTGCATATAGCCATGTCTGAACTGGGGTGGCAGAGTGGGCTAAAGAACGGTGATGGATTAAACCCAGATCTTTTGACTGGGTGTGAGTGTTTGATTGATTCAGATGCTCCGTCCATCACCACCCCCCTTTTGCACCGCTTTTGGCTGCCATAAGTGTGGCAGGGTATGCTCAGACGTGAGTCCCTTGCTCACCTTGCCACTGGATTCAAGCAAGCCGGGCTGAAGACGGCAGGAATGCCAGAAACCGGTCCTCGGAAGCTTGTTTCCGGTCCAGGGAAGACATGGCGTGGCAGTTCGGGCTGGACTGTTCCCATGAGGCACAGGGTTAGACTGATTTGCATATAGCCAATGCTGAACTGGGGTGGCAGAGTGGGCTAAAGAACAGTGATGGATTAAACCCCGATCTTTTGACTGGGTGTGAGTGTTTGATTGATTCAGATGCTCCGTCCATCACCACCCCCCTTTTGCACCGCTTTTGCCCGCCATAAGTGTGGCAGGATATGCTCAGACGTGAGTCCCTTGCTCACTTTGCCACTAGATTCAAGCAAGCCGGGCTGAAGACGGCTGTAATGCCAGAAACCGGTCCTGGGAAGCTTGTTTCCGGTCCAGGGAAGACATGGCTTGGCAGTTCGGGCTGGACTGTTCCCATGAGGCACAGGGTCAGACTGATTTGCATATAGCCATGTCTGAACTGGGGTGGCAGAGTGGGCTAAAGAATGGTGATGGATTAAACCCAGATCTTTTGACTGGGTGTGAGTGTTTGATTGATTCAGATGCTCCGTCCATCACCACCCCCCCTTTTGCACCGCTTTTGGCTGCCATAAGTGTGGCAGGGTATGCTCAGACGTGAGTCCCTTGCTCACCTTGCCACTGGATTCAAGCAAGCCGGGCTGAAGACGGCTGGAATGCCCGAAAACGGTCCTCGGAAGCTTGTTTCCGGTCCAGGTAAGACATGGCGTGGCAGTTCGGGCTGGACTGTTCCCATGAGGCACAGGGTCAGACTGATTTGCATATAGCCATGTCTGAACTGGGGTGGCAGAGTGGGCTAAAGAACGGTGATGGATTAAACCCAGATCTTTTGACTGGGTGTGAGTGTTTGATTGATTCAGATGCTCCGATCATCACCACCCCCCTTTTGCACCGCTTTTGGCCGCCATAAGTGTGGCAGGGTATGCTCAGACGTGAGTCCCTTGCTCACTTTGCCACTGGATTCAAGCAAGCCGGGCTGAAGACGGCTGGAATGCCAGAAAGCGGTCCTCGGAAGCTTGTTTCCAGTCCAGGGAAGACATGGCTTGGCAGTTCGGGCTGGACTGTTCCCATGAGGCACAGGGTCAGACTGATTTGCATATACCCATGTCTGAACTGGGGTGGCAGAGTGGGCTAAAGAACGGTGATGGATTAAACCCAGATCTTTTGACTGGGTGTGAGTGTTTGATTGATTCAGATGCTCCGTCCATCACCACCCCCCTTTTGCACCGCTTTTGGCCGCCATAAGTGTGGCAGGGTATGCTCAGACGTGAGTCCCTTGCTCACTTTGCCACTGGATTCAAGCAAGCCGGGCTGAAGACGGCTGGAATGCCAGAAACTGGTCCTGGGAAGCTTGTTTCCGGTCCAGGGAAGACATGGCTTGGCAGTTTGAGCTGGACTGTTCCCATAAGGCACAGGGTCAGACTAATGTGCATATAGCCATGTCTGAACTGGGGTGGCAGAGTGGGCTAAAGAACGGTGATGGATTAAACCCAGATCTTTTGACTGGGTGTGAGTGTTTGATTGATTCAGATGCTCCGTCCATCACCAACCCCCTTTTGCACCGCTTTTGGCCTCCATAAGTGTGGCAGGGTATGATCAGACGTGAGTCCCTTGCTCACTTTGCCACTGGATTCAAGCAAGTCGGGCTGAAGACGGCTGGGATGCCAGAAACCGGTCCTCGGAAGCTTGTTTCCGGTCCAGGGAAGACATGGCTTGGCAGTTCGGGCTGGACTGTTCCCATGAGGCACAGGGTCAGACTGATTTGCATATAGCCATGTCTGAACTGGGGTGGCAGAGTGGGCTAAAGAACGGTGATGGATTAAACCCAGATCTTTTGACTGGGTGTGAGTGTTTGATTGATTCAGATGCTCCGTCCATCACCACCCCCCTTTTGCACTGCTTTTGGCTTCCATAAGTGTGGCAGAGTATGCTCAGACGTGAGTCCCTTGCTCACCTTGCCACTGGATTCAAGCAAGCCGGGCTGAAGACGGCTGGAATGCCAGAAAACGGTCCTCGGAAGCTTGTTTCCGGTCCAGGTAAGACATGGCTTGGCAGTTCGGGCTGGACTGTTCCCATGAGGCACAGGGTCAGACTGATTTGCATATAGCCATGTCTGAACTGGGGTGGCAGAGTGGGCTAAAGAACGGTGATGGATTTAACCCAGATCTTTTGACTGGGTGTGAGTGTTTGATTGATTCAGATGCTCCGTCCATCACCACCCCCTTTTGCACCGCTTTTGGCCGCCATAAGTGTGGCAGGGTATGCTCAGATGTGAGTCCCTTGCTCACTTTGCCACTGGATTCAAGCAAGCCGGGCTGAAGACGGCTGCAATGCCAGAAACCGGTCCTCGGAAGCTTGTTTCCGGTCCAGGGAAGACATGGCTTGGCAGTTCGGGCTGGACTGTTCCCATGAGGCACAGGGTCAGACTGATTTGCATATAGCCATGTCTGAACTGGGGTGGCAGAGTGGGCTAAAGAACGGTGATGGATTAAACCCAGTACTTTTGACTGGGTGTGAGTGTTTGATTGATTCAGATGCTCCGTCCATCACCACCCCCCTTTTGCACCGCTTTTGGCCGCCATAAGTGTGGCAGGGTATGCTCAGATGTGAGTCCCTTGCTCACTTTGCCACTGGATTCAAGCAAGCCGGGCTGCAGACGGCTGGAATGCCAGAAAGCGGTCCTCGGAAGCTTGTTTCCGGTCCAGGGAAGACATGGCTTGGCAGTTCGGGCTGGACTGTTCCCATGAGGCACAGGGTCAGACTGATCTGCATATAGCCATGTCTGAACTGGGGTGGCAGAGTGGGCTAAAGAACGGTGATGGATTAAACCCAGATCTTTTGACTGGGTGTGAGTGTTTGATTGATTCAGATGCTCCGTCCATCACCACCCCCCTTTTGCACCGCTTTTGGCTGCCATAAGTGTGGCAGGGTATGCTCAGACGTGAGTCCCTTGCTCACCTTGCCACTGGATTCAAGCAAGCCGGGCTGAAGACGGCAGGAATGCCAGAAACCGGTCCTCGGAAGCTTGTTTCCGGTCCAGGGAAGACATGGCTTGGCAGTTCGGGCTGGACTGTTCCCATGAGGCACAGGGTTAGACTGATTTGCATATAGCCAATGCTGAACTGGGGTGGCAGAGTGGGCTAAAGAACAGTGATGGATTAAACCCCGATCTTTTGACTGGGTGTGAGTGTTTGATTGATTCAGATGCTCCGTCCATCACCACCCCCCTTTTGCACCGCTTTTGCCCGCCATAAGTGTGGCAGGGTATGCTCAGACGTGAGTCCCTTGCTCACTTTGCCACTGGATTCAAGCAAGCCGGGCTGAAGACGGCTGTAATGCCAGAAACCGGTCCTGGGAAGCTTGTTTCCGGTCCAGGGAAGACATGGCTTGGCAGTTCGGGCTGGACTGTTCCCATGAGGCACAGGGTCAGACTGATTTGCATATAGCCATGTCTGAACTGGGGTGGCAGAGTGGGCTAAAGAATGGTGATGGATTAAACCCAGATCTTTTGACTGGGTGTGAGTGTTTGATTGATTCAGATGCTCCGTCCATCACCACCCCCCCTTTTGCACCGCTTTTGGCTGCCATAAGTGTGGCAGGGTATGCTCAGACCTGAGTCCCTTGCTCACCTTGCCACTGGATTCAAGCAAGCCGGGCTGAAGACGGCTGGAATGCCCGAAAACGGTCCTCGGAAGCTTGTTTCCGGTCCAGGTAAGACATGGCGTGGCAGTTCGGGCTGGACTGTTCCCATGAGGCACAGGGTCAGACTGATTTGCATATAGCCATGTCTGAACTGGGGTGGCAGAGTGGGCTAAAGAACGGTGATGGATTAAACCCAGATCTTTTGACTGGGTGTGAGTGTTTGATTGATTCAGATGCTCCGTCCATCACCACCCCCCTTTTGCACCGCTTTTGGCCGCCATAAGTGTGGCAGGGTATGCTCAGACGTGAGTCCCTTGCTCACTTTGCCACTGGATTCAAGCAAGCCGGGCTGAAGACGGCTGGAATGCCAGAAAGCGGTCCTCGGAAGCTTGTTTCCAGTCCAGGGAAGACATGGCTTGGCAGTTCGGGCTGGACTGTTCCCATGAGGCACAGGGTCAGACTGATTTGCATATACCCATGTCTGAACTGGGGTGGCAGAGTGGGCTAAAGAACGGTGATGGATTAAACCCAGATCTTTTGACTGGGTGTGAGTGTTTGATTGATTCAGATGCTCCGTCCATCACCACCCCCCTTTTGCACCGCTTTTGGCCGCCATAAGTGTGGCAGGGTATGCTCAGACGTGAGTCCCTTGCTCCCTTTGCCACTAGATTCAAGCAAGCCGGGCTGAAGACGGCTGAAATGCCAGGAACCGGTCCTCGGAAGCTTGTTTCCGGTCCAGGGAAGACATGGCTTGGCAGTTCGGGCTGCACTGTTCCCATGAGGCACAGGGTCAGACTGATTTTCATATTGCCATGTCTGAACTGGGGTGGCAGAGTAGGCTAAAGAACGGTGATGGATTAAACCCAGATCTTTTGACTGGATGTGAGTGTTTGATTGATTCAGATGCTCCGTCCATCACCACCCCCCTTTTGCACCGCTTTTGGCCGCCATAAGTGTGGGAGGGTATGCTCAGACGTGAGTCCCTTGCTCACTTTGCTACTGGATTCAAGCAAGCCGGGCTGAAGACGGCTGGAATGCCAGAAACCGGTCCTCGGAAGCTTGTTTCCGGTCCAGGGAAGACATGGCTTGGCAGTTCGGGCTGGACTGTTCCCATGAGGCACAGGGTCAGACTGATTTACATATATCCATGTCTGAACTGGGGTGGCAGAGTGGGCTAAAGAACGGTGATGGATTAAACCCAGATCTCTTGACTGGGTGTGAGTGTTTGATTGATTCAGATGCTCCGTCCATCACCACCCCCCTTTTGCACCGCTTTTTGCCGCCATAAGTGTGGCAGGGTATGCTCAGACGTGAGTCCCTTGCTCACTTTGCCACTGGATTCGGCTGGAATGCCAGAAACCGGTCCTCGGAAGCTTGTTTCCGGTCCAGGGAAGACATGGCTTGGCAGTTCGGGCTGGACTGTTCCCATGAGGCACAGGGTCAGACTGATTTGCATATAGCCATGTCTGAACTGGGGTGGCAGAGTGGGCTAAAGAACGGTGATGGATTAAACCCAGATCTTTTGACTGGGTGTGAGTGTTTGATTGATTCAGATGCTCCGTCCATCACCACCCCCCTTTTGCACCGCTTTTGGCCGCCATAAGTGTGACAGGGTATGCTCAGACGTGAGTCCCTTGCTCACTTTGCCACTGGATTCAAGCAAGCCGGGCTGAAGACGGCTGGAATGCCAGAAACCGGTCCTCGGAAGCTTGTTTCCGGTCCAGGGAAGACATGGCTTGGCAGTTCGGGCTGGACTGTTCCCATGAGGCACAGGGTCAGACTGATTTGCATATAGCCATGTCTGAACTGGGGTGGCAGAGTGGGCTAAAGAATGGTGATGGATTAAACCCAGATCTTTTGACTGGGTGTGAGTGTTTGATTGATTCAGATGCTCCGTCCATCACCACCCCCCCTTTTGCACCGCTTTTGGCTGCCATAAGTGTGGCAGGGTATGCTCAGACGTGAGTCCCTTGCTCACCTTGCCACTGGATTCAAGCAAGCCGGGCTGAAGACGGCTGGAATGCCCGAAAACGGTCCTCGGAAGCTTGTTTCCGGTCCAGGGAAGACATGGCTTGGCAGTTCGGGCTGGACTGTTCCCATGAGGCACAGGGTCAGACTGATTTGCATATAGCCATGTCTGAACTGGGGTGGCAGAGTGGGCTAAAGAATGGTGATGGATTAAACCCATATCTTTTGACTGGGTGTGAGTGTTTGATTGATTCAGATGCTCCGTCCATCACCACCCCCCTTTTGCACCGCTTTTGGCTGCCATAAGTGTGGCAGGGTATGCTCAGACGTGAGCCCCTTGCTCACCTTGCCACTGGATTCAAGCAAGCCGGGCTGAAGACGGCTGGAATGCCAGAAACCGGTCCTCGGAAGCTTGTTTCCGGTCCAGGGAAGACATGGCTTGGCAGTTCGGGCTGGACTGTTCCCATGAGGCACAGGGTCAGACTGATTTGCATATAGCCATGTCTGAACTGGGGTGGCAGAGTGGGCTAAAGAATGGTGATGGATTAAACCCAGATCTTTTGACTGGGTATGAGTGTTTGATTGATTCAGATGCTCCGTCCATCACCACCCCCCCTTTTGCACCGCTTTTGGCTGCCATAAGTGTGGCAGGGTATGCTCAGACGTGAGTCCCTTGCTCACCTTGCCACTGGATTCAAGCAAGCCGGGCTGAAGACGGCTGGAATGCCCGAAAACGGTCCTCGGAAGCTTGTTTCCGGTCCAGGGAAGACATGGCTTGGCAGTTCGGGCTGGACTGTTCCCATGAGGCACAGGGTCAGACTGATTTGCATATAGCCATGTCTGAACTGGGGTGGCAGAGTGGGCTAAAGAATGGTGATGGATTAAACCCATATCTTTTGACTGGGTGTGAGTGTTTGATTGATTCAGATGCTCCGTCCATCACCACCCCCCTTTTGCACCGCTTTTGGCTGCCATAAGTGTGGCAGGGTATGCTCAGACGTGAGTCCCTTGCTCACCTTGCCACTGGATTCAAGCAAGCCGGGCTGAAGACGGCTGGAATGCCAGAAAACGGTCCTCGGAAGCTTGTTTCCGGTCCAGGTAAGACATGGCGTGGCAGTTCGGGCTGGACTGTTCCCATGAGGCACAGGGTCAGACTGATTTGCATATAGCCATGTCTGAACTGGGGTGGCAGAGTGGGCTAAAGAACGGTGATGTATTAAACCCAGATCTTTTGACTGGGTGTGAGTGTTTGATTGATTCAGATGCTCCATCCATCACCACCCCCCTTTTGCACCGCTTTTGGCCGCCATAAGTGTGGCAGGGTATGCTCAGACGTGAGTCCCTTGCTCACCTTGCCACTGGATTCAAGCAAGCCGGGCTGAAGACGGCTGGAATGCCAGAAAGCGGTCCTCGGAAGCTTGTTTCCGGTCCAGGGAAGACATGGCTTGGCAGTTCGGGCTGGACTGTTCCCATGAGGCACAGGGTCAGACTGATTTGCATATAGCCATGTCTGAACTGGGTTGGCAGAGTGGGCTAAAGAACGGTGATGGATTAAACCCAGATCTTTTGACTGGGTGTGAGTGTTTGATTGATTCAGATGCTCCGTCCATCACCACCCCCCTTTTGCACCGCTTTTGGCCGCCATAAGTGTGGCAGGGTATGCTCAGACGTGAGTCCCTTGCTCACCTTGCCACTGGATTCAAGCAAGCCGGGCTGAAGACGGCTGGAATGCCCGAAAACGGTCCTCGGAAGCTTGTTTCCGGTCCAGGTAAGACATGGCGTGGCAGTTCGGGCTCGACTGTTCCCATGAGGCACACGGTCAGACTGATTTGCATATAGCCATGTCTGAACTGGGGTGGCAGAGTGGGCTAAAGAACGGTGATGGATTAAACCCAGATCTTTTGACTGGGTGTGAGTGTTTGATTGATTCAGATGCTCCGTCCATCACCACCCCCCTTTTGCACCGCTTTTGGCCGCCATAAGTGTGGCAGGGTATGCTCAGACGTGAGTCCCTTGCTCACTTTGCCACTGGATTCAAGCAAGCCGGGCTGAAGACGGCTGGAATGCCAGAAACCGGTCCTCGGAAGCTTGTTTCCGGTCCAGGGAAGACATGGCTTGGCAGTTCGGGCTGGACTGTTCCCATGAGGCACAGGGTCAGACTAATTTGCATATAGCCATGTCTGAACTGGGGTGGCAGAGTGGGCTAAAGAACGGTGATGGATTAAACCCAGATCTTTTGACTGGGTGTGAGTGTTTGATTGATTCAGATGCTCCGTCCATCACCACCCCCCTTTTGCACCGCTTTTGGCCGCCATAAGTGTGGCAGGGTATGCTCAGATGTGAGTCCCTTGCTCACTTTGCCACTGGATTCAAGCAAGCCGGGCTGAAGACGGCTGGAATGCCAGAAACCGGTCCTCGGAAGCTTGTTTCCGGTCCAGGGAAGACATGGCTTGGCAGTTCGGGCTGGACTGTTCCCATGAGGCACAGGGTCAGACTGATTTGCATATAGCCATGTCTGAACTGGGTTGGCAGAGTGGGCTAAAGAACGGTGATGGATTAAACCCAGATCTTTTGACTGGGTGTGAGTGTTTGATTGATTCAGATGCTCCGTCCATCACCACCCCCCTTTTGCACCGCTTTTGGCCGCCATAAGTGTGGCAGGGTATGCTCAGACGTGAGTCCCTTGCTCACCTTGCCACTGGATTCAAGCAAGCCGGGCTGAAGACGGCTGGAATGCCCGAAAACGGTCCTCGGAAGCTTGTTTCCGGTCCAGGTAAGACATGGCGTGGCAGTTCGGGCTCGACTGTTCCCATGAGGCACACGGTCAGACTGATTTGCATATAGCCATGTCTGAACTGGGGTGGCAGAGTGGGCTAAAGAACGGTGATGGATTAAACCCAGATCTTTTGACTGGGTGTGAGTGTTTGATTGATTCAGATGCTCCGTCCATCACCACCCCCCTTTTGCACCGCTTTTGGCCGCCATAAGTGTGGCAGGGTATGCTCAGACGTGAGTCCCTTGCTCACTTTGCCACTGGATTCAAGCAAGCCGGGCTGAAGACGGCTGGAATGCCAGAAACCGGTCCTCGGAAGCTTGTTTCCGGTCCAGGGAAGACATGGCTTGGCAGTTCGGGCTGGACTGTTCCCATGAGGCACAGGGTCAGACTAATTTGCATATAGCCATGTCTGAACTGGGGTGGCAGAGTGGGCTAAAGAACGGTGATGGATTAAACCCAGATCTTTTGACTGGGTGTGAGTGTTTGATTGATTCAGATGCTCCGTCCATCACCACCCCCCTTTTGCACCGCTTTTGGCCGCCATAAGTGTGGCAGGGTATGCTCAGATGTGAGTCCCTTGCTCACTTTGCCACTGGATTCAAGCAAGCCGGGCTGAAGACGGCTGGAATGCCAGAAACCGGTCCTCGGAAGCTTGTTTCCGGTCCAGGGAAGACATGGCTTGGCAGTTTGGGCTGGACTGTTCCCATGAGGCACAGGGTCAGACTGATTTGCATATAGCCATGTCTGAACTGGGGTGGCAGAGTGGGCTAAAGAATGGTGATGGATTAAACCCAGATCTTTTGACTGGGTGTGAGTGTTTGATTGATTCAGATGCTCCGTCCATCACCACCCCCCTTTTGCACCGCTTTTGGCTGTCATAAGTGTGGCAGAGTATGCTCAGACGTGAGTCCCTTGCTCACCTTGCCACTGGATTCAAGCAAGCCGGGCTGAAGATGGCTGGAATGCCAGAAAACGGTCCTCGGAAGCTTGTGTCCGGTCCAGGTAAGACATGGCTTGGCAGTTCAGGCTGGACTGTTCCCATGAGGCACAGGGTCAGACTGATTTGCATATAGCCATGTCTGAACTGGGGTGGCATAGTGGGGTTAAGAACGGTGATGGATTAAACCTAGATCTTTTGACTGGGTGTGAGTGTTTGATTGATTCAGATGCTCCGTCCATCACCACCCCACTTTTGCACCGCTTTTGGCCGCCATAAGTGTGGCAGGGTATGCTCAGACGTGAGTCCCTTGCTCACTTTGCCACTGGATTCAAGCAAGCCGGGCTGAAGACGGCTGGAATGCCAGAAAGCGGTCCTCGGAAGCTTGTTTCCGGTCCAGGGAAGACATGGCTTGGCAGTTCGGGCTGGACTGTTCCCATGAGGCACAGGGTCAGACTGATTTGCATATAACCATGTCTGAACTGGGGTGGCAGAGTGGGCTAAAGAACGGTGATGGATTAAACCCAGATCTTTTGACTGGGTGTGAGTGTTTGATTGATTCAGATGCTCCGTCCATCACCACCCCCCTTTTGCACCGCTTTTGGCCGCCATAAGTGTTTCAGGGTATGCTCAGACGTGAGTCCCTTGCTCACTTTGCCACTGGATTCAAGCAAGCCGGGCTGAAGACGGCTGGAATGCCAGAAACCGGTCCTCGCAAGCTTGTTTCCGGTCCAGGGAAGACATGGCTTGGCAGTTTGGGCTGGACTGTTCCCATGAGGCACAGGGTCAGACAGATTTGCATATAGCCATGTCTGAACTGGGGTGGCAGAGTGGGCTAAAGAACGGTCATGGACTGAACCCAGATCTTTTGACTGGGTGTGAGTGTTTGATTGATTCAGATGCTCCGTCCATCACCATCCCCCTTTTGCACTGCTTTTGGCCGCCATAAGTGTGGCAGGGTATGCTCAGACGTGAGTTCCTTGCTCACTTTGCCACTGGATTCAAGCAAGCCGGGCTGAAGACGGCTGGAATGCCAGAAAGCGGTCCTCGGAAGCTTGTTTCCGGTCCAGGGAAGACATGGCTTGGCAGTTCGGGCTGGACTGTTCCCATGAGGCACAGGGTCAGACTGATTTGCATATAGCCATGTCTGAACTGGGTTGGCAGAGTGGGCTAAAGAACGGTGATGGATTAAACCCAGATCTTTTGACTGGGTGTGAGTGTTTGATTGATTCAGATGCTCCGTCCATCACCACCCCCCTTTTGCACCGCTTTTGGCCGCCATAAGTGTGGCAGGGTATGCTCAGACGTGAGTCCCTTGCTCACTTTGCCACTGGATTCAAGCAAGCCGGGCTGAAGACGGCTGGAATGCCAGAAACCGGTCCTCGGAAGCTTGTTTCCGGTCCAGGGAAGACATGGCTTGGCAGTTCGGGCTGGACTGTTCCCATGAGGCACAGGGTCAGACTAATTTGCATATAGCCATGTCTGAACTGGGGTGGCAGAGTGGGCTAAAGAACGGTGATGGATTAAACCCAGATCTTTTGACTGGGTGTGAGTGTTTGATTGATTCAGATGCTCCGTCCATCACCACCCCCCTTTTGCACCGCTTTTGGCCGCCATAAGTGTGGCAGGGTATGCTCAGATGTGAGTCCCTTGCTCACTTTGCCACTGGATTCAAGCAAGCCGGGCTGAAGACGGCTGGAATGCCAGAAACCGGTCCTCGGAAGCTTGTTTCCGGTCCAGGGAAGACATGGCTTGGCAGTTTGGGCTGGACTGTTCCCATGAGGCACAGGGTCAGACTGATTTGCATATAGCCATGTCTGAACTGGGGTGGCAGAGTGGGCTAAAGAATGGTGATGGATTAAACCCAGATCTTTTGACTGGGTGTGAGTGTTTGATTGATTCAGATGCTCCGTCCATCACCACCCCCCTTTTGCACCACTTTTGGCTGCCATAAGTGTGGCAGAGTATGCTCAGACGTGAGTCCCTTGCTCACCTTGCCACTGGATTCAAGCAAGCCGGGCTGAAGATGGCTGGAATGCCAGAAAACGGTCCTCGGAAGCTTGTGTCCGGTCCAGGTAAGACATGGCTTGGCAGTTCAGGCTGGACTGTTCCCATGAGGCACAGGGTCAGACTGATTTGCATATAGCCATGTCTGAACTGGGGTGGCATAGTGGGGTTAAGAACGGTGATGGATTAAATCTAGATCTTTTGACTGGGTGTGAGTGTTTGATTGATTCAGATGCTCCGTCCATCACCACCCCACTTTTGCACCGCTTTTGGCCGCCATAAGTGTGGCAGGGTATGCTCAGACGTGAGTCCCTTGCTCACTTTGCCACTGGATTCAAGCAAGCCGGGCTGAAGACGGCTGGAATGCCAGAAAGCGGTCCTCGGAAGCTTGTTTCCGGTCCAGGGAAGACATGGCTTGGCAGTTCGGGCTGGACTGTTCCCATGAGGCACAGGGTCAGACTGATTTGCATATAACCATGTCTGAACTGGGGTGGCAGAGTGGGCTAAAGAACGGTGATGGATTAAACCCAGATCTTTTGACTGGGTGTGAGTGTTTGATTGATTCAGATGCTCCGTCCATCACCACCCCCCTTTTGCACCGCTTTTGGCCGCCATAAGTGTTTCAGGGTATGCTCAGACGTGAGTCCCTTGCTCACTTTGCCACTGGATTCAAGCAAGCCGGGCTGAAGACGGCTGGAATGCCAGAAACCGGTCCTCGCAAGCTTGTTTCCGGTCCAGGGAAGACATGGCTTGGCAGTTTGGGCTGGACTGTTCCCATGAGGCACAGGGTCAGACAGATTTGCATATAGCCATGTCTGAACTGGGGTGGCAGAGTGGGCTAAAGAACGGTCATGGACTGAACCCAGATCTTTTGACTGGGTGTGAGTGTTTGATTGATTCAGATGCTCCGTCCATCACCATCCCCCTTTTGCACTGCTTTTGGCCGCCATAAGTGTGGCAGGGTATGCTCAGACGTGAGTTCCTTGCTCACTTTGCCACTGGATTCAAGCAAGCCGGGCTGAAGACGGCTGGAATGCCAGAAAGCGGTCCTCGGAAGCTTGTTTCCGGTCCAGGGAAGACATGGCTTGGCAGTTCGGGCTGGACTGTTCCCATGAGGCACAGGGTCAGACTGATTTGCATATAGCCATGTCTGAACTGGGTTGGCAGAGTGGGCTAAAGAACGGTGATGGATTAAACCCAGATCTTTTGACTGGGTGTGAGTGTTTGATTGATTCAGATGCTCCGTCCATCACCACCCCCCTTTTGCACCGCTTTTGGCCGCCATAAGTGTGGCAGGGTATGCTCAGACGTGAGTCCCTTGCTCACCTTGCCACTGGATTCAAGCAAGCCGGGCTGAAGACGGCTGGAATGCCCGAAAACGGTCCTCGGAAGCTTGTTTCCGGTCCAGGTAAGACATGGCGTGGCAGTTCGGGCTCGACTGTTCCCATGAGGCACACGGTCAGACTGATTTGCATATAGCCATGTCTGAACTGGGGTGGCAGAGTGGGCTAAAGAACGGTGATGGATTAAACCCAGATCTTTTGACTGGGTGTGAGTGTTTGATTGATTCAGATGCTCCGTCCATCACCACCCCCCTTTTGCACCGCTTTTGGCCGCCATAAGTGTGGCAGGGTATGCTCAGACGTGAGTCCCTTGCTCACTTTGCCACTGGATTCAAGCAAGCCGGGCTGAAGACGGCTGGAATGCCAGAAACCGGTCCTCGGAAGCTTGTTTCCGGTCCAGGGAAGACATGGCTTGGCAGTTCGGGCTGGACTGTTCCCATGAGGCACAGGGTCAGACTAATTTGCATATAGCCATGTCTGAACTGGGGTGGCAGAGTGGGCTAAAGAACGGTGATGGATTAAACCCAGATCTTTTGACTGGGTGTGAGTGTTTGATTGATTCAGATGCTCCGTCCATCACCACCCCCCTTTTGCACCGCTTTTGGCCGCCATAAGTGTGGCAGGGTATGCTCAGATGTGAGTCCCTTGCTCACTTTGCCACTGGATTCAAGCAAGCCGGGCTGAAGACGGCTGGAATGCCAGAAACCGGTCCTCGGAAGCTTGTTTCCGGTCCAGGGAAGACATGGCTTGGCAGTTCGGGCTGGACTGTTCCCATGAGGCACAGGGTCAGACTGATTTGCATATAGCCATGTCTGAACTGGGTTGGCAGAGTGGGCTAAAGAACGGTGATGGATTAAACCCAGATCTTTTGACTGGGTGTGAGTGTTTGATTGATTCAGATGCTCCGTCCATCACCACCCCCCTTTTGCACCGCTTTTGGCCGCCATAAGTGTGGCAGGGTATGCTCAGACGTGAGTCCCTTGCTCACCTTGCCACTGGATTCAAGCAAGCCGGGCTGAAGACGGCTGGAATGCCCGAAAACGGTCCTCGGAAGCTTGTTTCCGGTCCAGGTAAGACATGGCGTGGCAGTTCGGGCTCGACTGTTCCCATGAGGCACACGGTCAGACTGATTTGCATATAGCCATGTCTGAACTGGGGTGGCAGAGTGGGCTAAAGAACGGTGATGGATTAAACCCAGATCTTTTGACTGGGTGTGAGTGTTTGATTGATTCAGATGCTCCGTCCATCACCACCCCCCTTTTGCACCGCTTTTGGCCGCCATAAGTGTGGCAGGGTATGCTCAGACGTGAGTCCCTTGCTCACTTTGCCACTGGATTCAAGCAAGCCGGGCTGAAGACGGCTGGAATGCCAGAAACCGGTCCTCGGAAGCTTGTTTCCGGTCCAGGGAAGACATGGCTTGGCAGTTCGGGCTGGACTGTTCCCATGAGGCACAGGGTCAGACTAATTTGCATATAGCCATGTCTGAACTGGGGTGGCAGAGTGGGCTAAAGAACGGTGATGGATTAAACCCAGATCTTTTGACTGGGTGTGAGTGTTTGATTGATTCAGATGCTCCGTCCATCACCACCCCCCTTTTGCACCGCTTTTGGCCGCCATAAGTGTGGCAGGGTATGCTCAGATGTGAGTCCCTTGCTCACTTTGCCACTGGATTCAAGCAAGCCGGGCTGAAGACGGCTGGAATGCCAGAAACCGGTCCTCGGAAGCTTGTTTCCGGTCCAGGGAAGACATGGCTTGGCAGTTTGGGCTGGACTGTTCCCATGAGGCACAGGGTCAGACTGATTTGCATATAGCCATGTCTGAACTGGGGTGGCAGAGTGGGCTAAAGAATGGTGATGGATTAAACCCAGATCTTTTGACTGGGTGTGAGTGTTTGATTGATTCAGATGCTCCGTCCATCACCACCCCCCTTTTGCACCGCTTTTGGCTGCCATAAGTGTGGCAGAGTATGCTCAGACGTGAGTCCCTTGCTCACCTTGCCACTGGATTCAAGCAAGCCGGGCTGAAGATGGCTGGAATGCCAGAAAACGGTCCTCGGAAGCTTGTGTCCGGTCCAGGTAAGACATGGCTTGGCAGTTCAGGCTGGACTGTTCCCATGAGGCACAGGGTCAGACTGATTTGCATATAGCCATGTCTGAACTGGGGTGGCATAGTGGGGTTAAGAACGGTGATGGATTAAACCTAGATCTTTTGACTGGGTGTGAGTGTTTGATTGATTCAGATGCTCCGTCCATCACCACCCCACTTTTGCACCGCTTTTGGCCGCCATACGTGTGGCAGGGTATGCTCAGACGTGAGTCCCTTGCTCACTTTGCCACTGGATTCAAGCAAGCCGGGCTGAAGACGGCTGGAATGCCAGAAAGCGGTCCTCGGAAGCTTGTTTCCGGTCCAGGGAAGACATGGCTTGGCAGTTCGGGCTGGACTGTTCCCATGAGGCACAGGGTCAGACTGATTTGCATATAACCATGTCTGAACTGGGGTGGCAGAGTGGGCTAAAGAACGGTGATGGATTAAACCCAGATCTTTTGACTGGGTGTGAGTGTTTGATTGATTCAGATGCTCCGTCCATCACCACCCCCCTTTTGCACCGCTTTTGGCCGCCATAAGTGTTTCAGGGTATGCTCAGACGTGAGTCCCTTGCTCACTTTGCCACTGGATTCAAGCAAGCCGGGCTGAAGACGGCTGGAATGCCAGAAACCGGTCCTCGCAAGCTTGTTTCCGGTCCAGGGAAGACATGGCTTGGCAGTTTGGGCTGGACTGTTCCCATGAGGCACAGGGTCAGACAGATTTGCATATAGCCATGTCTGAACTGGGGTGGCAGAGTGGGCTAAAGAACGGTCATGGACTGAACCCAGATCTTTTGACTGGGTGTGAGTGTTTGATTGATTCAGATGCTCCGTCCATCACCATCCCCCTTTTGCACTGCTTTTGGCCGCCATAAGTGTGGCAGGGTATGCTCAGACGTGAGTTCCTTGCTCACTTTGCCACTGGATTCAAGCAAGCCGGGCTGAAGACGGCTGGAATGCCAGAAACCGGTCCTCGGAAGCTTGTTTCCGGTCCAGGGAAGACATGGCTTGGCAGTTCGGGCTGGACTGTTCCCATGAGGCACAGGGTCAGACTGATTTGCATATAGCCATGTCTGAACTGGGGTGGCAGAGTGGGCTAAAGAACGGTGATGGATTAAACCCAGATCTTTTGACTGGGTGTGAGTGTTTTATTGATTCAGATGCTCCGTTCATCACCACCCCCCTTTTGCACCGCTTTTGGCCGCCATAAGTGTGGCAGGGTATGCTGAGACGTGAGTCCCTTGCTCACATTGCCACTGGATTCAAGCAAGCCGGGCTGAAGACGGCTGGAATGCCAGAAACCGGTCCTTGGAAGCTTGTTTCCGGTCCAGGGAAGACATGGCTTGGCAGTTCGGGCTGGACTGTTCCCATGAGGCACAGGGTCAGACTGATTTGCATATAGCCATGTCTGAACTGGGGTGGCAGAGTGGGCTAAAGAACGGTGATGGATTAAACCCAGATCTTTTGACTGGGTGTGAGTGTTTGATTGATTCAGATGCTCCGTCCATCACCACCCCCCTTTTGCACCGCTTTTGGCCGCCATAAGTGTGGAAGGGTATGCTCAGACGTGAGTCCCTTGCTCACTTTGCCACTGGATTCAAGCAAGCCGGGCTGAAGACGGCTGGAATGCCAGAAACCGGTCCTCGGAAGCTTGTTTCCAGTCCAGGGAAGACATGGCTTGGCAGTTCGGGCTGGACTGTTCCCATGAGGCACAGGGTCAGACTGATTTGCATATAGCCATGTCTGAACTGGGGTGGCAGAGTGGGCTAAAGAATGGTGATGGATTAAACCCAGATCTTTTGACTGGGTGTGAGTGTTTGATTGATTCAGATGCTCCGATCATCACCACCCCCCTTTTGCACCGCTTTTGGCCGCCATAAGTGTGGCAGGGTATGCTCAGACGTGAGTCCCTTGCTCACTTTGCCACTGGATTCAAGCAAGCCGGGCTGAAGACGGCTGGAATGCCAGAAAGCGGTCCTCGGAAGCTTGTTTCCAGTCCAGGGAAGACATGGCTTGGCAGTTCGGGCTGGACTGTTCCCATGAGGCACAGGGTCAGACTGATTTGCATATACCCATGTCTGAACTGGGGTGGCAGAGTGGGCTAAAGAACGGTGATGGATTAAACCCAGATCTTTTGACTGGGTGTGAGTGTTTGATTGATTCAGATGCTCCGTCCATCACCACCCCCCTTTTGCACCGCTTTTGGCCGCCATAAGTGTGGCAGGGTATGCTCAGACGTGAGTCCCTTGCTCACTTTGCCACTGGATTCAAGCAAGCCGGGCTGAAGACGGCTGGAATGCCAGAAACTGGTCCTGGGAAGCTTGTTTCCGGTCCAGGGAAGACATGGCTTGGCAGTTTGAGCTGGACTGTTCCCATAAGGCACAGGGTCAGACTAATGTGCATATAGCCATGTCTGAACTGGGGTGGCAGAGTGGGCTAAAGAACGGTGATGGATTAAACCCAGATCTTTTGACTGGGTGTGAGTGTTTGATTGATTCAGATGCTCCGTCCATCACCAACCCCCTTTTGCACCGCTTTTGGCCTCCATAAGTGTGGCAGGGTATGATCAGACGTGAGTCCCTTGCTCACTTTGCCACTGGATTCAAGCAAGTCGGGCTGAAGACGGCTGGGATGCCAGAAACCGGTCCTCGGAAGCTTGTTTCCGGTCCAGGGAAGACATGGCTTGGCAGTTCGGGCTGGACTGTTCCCATGAGGCACAGGGTCAGACTGATTTGCATATAGCCATGTCTGAACTGGGGTGGCAGAGTGGGCTAAAGAACGGTGATGGATTAAACCCAGATCTTTTGACTGGGTGTGAGTGTTTGATTGATTCAGATGCTCCGTCCATCACCACCCCCCTTTTGCACTGCTTTTGGCTTCCATAAGTGTGGCAGAGTATGCTCAGACGTGAGTCCCTTGCTCACCTTGCCACTGGATTCAAGCAAGCCGGGCTGAAGACGGCTGGAATGCCAGAAAACGGTCCTCGGAAGCTTGTTTCCGGTCCAGGTAAGACATGGCTTGGCAGTTCGGGCTGGACTGTTCCCATGAGGCACAGGGTCAGACTGATTTGCATATAGCCATGTCTGAACTGGGGTGGCAGAGTGGGCTAAAGAACGGTGATGGATTTAACCCAGATCTTTTGACTGGGTGTGAGTGTTTGATTGATTCAGATGCTCCGTCCATCACCACCCCCTTTTGCACCGCTTTTGGCCGCCATAAGTGTGGCAGGGTATGCTCAGATGTGAGTCCCTTGCTCACTTTGCCACTGGATTCAAGCAAGCCGGGCTGAAGACGGCTGCAATGCCAGAAACCGGTCCTCGGAAGCTTGTTTCCGGTCCAGGGAAGACATGGCTTGGCAGTTCGGGCTGGACTGTTCCCATGAGGCACAGGGTCAGACTGATTTGCATATAGCCATGTCTGAACTGGGGTGGCAGAGTGGGCTAAAGAACGGTGATGGATTAAACCCAGTACTTTTGACTGGGTGTGAGTGTTTGATTGATTCAGATGCTCCGTCCATCACCACCCCCCTTTTGCACCGCTTTTGGCCGCCATAAGTGTGGCAGGGTATGCTCAGATGTGAGTCCCTTGCTCACTTTGCCACTGGATTCAAGCAAGCCGGGCTGCAGACGGCTGGAATGCCAGAAAGCGGTCCTCGGAAGCTTGTTTCCGGTCCAGGGAAGACATGGCTTGGCAGTTCGGGCTGGACTGTTCCCATGAGGCACAGGGTCAGACTGATCTGCATATAGCCATGTCTGAACTGGGGTGGCAGAGTGGGCTAAAGAACGGTGATGGATTAAACCCAGATCTTTTGACTGGGTGTGAGTGTTTGATTGATTCAGATGCTCCGTCCATCACCACCCCCCTTTTGCACCGCTTTTGGCTGCCATAAGTGTGGCAGGGTATGCTCAGACGTGAGTCCCTTGCTCACCTTGCCACTGGATTCAAGCAAGCCGGGCTGAAGACGGCAGGAATGCCAGAAACCGGTCCTCGGAAGCTTGTTTCCGGTCCAGGGAAGACATGGCTTGGCAGTTCGGGCTGGACTGTTCCCATGAGGCACAGGGTTAGACTGATTTGCATATAGCCAATGCTGAACTGGGGTGGCAGAGTGGGCTAAAGAACAGTGATGGATTAAACCCCGATCTTTTGACTGGGTGTGAGTGTTTGATTGATTCAGATGCTCCGTCCATCACCACCCCCCTTTTGCACCGCTTTTGCCCGCCATAAGTGTGGCAGGGTATGCTCAGACGTGAGTCCCTTGCTCACTTTGCCACTGGATTCAAGCAAGCCGGGCTGAAGACGGCTGTAATGCCAGAAACCGGTCCTGGGAAGCTTGTTTCCGGTCCAGGGAAGACATGGCTTGGCAGTTCGGGCTGGACTGTTCCCATGAGGCACAGGGTCAGACTGATTTGCATATAGCCATGTCTGAACTGGGGTGGCAGAGTGGGCTAAAGAATGGTGATGGATTAAACCCAGATCTTTTGACTGGGTGTGAGTGTTTGATTGATTCAGATGCTCCGTCCATCACCACCCCCCCTTTTGCACCGCTTTTGGCTGCCATAAGTGTGGCAGGGTATGCTCAGACCTGAGTCCCTTGCTCACCTTGCCACTGGATTCAAGCAAGCCGGGCTGAAGACGGCTGGAATGCCCGAAAACGGTCCTCGGAAGCTTGTTTCCGGTCCAGGTAAGACATGGCGTGGCAGTTCGGGCTGGACTGTTCCCATGAGGCACAGGGTCAGACTGATTTGCATATAGCCATGTCTGAACTGGGGTGGCAGAGTGGGCTAAAGAACGGTGATGGATTAAACCCAGATCTTTTGACTGGGTGTGAGTGTTTGATTGATTCAGATGCTCCGTCCATCACCACCCCCCTTTTGCACCGCTTTTGGCCGCCATAAGTGTGGCAGGGTATGCTCAGACGTGAGTCCCTTGCTCACTTTGCCACTGGATTCAAGCAAGCCGGGCTGAAGACGGCTGGAATGCCAGAAAGCGGTCCTCGGAAGCTTGTTTCCAGTCCAGGGAAGACATGGCTTGGCAGTTCGGGCTGGACTGTTCCCATGAGGCACAGGGTCAGACTGATTTTCATATTGCCATGTCTGAACTGGGGTGGCAGAGTAGGCTAAAGAACGGTGATGGATTAAACCCAGATCTTTTGACTGGATGTGAGTGTTTGATTGATTCAGATGCTCCGTCCATCACCACCCCCCTTTTGCACCGCTTTTGGCCGCCATAAGTGTGGGAGGGTATGCTCAGACGTGAGTCCCTTGCTCACTTTGCTACTGGATTCAAGCAAGCCGGGCTGAAGACGGCTGGAATGCCAGAAACCGGTCCTCGGAAGCTTGTTTCCGGTCCAGGGAAGACATGGCTTGGCAGTTCGGGCTGGACTGTTCCCATGAGGCACAGGGTCAGACTGATTTACATATATCCATGTCTGAACTGGGGTGGCAGAGTGGGCTAAAGAACGGTGATGGATTAAACCCAGATCTCTTGACTGGGTGTGAGTGTTTGATTGATTCAGATGCTCCGTCCATCACCACCCCCCTTTTGCACCGCTTTTTGCCGCCATAAGTGTGGCAGGGTATGCTCAGACGTGAGTCCCTTGCTCACTTTGCCACTGGATTCGGCTGGAATGCCAGAAACCGGTCCTCGGAAGCTTGTTTCCGGTCCAGGGAAGACATGGCTTGGCAGTTCGGGCTGGACTGTTCCCATGAGGCACAGGGTCAGACTGATTTGCATATAGCCATGTCTGAACTGGGGTGGCAGAGTGGGCTAAAGAACGGTGATGGATTAAACCCAGATCTTTTGACTGGGTGTGAGTGTTTGATTGATTCAGATGCTCCGTCCATCACCACCCCCCTTTTGCACCGCTTTTGGCCGCCATAAGTGTGACAGGGTATGCTCAGACGTGAGTCCCTTGCTCACTTTGCCACTGGATTCAAGCAAGCCGGGCTGAAGACGGCTGGAATGCCAGAAACCGGTCCTCGGAAGCTTGTTTCCGGTCCAGGGAAGACATGGCTTGGCAGTTCGGGCTGGACTGTTCCCATGAGGCACAGGGTCAGACTGATTTGCATATAGCCATGTCTGAACTGGGGTGGCAGAGTGGGCTAAAGAATGGTGATGGATTAAACCCAGATCTTTTGACTGGGTGTGAGTGTTTGATTGATTCAGATGCTCCGTCCATCACCACCCCCCCTTTTGCACCGCTTTTGGCTGCCATAAGTGTGGCAGGGTATGCTCAGACGTGAGTCCCTTGCTCACCTTGCCACTGGATTCAAGCAAGCCGGGCTGAAGACGGCTGGAATGCCCGAAAACGGTCCTCGGAAGCTTGTTTCCGGTCCAGGGAAGACATGGCTTGGCAGTTCGGGCTGGACTGTTCCCATGAGGCACAGGGTCAGACTGATTTGCATATAGCCATGTCTGAACTGGGGTGGCAGAGTGGGCTAAAGAATGGTGATGGATTAAACCCATATCTTTTGACTGGGTGTGAGTGTTTGATTGATTCAGATGCTCCGTCCATCACCACCCCCCTTTTGCACCGCTTTTGGCTGCCATAAGTGTGGCAGGGTATGCTCAGACGTGAGTCCCTTGCTCACCTTGCCACTGGATTCAAGCAAGCCGGGCTGAAGACGGCTGGAATGCCAGAAAACGGTCCTCGGAAGCTTGTTTCCGGTCCAGGTAAGACATGGCGTGGCAGTTCGGGCTGGACTGTTCCCATGAGGCACAGGGTCAGACTGATTTGCATATAGCCATGTCTGAACTGGGGTGGCAGAGTGGGCTAAAGAACGGTGATGTATTAAACCCAGATCTTTTGACTGGGTGTGAGTGTTTGATTGATTCAGATGCTCCATCCATCACCACCCCCCTTTTGCACCGCTTTTGGCCGCCATAAGTGTGGCAGGGTATGCTCAGACGTGAGTCCCTTGCTCACCTTGCCACTGGATTCAAGCAAGCCGGGCTGAAGACGGCTGGAATGCCAGAAAGCGGTCCTCGGAAGCTTGTTTCCGGTCCAGGGAAGACATGGCTTGGCAGTTCGGGCTGGACTGTTCCCATGAGGCACAGGGTCAGACTGATTTGCATATAGCCATGTCTGAACTGGGTTGGCAGAGTGGGCTAAAGAACGGTGATGGATTAAACCCAGATCTTTTGACTGGGTGTGAGTGTTTGATTGATTCAGATGCTCCGTCCATCACCACCCCCCTTTTGCACCGCTTTTGGCCGCCATAAGTGTGGCAGGGTATGCTCAGACGTAAGTCCCTTGCTCACCTTGCCACTGGATTCAAGCAAGCCGGGCTGAAGACGGCTGGAATGCCCGAAAACGGTCCTCGGAAGCTTGTTTCCGGTCCAGGTAAGACATGGCGTGGCAGTTCGGGCTCGACTGTTCCCATGAGGCACACGGTCAGACTGATTTGCATATAGCCATGTCTGAACTGGGGTGGCAGAGTGGGCTAAAGAACGGTGATGGATTAAACCCAGATCTTTTGACTGGGTGTGAGTGTTTGATTGATTCAGATGCTCCGTCCATCACCACCCCCCTTTTGAACCGCTTTTGGCCGCCATAAGTGTGGCAGGGTATGCTCAGACGTGAGTCCCTTGCTCACTTTGCCACTGGATTCAAGCAAGCCGGGCTGAAGACGGCTGGAATGCCAGAAACCGGTCCTCGGAAGCTTGTTTCCGGTCCAGGGAAGACATAGCTTGGCAGTTCGGGCTGGACTGTTCCCATGAGGCACAGGGTCAGACTAATTTGCATATAGCCATGTCTGAACTGGGGTGGCAGAGTGGGCTAAAGAACGGTGATGGATTAAACCCAGATCTTTTGACTGGGTGTGAGTGTTTGATTGATTCAGATGCTCCGTCCATCACCACCCCCCTTTTGCACCGCTTTTGGCCGCCATAAGTGTGGCAGGGTATGCTCAGATGTGAGTCCCTTGCTCACTTTGCCACTGGATTCAAGCAAGCCGGGCTGAAGACGGCTGGAATGCCAGAAACCGGTCCTCGGAAGCTTGTTTCCGGTCCAGGGAAGACATGGCTTGGCAGTTCGGGCTGGACTGTTCCCATGAGGCACAGGGTCAGACTGATTTGCATATAGCCATGTCTGAACTGGGTTGGCAGAGTGGGCTAAAGAACGGTGATGGATTAAACCCAGATCTTTTGACTGGGTGTGAGTGTTTGATTGATTCAGATGCTCCGTCCATCACCACCCCCCTTTTGCACCGCTTTTGGCCGCCATAAGTGTGGCAGGGTATCCTCAGACGTGAGTCCCTTGCTCACCTTGCCACTGGATTCAAGCAAGCCGGGCTGAAGACGGCTGGAATGCCCGAAAACGGTCCTCGGAAGCTTGTTTCCGGTCCAGGTAAGACATGGCGTGGCAGTTCGGGCTCGACTGTTCCCATGAGGCACACGGTCAGACTGATTTGCATATAGCCATGTCTGAACTGGGGTGGCAGAGTGGGCTAAAGAACGGTGATGGATTAAACCCAGATCTTTTGACTGGGTGTGAGTGTTTGATTGATTCAGATGCTCCGTCCATCACCACCCCCCTTTTGCACCGCTTTTGGCCGCCATAAGTGTGGCAGGGTATGCTCAGACGTGAGTCCCTTGCTCACTTTGCCACTGGATTCAAGCAAGCCGGGCTGAAGACGGCTGGAATGCCAGAAACCGGTCCTCGGAAGCTTGTTTCCGGTCCAGGGAAGACATGGCTTGGCAGTTCGGGCTGGACTGTTCCCATGAGGCACAGGGTCAGACTAATTTGCATATAGCCATGTCTGAACTGGGGTGGCAGAGTGGGCTAAAGAACGGTGATGGATTAAACCCAGATCTTTTGACTGGGTGTGAGTGTTTGATTGATTCAGATGCTCCGTCCATCACCACCCCCCTTTTGCACCGCTTTTGGCCGCCATAAGTGTGGCAGGGTATGCTCAGATGTGAGTCCCTTGCTCACTTTGCCACTGGATTCAAGCAAGCCGGGCTGAAGACGGCTGGAATGCCAGAAACCGGTCCTCGGAAGCTTGTTTCCGGTCCAGGGAAGACATGGCTTGGCAGTTTGGGCTGGACTGTTCCCATGAGGCACAGGGTCAGACTGATTTGCATATAGCCATGTCTGAACTGGGGTGGCAGAGTGGGCTAAAGAATGGTGATGGATTAAACCCAGATCTTTTGACTGGGTGTGAGTGTTTGATTGATTCAGATGCTCCGTCCATCACCACCCCCCTTTTGCACCGCTTTTGGCTGCCATAAGTGTGGCAGAGTATGCTCAGACGTGAGTCCCTTGCTCACCTTGCCACTGGATTCAAGCAAGCCGGGCTGAAGATGGCTGGAATGCCAGAAAACGGTCCTCGGAAGCTTGTGTCCGGTCCAGGTAAGACATGGCTTGGCAGTTCAGGCTGGACTGTTCCCATGAGGCACAGGGTCAGACTGATTTGCATATAGCCATGTCTGAACTGGGGTGGCATAGTGGGGTTAAGAACGGTGATGGATTAAACCTAGATCTTTTGACTGGGTGTGAGTGTTTGATTGATTCAGATGCTCCGTCCATCACCACCCCACTTTTGCACCGCTTTTGGCCGCCATAAGTGTGGCAGGGTATGCTCAGACGTGAGTCCCTTGCTCACTTTGCCACTGGATTCAAGCAAGCCGGGCTGAAGACGGCTGGAATGCCAGAAAGCGGTCCTCGGAAGCTTGTTTCCGGTCCAGGGAAGACATGGCTTGGCAGTTCGGGCTGGACTGTTCCCATGAGGCACAGGGTCAGACTGATTTGCATATAACCATGTCTGAACTGGGGTGGCAGAGTGGGCTAAAGAACGGTGATGGATTAAACCCAGATCTTTTGACTGGGTGTGAGTGTTTGATTGATTCAGATGCTCCGTCCATCACCACCCCCCTTTTGCACCGCTTTTGGCCGCCATAAGTGTTTCAGGGTATGCTCAGACGTGAGTCTCTTGCTCACTTTGCCACTGGATTCAAGCAAGCCGGGCTGAAGACGGCTGGAATGCCAGAAACCGGTCCTCGCAAGCTTGTTTCCGGTCCAGGGAAGACATGGCTTGGCAGTTTGGGCTGGACTGTTCCCATGAGGCACAGGGTCAGACAGATTTGCATATAGCCATGTCTGAACTGGGGTGGCAGAGTGGGCTAAAGAACGGTCATGGACTGAACCCAGATCTTTTGACTGGGTGTGAGTGTTTGATTGATTCAGATGCTCCGTCCATCACCATCCCCCTTTTGCACTGCTTTTGGCCGCCATAAGTGTGGCAGGGTATGCTCAGACGTGAGTTCCTTGCTCACTTTGCCACTGGATTCAAGCAAGCCGGGCTGAAGACGGCTGGAATGCCAGAAACCGGTCCTCGGAAGCTTGTTTCCGGTCCAGGGAAGACATGGCTTCGCAGTTCGGGCTGGACTGTTCCCATGAGGCACAGGGTCAGACTGATTTGCATATAGCCATGTCTGAACTGGGGTGGCAGAGTGGGCTAAAGAACGGTGATGGATTAAACCCAGATCTTTTGACTGGGTGTGAGTGTTTGATTGATTCAGATGCTCCGTCCATCACCACCCCCCTTTTGCACCGCTTTTGGATGCCATAAGTGTGGCAGGGTATGCTCAGACGTGAGTCCCTTGCTCACTTTGCCACTGGATTCAAGCAAGCCGGGCTGAAGACGGCTGGAATGCCAGAAAGCGGTCCTCGGAAGCTTGTTTCCGGTCCAGGGAAGACATGGCTTGGCAGTTTGGGCTGGACTGTTACCATGAGGCACAGGGTCAGACTGATTTGCATATAGCCATGTCTGAACTGGGGTGGCAGAGTGGGCTAAAGAACGGTGATGGATTAAACCCAGATCTTTTGACTGGGTGTGAGTGTTTGATTGATTCAGATGCTCCGTCCATCACCACCCCCCTTTTGCACCGCTTTTGGCCGCCATAAGTGTGGCAGGGTATGATCAGACGTGAGTCCCTTGCTCACTTTGCCACTGGATTCAAACAAGCCGGGCTGAACACGGCTGGAATGCCAGAAACCGGTCCACAGAAGCTTGTTTCCGGTCCAGGGAAGACATGGCTTGGCAGTTCGGGCTGGAGTGTTCCCATGAGGCACAGGGTCAGACTGATTTGCATATAGCCATGTCTGAACTGGGGTGGCAGAGTGGGCTAAAGAACGGTGATGGATTAAACCCAGATCTTTTGACTGGGTACGAGTGTTTGATTGATTCAGATGCTCCGTCCATCACCACCCCCCTTTTGCACCGCTTTTGGCCGCCATAAGTGTGGCAGGGTATGCTCAGATGTGAGTCCCTTGCTCTTTTTGCCACGGGATTCAAGCAAGCCGGGCTGAAGACGGCTGGAATGCCAGAAACCGGTCCTCGGAAGCTTGTTTCCGGTCCAGGGAAGACATAGCTTGGCAGGTCGGGCTGGACTGTTCCCAGGAGGCACAGGGTCAGACTGATTTGCATATAGCCATGTCTGAACTGGGGTGGCAGAGTGGGCTAAAGAATGGTGATGGATTAAACCCAGATCTTTTGATTGGGTGTGAGTGTTTGATTGATTCAGATGCTCCGTCCATCACCACCCCCCTTTTGCACCGCTTTTGGCTGCCATAAGTGTGGCAGGGTATGCTCAGACGTGAGTCCCTTGCTCACCTTGCCACTGGATTCAAGCAAGCCGGGCTGAAGACGGCTGGAATGCCAGAAAACGGTCCTCGGAAGCTTGTTTCCGGTCCAGGTAAGACATGGCTTGGCAGTTCGGGCTGGACTGTTCCCATGAGGCACAGGGTCAGACTGATTTGCACATAGCCATGTCTGAACTGGGGTGGCAGAGTGTGCTAAAGAACGGTGATGGATTAAACCCAGATCTTTTGACTGGGTGTGAGTGTTTGATTGATTCAGATGCTCCGTCCATCACCACCCCCCTTTTGCACCGCTTTTGGCCGCCATAAGTGTGGCAGGGTATGCTCAGACGTGAGTCCCTTGCTCACTTTGCCACTGGATTCAAGCAAGCCAGGCTGAAGACGGCTGGAATGCCAGAAACCGGTCCTCGGAAGCTTGTTTCCGGTCCAGGGAAGACATGGCTTGGCAGTTCGGGCTGGACTGTTCCCATGAGGCACAGGGTAAGACTGATTTGCATATAGCCATGTCTGAACTGGGGTGTCAGAGTGGGCTAAAGAACGGTGATGGATTAAACCCAGTACTTTTGACTGGGTGTGAGTGTTTGATTGATTCAGATGCTCCGTCCATCACCACCCCCCTTTTGCACCGCTTTTGGCCGCCATAAGTGTGGCAGGGTATGCTCAGATGTGAGTCCCTTGCTCACTTTGCCACTGGATTCAAGCAAGCCGGGCTGCAGACGGCTGGAATGCCAGAAAGCGGTCCTCGGAAGCTTGTTTCCGGTCCAGGGAAGACATGGCTTGGCAGTTCGGGCTGGACTGTTCCCATGAGGCACAGGGTCAGACTGATCTGCATATAGCCATGTCTGAACTGGGGTGGCAGAGTGGGCTAAAGAACGGTGATGGATTAAACCCAGATCTTTTGACTGGGTGTGAGTGTTTGATTGATTCAGATGCTCCGTCCATCACCACCCCCCTTTTGCACCGCTTTTGGCTGCCATAAGTGTGGCAGTGTATGCTCAGACGTGAGTCCCTTGCTCACCTTGCCACTGGATTCAAGCAAGCCGGGCTGAAGACGGCAGGAATGCCAGAAACCGGTCCTCGGAAGCTTGTTTCCGGTCCAGGGAAGACATGGCTTGGCAGTTCGGGCTGGACTGTTCCCATGAGGCACAGGGTTAGACTGATTTGCATATAGCCAATGCTGAACTGGGGTGGCAGAGTGGGCTAAAGAACAGTGATGGATTAAACCCCGATCTTTTGACTGGGTGTGAGTGTTTGATTGATTCAGATGCTCCGTCCATCACCACCCCCCTTTTGCACCGCTTTTGGCTGCCATAAGTGTGGCAGGGTATGCTCAGACGTGAGTCCCTTGCTCACCTTGCCACTGGATTCAAGCAAGCCGGGCTGAAGACGGCTGGAATGCCAGAAAACGGTCCTCGGAAGCTTGTTTCCGGTCCAGGTAAGACATGGCTTGGCAGTTCGGGCTGGACTGTTCCCATGAGGCACAGGGTCAGACTGATTTGCACATAGCCATGTCTGAACTGGGGTGGCAGAGTGTGCTAAAGAACGGTGATGGATTAAAACCAGATCTTTTGACTGGGTGTGAGTGTTTGATTGATTCAGATGCTCCGTCCATCACCACCCCCCTTTTGCACCGCTTTTGGCCGCCATAAGTGTGGCAGGGTATGCTCAGACGTGAGTCCCTTGCTCACTTTGCCACTGGATTCAAGCAAGCCAGGCTGAAGACGGCTGGAATGCCAGAAACCGGTCCTCGGAAGCTTGTTTCCGGTCCAGGGAAGACATGGCTTGGCAGTTCGGGCTGGACTGTTCCCATGAGGCACAGGGTCAGACTGATTTGCATATAGCCATGTCTGAACTGGGGTGGCAGAGTGGGCTAAAGAACGGTGATGGATTAAACCCAGTACTTTTGACTGGGTGTGAGTGTTTGATTGATTCAGATGCTCCGTCCATCACCACCCCCCTTTTGCACCGCTTTTGGCCGCCATAAGTGTGGCAGGGTATGCTCAGATGTGAGTCCCTTGCTCACTTTGCCACTGGATTCAAGCAAGCCGGGCTGCAGACGGCTGGAATGCCAGAAAGCGGACCTCGGAAGCTTGTTTCCGGTCCAGGGAAGACATGGCTTGGCAGTTCGGGCTGGACTGTTCCCATGAGGCACAGGGTCAGACTGATCTGCATATAGCCATGTCTGAACTGGGGTGGCAGAGTGGGCTAAAGAACGGTGATGGATTAAACCCAGATCTTTTGACTGGGTGTGAGTGTTTGATTGATTCAGATGCTCCGTCCATCACCACCCCCCTTTTGCACCGCTTTTGGCTGCCATAAGTGTGGCAGGGTATGCTCAGACGTGAGTCCCTTGCTCACCTTGCCACTGGATTCAAGCAAGCCGGGCTGAAGACGGCAGGAATGCCAGAAACCGGTCCTCGGAAGCTTGTTTCCGGTCCAGGGAAGACATGGCTTGGCAGTTCGGGCTGGACTGTTCCCATGAGGCACAGGGTTAGACTGATTTGCATATAGCCAATGCTGAACTGGGGTGGCAGAGTGGGCTAAAGAACAGTGATGGATTAAACCCCGATCTTTTGACTGGGTGTGAGTGTTTGATTGATTCAGATGCTCCGTCCATCACCACCCCCCTTTTGCACCGCTTTTGCCCGCCATAAGTGTGGCAGGGTATGCTCAGACGTGAGTCCCTTGCTCACTTTGCCACTGGATTCAAGCAAGCCGGGCTGAAGACGGCTGTAATGCCAGAAACCGGTCCTGGGAAGCTTGTTTCCGGTCCAGGGAAGACATGGCTTGGCAGTTCGGGCTGGACTGTTCCCATGAGGCACAGGGTCAGACTGATTTGCATATAGCCATGTCTGAACTGGGGTGGCAGAGTGGGCTAAAGAATGGTGATGGATTAAACCCAGATCTTTTGACTGGGTGTGAGTGTTTGATTGATTCAGATGCTCCGTCCATCACCACCCCCCCTTTTGCACCGCTTTTGGCTGCCATAAGTGTGGCAGGGTATGCTCAGACGTGAGTCCCTTGCTCACCTTGCCACTGGATTCAAGCAAGCCGGGCTGAAGACGGCTGGAATGCCCGAAAACGGTCCTCGGAAGCTTGTTTCCGGTCCAGGTAAGACATGGCGTGGCAGTTCGGGCTGGACTGTTCCCATGAGGCACAGGGTCAGACTGATTTGCATATAGCCATGTCTGAACTGGGGTGGCAGAGTGGGCTAAAGAACGGTGATGGATTAAACCCAGATCTTTTGACTGGGTGTGAGTGTTTGATTGATTCAGATGCTCCGTCCATCACCACCCCCCTTTTGCACCGCTTTTGGCCGCCATAAGTGTGGCAGGGTATGCTCAGACGTGAGTCCCTTGCTCACTTTGCCACTGGATTCAAGCAAGCCGGGCTGAAGACGGCTGGAATGCCAGAAAGCGGTCCTCGGAAGCTTGTTTCCAGTCCAGGGAAGACATGGCTTGGCAGTTCGGGCTGGACTGTTCCCATGAGGCACAGGGTCAGACTGATTTGCATATACCCATGTCTGAACTGGGGTGGCAGAGTGGGCTAAAGAACGGTGATGGATTAAACCCAGATCTTTTGACTGGGTGTGAGTGTTTGATTGATTCAGATGCTCCGTCCATCACCACCCCCCTTTTGCACCGCTTTTGGCCGCCATAAGTGTGGCAGGGTATGCTCAGACGTGAGTCCCTTGCTCCCTTTGCCACTAGATTCAAGCAAGCCGGGCTGAAGACGGCTGAAATGCCAGAAACCGGTCCTCGGAAGCTTGTTTCCGGTCCAGGGAAGACATGGCTTGGCAGTTCGGGCTGCACTGTTCCCATGAGGCACAGGGTCAGACTGATTTTCATATTGCCATGTCTGAACTGGGGTGGCAGAGTAGGCTAAAGAACGGTGATGGATTAAACCCAGATCTTTTGACTGGATGTGAGTGTTTGATTGATTCAGATGCTCCGTCCATCACCACCCCCCTTTTGCACCGCTTTTGGCCGCCATAAGTGTGGGAGGGTATGCTCAGACGTGAGTCCCTTGCTCACTTTGCTACTGGATTCAAGCAAGCCGGGCTGAAGACGGCTGGAATGCCAGAAACCGGTCCTCGGAAGCTTGTTTCCGGTCCAGGGAAGACATGGCTTGGCAGTTCGGGCTGGACTGTTCCCATGAGGCACAGGGTCAGACTGATTTACATATATCCATGTCTGAACTGGGGTGGCAGAGTGGGCTAAAGAACGGTGATGGATTAAACCCAGATCTTTTGACTGGGTGTGAGTGTTTGATTGATTCAGATGCTCCGTCCATCACCACCCCCCTTTTGCACCGCTTTTTGCCGCCATAAGTGTGGCAGGGTATGCTCAGACGTGAGTCCCTTGCTCACTTTGCCACTGGATTCGGCTGGAATGCCAGAAACCGGTCCTCGGAAGCTTGTTTCCGGTCCAGGGAAGACATGGCTTGGCAGTTCGGGCTGGACTGTTCCCATGAGGCACAGGGTCAGACTGATTTGCATATAGCCATGTCTGAACTGGGGTGGCAGAGTGGGCTAAAGAACGGTGATGGATTAAACCCAGATCTTTTGACTGGGTGTGAGTGTTTGATTGATTCAGATGCTCCGTCCATCACCACCCCCCTTTTGCACCGCTTTTGGCGGCCATAAGTGTGACAGGGTATGCTCAGACGTGAGTCCCTTGCTCACTTTGCCACTGGATTCAAGCAAGCCGGGCTGAAGACGGCTGGAATGCCAGAAACCGGTCCTCGGAAGCTTGTTTCCGGTCCAGGGAAGACATGGCTTGGCAGTTCGGGCTGGACTGTTCCCATGAGGCACAGGGTCAGACTGATTTGCATATAGCCATGTCTGAACTGGGGTGGCAGAGTGGGCTAAAGAATGGTGATGGATTAAACCCAGATCTTTTGACTGGGTGTGAGTGTTTGATTGATTCAGATGCTCCGTCCATCACCACCCCCCCTTTTGCACCGCTTTTGGCTGCCATAAGTGTGGCAGGGTATGCTCAGACGTGAGTCCCTTGCTCACCTTGCCACTGGATTCAAGCAAGCCGGGCTGAAGACGGCTGGAATGCCCGAAAACGGTCCTCGGAAGCTTGTTTCCGGTCCAGGGAAGACATGGCTTGGCAGTTCGGGCTGGACTGTTCCCATGAGGCACAGGGTCAGACTGATTTGCATATAGCCATGTCTGAACTGGGGTGGCAGAGTGGGCTAAAGAATGGTGATGGATTAAACCCATATCTTTTGACTGGGTGTGAGTGTTTGATTGATTCAGATGCTCCGTCCATCACCACCCCCCTTTTGCACCGCTTTTGGCTGCCATAAGTGTGTCAGGGTATGCTCAGACGTGAGTCCCTTGCTCACCTTGCCACTGGATTCAAGCAAGCCGGGCTGAAGACGGCTGGAATGCCAGAAAACGGTCCTCGGAAGCTTGTTTCCGGTCCAGGTAAGACATGGCGTGGCAGTTCGGGCTGGACTGTTCCCATGAGGCACAGGGTCAGACTGATTTGCATATAGCCATGTCTGAACTGGGGTGGCAGAGTGGGCTAAAGAACGGTGATGTATTAAACCCAGATCTTTTGACTGGGTGTGAGTGTTTGATTGATTCAGATGCTCCGTCCATCACCACCCCCCTTTTGCACCGCTTTTGGCCGCCATAAGTGTGGCAGGGTATGCTCAGACGTGAGTCCCTTGCTCACCTTGCCACTGGATTCAAGCAAGCCGGGCTGAAGACGGCTGGAATGCCCGAAAACGGTCCTCGGAAGCTTGTTTCCGGTCCAGGGAAGACATGGCTTGGCAGTTCGGGCTGGACTGTTCCCATGAGGCACAGGGTCAGACTGATTTGCATATAGCCATGTCTGAACTGGGGTGGCAGAGTGGGCTAAAGAACGGTGATGGATTAAACCCAGATCTTTTGACTGGGTGTGAGTGTTTTATTGATTCAGATGCTCTGTCCATCACCACCCCCCTTTTGCACCGCTTTTGGCCGCCATAAGTGTGGCAGGGTATGCTGAGACGTGAGTCCCTTGCTCACATTGCCACTGGATTCAAGCAAGCCGGGCTGAAGACGGCTGGAATGCCAGAAACCGGTCCTTGGAAGCTTGTTTCCGGTCCAGGGAAGACATGGCTTGGCAGTTCGGGCTGGACTGTTCCCATGAGGCACAGGGTCAGACTGATTTGCATATAGCCATGTCTGAACTGGGGTGGCAGAGTGGGCTAAAGAACGGTGATGGATTAAACCCAGATCTTTTGACTGGGTGTGAGTGTTTGATTGATTCAGATGCTCCGTCCATCACCACCCCCCTTTTGCACCGCTTTTGGCCGCCATAAGTGTGGAAGGGTATGCTCAGACGTGAGTCCCTTGCTCACTTTGCCACTGGATTCAAGCAAGCCGGGCTGAAGACGGCTGGAATGCCAGAAACCGGTCCTCGGAAGCTTGTTTCCAGTCCAGGGAAGACATGGCTTGGCAGTTCGGGCTGGACTGTTCCCATGAGGCACAGGGTCAGACTGATTTGCATATAGCCATGTCTGAACTGGGGTGGCAGAGTGGGCTAAAGAATGGTGATGGATTAAACCCAGATCTTTTGACTGGGTGTGAGTGTTTGATTGATTCAGATGCTCCGTCCATCACCACCCCCCTTTTGCACCGCTTTTGGATGCCATAAGTGTGGCAGGGTATGCTCAGACGTGAGTCCCTTGCTCACTTTGCCACTGGATTCAAGCAAGCCGGGCTGAAGACGGCTGGAATGCCAGAAAGCGGTCCTCGGAAGCTTGTTTCCGGTCCAGGGAAGACATGGCTTGGCAGTTTGGGCTGGACTGTTACCATGAGGCACAGGGTCAGACTGATTTGCATATAGCCATGTCTGAACTGGGGTGGCAGAGTGGGCTAAAGAACGGTGATGGATTAAACCCAGATCTTTTGACTGGGTGTGAGTGTTTGATTGATTCAGATGCTCCGTCCATCACCACCCCCCTTTTGCACCGCTTTTGGCCGCCATAAGTGTGGCAGGGTATGATCAGACGTGAGTCCCTTGCTCACTTTGCCACTGGATTCAAACAAGCCGGGCTGAAGACGGCTGGAATGCCAGAAACCGGTCCACAGAAGCTTGTTTCCGGTCCAGGGAAGACATGGCTTGGCAGTTCAGGCTGGAGTGTTCCCATGAGGCACAGGGTCAGACTGATTTGCATATAGCCATGTCTGAACTGGGGTGGCAGAGTGGGCTAAAGAACGGTGATGGATTAAACCCAGATCTTTTGACTGGGTACGAGTGTTTGATTGATTCAGATGCTCCGTCCATCACCACCCCCCTTTTGCACCGCTTTTGGCCGCCATAAGTGTGGCAGGGTATGCTCAGATGTGAGTCCCTTGCTCTTTTTGCCACGGGATTCAAGCAAGCCGGGCTGAAGACGGCTGGAATGCCAGAAACCGGTCCTCGGAAGCTTGTTTCCGGTCCAGGGAAGACATAGCTTGGCAGTTCGGGCTGGACTGTTCCCAGGAGGCACAGGGTCAGACTGATTTGCATATAGCCATGTCTGAACTGGGGTGGCAGAGTGGGCTAAAGAATGGTGATGGATTAAACCCAGATCTTTTGACTGGGTGTGAGTGTTTGATTGATTCAGATGCTCCGTCCATCACCACCCCCCTTTTGCACCGCTTTTGGCTGCCATAAGTGTGGCAGGGTATGCTCAGACGTGAGTCCCTTGCTCACCTTGCCACTGGATTCAAGCAAGCCGGGCTGAAGACGGCTGGAATGCCAGAAAACGGTCCTCGGAAGCTTGTTTCCGGTCCAGGTAAGACATGGCTTGGCAGTTCGGGCTGGACTGTTCCCATGAGGCACAGGGTCAGACTGATTTGCACATAGCAATGTCTGAACTGGGGTGGCAGAGTGTGCTAAAGAACGGTGATGGATTAAACCCAGATCTTTTGACTGGGTGTGAGTGTTTGATTGATTCAGATGCTCCGTCCATCACCACCCCCCTTTTGCACCGCTTTTGGCCGCCATAAGTGTGGCAGGGTATGCTCAGACGTGAGTCCCTTGCTCACTTTGCCACTGGATTCAAGCAAGCCAGGCTGAAGACGGCTGGAATGCCAGAAACCGGTCCTCGGAAGCTTGTTTCCGGTCCAGGGAAGACATGGCTTGGCAGTTCGGGCTGGACTGTTCCCATGAGGCACAGGGTCAGACTGATTTGCATATAGCCTTGTCTGAACTGGGGTGGCAGAGTGGGCTAAAGAACGGTGATGGATTAAACCCAGTACTTTTGACTGGGTGTGAGTGTTTGATTGATTCAGATGCTCCGTCCATCACCACCCCCCTTTTGCACCGCTTTTGGCCGCCATAAGTGTGGCAGGGTATGCTCAGATGTGAGTCCCTTGCTCACTTTGCCACTGGATTCAAGCAAGCCGGGCTGCAGACGGCTGGAATGCCAGAAAGCGGTCCTCGGAAGCTTGTTTCCGGTCCAGGGAAGACATGGCTTGGCAGTTCGGGCTGGACTGTTCCCATGAGGCACAGGGTCAGACTGATCTGCATATAGCCATGTCTGAACTGGGGTGGCAGAGTGGGCTAAAGAACGGTGATGGATTAAACCCAGATCTTTTGACTGGGTGTGAGTGTTTGATTGATTCAGATGCTCCGTCCATCACCACCCCCCTTTTGCACCGTTTTTGGCTGCCATAAGTGTGGCAGGGTATGCTCAGACGTGAGTCCCTTGCTCACCTTGCCACTGGATTCAAGCAAGCCGGGCTGAAGACGGCAGGAATGCCAGAAACCGGTCCTCGGAAGCTTGTTTCCGGTCCAGGGAAGACATGGCTTGGCAGTTCGGGCTGGACTGTTCCCATGAGGCACAGGGTTAGACTGATTTGCATATAGCCAATGCTGAACTGGGGTGGCAGAGTGGGCTAAAGAACAGTGATGGATTAAACCCCGATCTTTTGACTGGGTGTGAGTGTTTGATTGATTCAGATGCTCCGTCCATCACCACCCCCCTTTTGCACCGCTTTTGCCCGCCATAAGTGTGGCAGGGTATGCTCAGACGTGAGTCCCTTGCTCACTTTGCCACTGGATTCAAGCAAGCCGGGCTGAAGACGGCTGTAATGCCAGAAACCGGTCCTGGGAAGCTTGTTTCCGGTCCAGGGAAGACATGGCTTGGCAGTTCGGGCTGGACTGTTCCCATGAGGCACAGGGTCAGACTGATTTGCATATAGCCATGTCTGAACTGGGGTGGCAGAGTGGGCTAAAGAATGGTGATGGATTAAACCCAGATCTTTTGACTGGGTGTGAGTGTTTGATTGATTCAGATGCTCCGTCCATCACCACCCCCCCTTTTGCACCGCTTTTGGCTGCCATAAGTGTGGCAGGGTATGCTCAGACGTGAGTCCCTTGCTCACCTTGCCACTGGATTCAAGCAAGCCGGGCTGAAGACGGCTGGAATGCCCGAAAACGGTCCTCGGAAGCTTGTTTCCGGTCCAGGTAAGACATGGCATGGCAGTTCGGGCTGGACTGTTCCCATGAGGCACAGGGTCAGACTGATTTGCATATAGCCATGTCTGAACTGGGGTGGCAGAGTGGGCTAAAGAACGGTGATGGATTAAACCCAGATCTTTTGACTGGGTGTGAGTGTTTGATTGATTCAGATGCTCCGTCCATCACCACCCCCCTTTTGCACCGCTTTTGGCCGCCATAAGTGTGGCAGGGTATGCTCAGACGTGAGTCCCTTGCTCACTTTGCCACTGGATTCAAGCAAGCCGGGCTGAAGACGGCTGGAATGCCAGAAAGCGGTCCTCGGAAGCTTGTTTCCAGTCCAGGGAAGACATGGCTTGGCAGTTCGGGCTGGACTGTTCCCATGAGGCACAGGGTCAGACTGATTTGCATATACCCATGTCTGAACTGGGGTGGCAGAGTGGGCTAAAGAACGGTGATGGATTAAACCCAGATCTTTTGACTGGGTGTGAGTGTTTGATTGATTCAGATGCTCCGTCCATCACCACCCCCCTTTTGCACCGCTTTTGGCCGCCATAAGTGTGGCAGGGTATGCTCAGACATGAGTCCCTTGCTCCCTTTGCCACTAGATTCAAGCAAGCCGGGCTGAAGACGGCTGAAATGCCAGAAACCGGTCCTCGGAAGCTTGTTTCCGGTCCAGGGAAGACATGGCTTGGCAGTTCGGGCTGGACTGTTCCCATGAGGCACAGGGTCAGACTGATTTGCATATAGCCATGTCTGAACTGGGGTGGCAGAGTGGGCTAAAGAATGGTGATGGATTAAACCCAGATCTTTTGACTGGGTGTGAGTGTTTGATTGATTCAGATGCTCCGTCCATCACCACCCCCCCTTTTGCACCGCTTTTGGCTGCCATAAGTGTGGCAGGGTATGCTCAGACCTGAGTCCCTTGCTCACCTTGCCACTGGATTCAAGCAAGCCGGGCTGAAGACGGCTGGAATGCCCGAAAACGGTCCTCGGAAGCTTGTTTCCGGTCCAGGTAAGACATGGCGTGGCAGTTCAGGCTGGACTGTTCCCATGAGGCACAGGGTCAGACTGATTTGCATATAGGCATGTCTGAACTGGGGTGGCAGAGTGGGCTAAAGAACGGTGATGGATTAAACCCAGATCTTTTGACTGGGTGTGAGTGTTTGATTGATTCAGATGCTCCGTCCATCACCACCCCCCTTTTGCACCGCTTTTGGCCGCCATAAGTGTGGCAGGGTATGCTCAGACGTGAGTCCCTTGCTCACTTTGCCACTGGATTCAAGCAAGCCGGGCTGAAGACGGCTGGAATGCCAGAAAGCGGTCCTCGGAAGCTTGTTTCCGGTCCAGGGAAGACATGGCTTGGCAGTTCGGGCTGGACTGTTCCCATGAGGCACAGGGTCAGACTGATTTGCATATAGCCATGTCTGAACTGGGGTGGCAGAGTGGGCTAAAGAACGGTGATGGATTAAACCCAGATCTTTTGACTGGGTGTGAGTGTTTGATTGATTCAGATGCTCCGTCCATCACCACCCCCCTTTTGCACCGCTTTTGGCCGCCATAAGTGTGGCAGGGTATGCTCAGACGTGAGTCCCTTGCTCACTTTGCCACTGGATTCAAGCAAGCCGGGCTGAAGACGGCTGGAATGCCAGAAAGCGGTCCTCGGAAGCTTGTTTCCGGTCCAGGGAAGACATGGCTTGGCAGTTCGGGCTGGACTGTTCCCATGAGGCACAGGGTCAGACTGATTTGCATATAGCCATGTCTGAACTGGGGTGGCAGAGTGGGCTAAAGAACGGTGATGGATTAAACCCAGATCTTTTGACTGGGTGTGAGTGTTTGATTGATTCAGATGCTCCGTCCATCACCACCCCCCTTTTGCACCGCCTTTGGCCGCCATAAGTGTGGCAGGGTATGCTCCGACGTGAGTCCCTTGCTCACTTTGCCACTGGATTCAAGCAAGCCGGGCTGAAGACGGCTGGAATGCCAGAAACTGGTCCTGGGAAGCTTGTTTCCGGTCCAGGGAAGACATGGCTTGGCAGTTTGAGCTGGACTGTTCCCATAAGGCACAGGGTCAGACTAATGTGCATATAGCCATGTCTGAACTGGGGTGGCAGAGTGGGCTAAAGAACGGTGATGGATTAAACCCAGATCTTTTGACTGGGTGTGAGTGTTTGATTGATTCAGATGCTCCGTCCATCACCAACCCCCTTTTGCACCGCTTTTGGCCTCCATAAGTGTGGCAGGGTATGATCAGACGTGAGTCCCTTGCTCACTTTGCCACTGGATTCAAGCAAGCCGGGCTGAAGACGGCTGGGATGCCAGAAACCGGTCCTCGGAAGCTTGTTTCCGGTCCAGGGAAGACATGGCTTGGCAGTTCGGGCTGGACTGTTCCCATGAGGCACAGGGTCAGACTGATTTGCATATAGCCATGTCTGAACTGGGGTGGCAGAGTGGGCTAAAGAACGGTGATGGATTAAACCCAGATCTTTTGACTGAGTGTGAGTGTTTGATTGATTCAGATGCTCCGTCCATCACCACCCCCCTTTTGCACCGCTTTTGGCTTCCATAAGTGTGGCAGAGTATGCTCAGACGTGAGTCCCTTGCTCACCTTGCCACTGGATTCAAGCAAGCCGGGCTGAAGACGGCTGGAATGCCAGAAAACGGTCCTCGGAAGCTTGTTTCCGGTCCAGGTAAGACATGGCTTGGCAGTTCGGGCTGGACTGTTCCCATGAGGCACAGGGTCAGCCTGATTTGCATATAGCCATGTCTGAACTGGGGTGGCAGAGTGGGCTAAAGAACGGTGATGGATTAAACCCAGATCTTTTGACTGGGTGTGAGTGTTTGATTGATTCAGATGCTCCGTCCATCACCACCCCCTTTTGCACCGCTTTTGGCCGCCATAAGTGTGGCAGGGTATGCTCAGATGTGAGTCCCTTGCTCACTTTGCCACTGGATTCAAGCAAGCCGGGCTGAAGACGGCTGCAATGCCAGAAACCGGTCCTCGGAAGCTTTTTTCCGGTCCAGGGAAGACATGGCTTGGCAGTTCGGGCTGGACTGTTCCCATGAGGCACAGGGTCAGACTGATTTGCATATAGCCATGTCTGAACTGGGGTGGCAGAGTGGGCTAAAGAACGGTGATGGATTAAACCCAGTACTTTTGACTGGGTGTGAGTGTTTGATTGATTCAGATGCTCCGTCCATCACCACCCCCCTTTTGCACCGCTTTTGGCCGCCATAAGTGTGGCAGGGTATGCTCAGATGTGAGTCCCTTGCTCACTTTGCCACTGGATTCAAGCAAGCCGGGCTGCAGACGGCTGGAATGCCAGAAAGCGGTCCTCGGAAGCTTGTTTCCGGTCCAGGGAAGACATGGCTTGGCAGTTCGGGCTGGACTGTTCCCATGAGGCACAGGGTCAGACTGATCTGCATATAGCCATGTCTGAACTGGGGTGGCAGAGTGGGCTAAAGAACGGTGATGGATTAAACCCAGATCTTTTGACTGGGTGTGAGTGTTTGATTGATTCAGATGCTCCGTCCATCACCACCCCCCTTTTGCACCGCTTTTGCCCGCCATAAGTGTGGCAGGGTATGCTCAGACGTGAGTCCCTTGCTCACTTTGCCACTGGATTCAAGCAAGCCGGGCTGAAGACGGCTGTAATGCCAGAAACCGGTCCTGGGAAGCTTGTTTCCGGTCCAGGGAAGACATGGCTTGGCAGTTCGGGCTGGACTGTTCCCATGAGGCACAGGGTCAGACTGATTTGCATATAGCCATGTCTGAACTGGGGTGGCAGAGTGGGCTAAAGAATGGTGATGGATTAAACCCAGATCTTTTGACTGGGTGTGAGTGTTTGATTGATTCAGATGCTCCGTCCATCACCACCCCCACTTTTGCACCGCTTTTGGCTGCCATAAGTGTGGCAGGGTATGCTCAGACGTGAGTCCCTTGCTCACCTTGCCACTGGATTCAAGCAAGCCGGGCTGAAGACGGCTGGAATGCCCGAAAACGGTCCTCGGAAGCTTGTTTCCGGTCCAGGTAAGACATGGCGTGGCAGTTCGGGCTGGACTGTTCCCATGAGGCACAGGGTCAGACTGATTTGCATATAGCCATGTCTGAACTGGGGTGGCAGAGTGGGCTAAAGAACGGTGATGGATTAAAACCAGATCTTTTGACTGGGTGTGAGTGTTTGATTGATTCAGATGCTCCGATCATCACCACCCCCCTTTTGCACCGCTTTTGGCCGCCATAAGTGTGGCAGGGTATGCTCAGACGTGAGTCCCTTGCTCACTTTGCCACTGGATTCAAGCAAGCCGGGCTGAAGACGGCTGGAATGCCAGAAAGCGGTCCTCGGAAGCTTGTTTCCAGTCCAGGGAAGACATGGCTTGGCAGTTCGGGCTGGACTGTTCCCATGAGGCACAGGGTCAGACTGATTTGCATATACCCATGTCTGAACTGGGGTGGCAGAGTGGGCTAAAGAACGGTGATGGATTAAACCCAGATCTTTTGACTGGGTGTGAGTGTTTGATTGATTCAGATGCTCCGTCCATCACCACCCCCCTTTTACACCGCTTTTGACCGCCATAAGTGTGGCAGGGTATGCTCAGACGTGAGTCCCTTGCTCACTTTGCCACTGGATTCAAGCAAGCCGGGCTGAAGACGGCTGGAATGCCAGAAACTGGTCCTGGGAAGCTTGTTTCCGGTCCAGGGAAGACATGGCTTGGCAGTTTGAGCTGGACTGTTCCCATAAGGCACAGGGTCAGACTAATGTGCATATAGCCATGTCTGAACTGGGGTGGCAGAGTGGGCTAAAGAACGGTGATGGATTAAACCCAGATCTTTTGACTGGGTGTGAGTGTTTGATTGATTCAGATGCTCCGTGCATCACCAACCCCCTTTTGCACCGCTTTTGGCCTCCATAAGTGTGGCAGGGTATGATCAGACGTGAGTCCCTTGCTCACTTTGCCACTGGATTCAAGCAAGCCGGGCTGAAGACGGCTGGGATGCCAGAAACCGGTCCTCGGAAGCTTGTTTCCGGTCCAGGGAAGACATGGCTTGGCAGTTCGGGCTGGACTGTTCCCATGAGGCACAGGGTCAGACTGATTTGCATATAGCCATGTCTGAACTGGGGTGGCAGAGTGGGCTAAAGAACGGTGATGGATTAAACCCAGATCTTTTGACTGGGTGTGAGTGTTTGATTGATTCAGATGCTCCGTCCATCACCACCCCCCTTTTGCACTGCTTTTGGCTTCCATAAGTGTGGCAGAGTATGCTCAGACGTGAGTCCCTTGCTCACCTTGCCACTGGATTCAAGCAAGCCGGGCTGAAGACGGCTGGAATGCCAGAAAACGGTCCTCGGAAGCTTGTTTCCGGTCCAGGTAAGACATGGCTTGGCAGTTCGGGCTGGACTGTTCCCATGAGGCACAGGGTCAGACTGATTTGCATATAGCCATGTCTGAACTGGGGTGGCAGAGTGGGCTAAAGAACGGTGATGGATTTAACCCAGATCTTTTGACTGGGTGTGAGTGTTTGATTGATTCAGATGCTCCGTCCATCACCACCCCCTTTTGCACCGCTTTTGGCCGCCATAAGTGTGGCAGGGTATGCTCAGATGTGAGTCCCTTGCTCACTTTGCCACTGGATTCAAGCAAGCCGGGCTGAAGACGGCTGCAATGCCAGAAACCGGTCCTCGGAAGCTTGTTTCCGGTCCAGGGAAGACATGGCTTGGCAGTTCGGGCTGGACTGTTCCCATGAGGCACAGGGTCAGACTGATTTGCATATAGCCATGTCTGAACTGGGGTGGCAGAGTGGGCTAAAGAACGGTGATGGATTAAACCCAGTACTTTTGACTGGGTGTGAGTGTTTGATTGATTCAGATGCTCCGTCCATCACCACCCCCCTTTTGCACCGCTTTTGGCCGCCATAAGTGTGGCAGGGTATGCTCAGATGTGAGTCCCTTGCTCACTTTGCCACTGGATTCAAGCAAGCCGGGCTGCAGACGGCTGGAATGCCAGAAAGCGGTCCTCGGAAGCTTGTTTCCGGTCCAGGGAAGACATGGCTTGGCAGTTCGGGCTGGACTGTTCCCATGAGGCACAGGGTCAGACTGATCTGCATATAGCCATGTCTGAACTGGGGTGGCAGAGTGGGCTAAAGAACGGTGATGGATTAAACCCAGATCTTTTGACTGGGTGTGAGTGTTTGATTGATTCAGATGCTCCGTCCATCACCACCCCCCTTTTGCACCGCTTTTGGCTGCCATAAGTGTGGCAGGGTATGCTCAGACGTGAGTCCCTTGCTCACCTTGCCACTGGATTCAAGCAAGCCGGGCTGAAGACGGCAGGAATGCCAGAAACCGGTCCTCGGAAGCTTGTTTCCGGTCCAGGGAAGACATGGCTTGGCAGTTCGGGCTGGACTGTTCCCATGAGGCACAGGGTTAGACTGATTTGCATATAGCCAATGCTGAACTGGGGTGGCAGAGTGGGCTAAAGAACAGTGATGGATTAAACCCCGATCTTTTGACTGGGTGTGAGTGTTTGATTGATTCAGATGCTCCGTCCATCACCACCCCCCTTTTGCACCGCTTTTGCCCGCCATAAGTGTGGCAGGGTATGCTCAGACGTGAGTCCCTTGCTCACTTTGCCACTGGATTCAAGCAAGCCGGGCTGAAGACGGCTGTAATGCCAGAAACCGGTCCTGGGAAGCTTGTTTCCGGTCCAGGGAAGACATGGCTTGGCAGTTCGGGCTGGACTGTTCCCATGAGGCACAGGGTCAGACTGATTTGCATATAGCCATGTCTGAACTGGGGTGGCAGAGTGGGCTAAAGAATGGTGATGGATTAAACCCAGATCTTTTGACTGGGTGTGAGTGTTTGATTGATTCAGATGCTCCGTCCATCACCACCCCCCCTTTTGCACCGCTTTTGGCTGCCATAAGTGTGGCAGGGTATGCTCAGACCTGAGTCCCTTGCTCACCTTGCCACTGGATTCAAGCAAGCCGGGCTGAAGACGGCTGGAATGCCCGAAAACGGTCCTCGGAAGCTTGTTTCCGGTCCAGGTAAGACATGGCGTGGCAGTTCGGGCTGGACTGTTCCCATGAGGCACAGGGTCAGACTGATTTGCATATAGCCATGTCTGAACTGGGGTGGCAGAGTGGGCTAAAGAACGGTGATGGATTAAACCCAGATCTTTTGACTGGGTGTGAGTGTTTGATTGATTCAGATGCTCCGTCCATCACCACCCCCCTTTTGCACCGCTTTTGGCCGCCATAAGTGTGGCAGGGTATGCTCAGACGTGAGTCCCTTGCTCACTTTGCCACTGGATTCAAGCAAGCCGGGCTGAAGACGGCTGGAATGCCAGAAAGCGGTCCTCGGAAGCTTGTTTCCAGTCCAGGGAAGACATGGCTTGGCAGTTCGGGCTGGACTGTTCCCATGAGGCACAGGGTCAGACTGATTTGCATATACCCATGTCTGAACTGGGGTGGCAGAGTGGGCTAAAGAACGGTGATGGATTAAACCCAGATCTTTTGACTGGGTGTGAGTGTTTGATTGATTCAGATGCTCCGTCCATCACCACCCCCCTTTTGCACCGCTTTTGGCCGCCATAAGTGTGGCAGGGTATGCTCAGACGTGAGTCCCTTGCTCCCTTTGCCACTAAATTCAAGCAAGCCGGGCTGAAGACGGCTGAAATGCCAGAAACCGGTCCTCGGAAGCTTGTTTCCGGTCCAGGGAAGACATGGCTTGGCAGTTCGGGCTGCACTGTTCCCATGAGGCACAGGGTCAGACTGATTTTCATATTGCCATGTCTGAACTGGGGTGGCAGAGTAGGCTAAAGAACGGTGATGGATTAAACCCAGATCTTTTGACTGGATGTGAGTGTTTGATTGATTCAGATGCTCCGTCCATCACCACCCCCCTTTTGCACCGCTTTTGGCCGCCATAAGTGTGGGAGGGTATGCTCAGACGTGAGTCCCTTGCTCACTTTGCTACTGGATTCAAGCAAGCCGGGCTGAAGACGGCTGGAATGCCAGAAACCGGTCCTCGGAAGCTTGTTTCCGGTCCAGGGAAGACATGGCTTGGCAGTTCGGGCTGGACTGTTCCCATGAGGCACAGGGTCAGACTGATTTACATATATCCATGTCTGAACTGGGGTGGCAGAGTGGGCTAAAGAACGGTGATGGATTAAACCCAGATCTCTTGACTGGGTGTGAGTGTTTGATTGATTCAGATGCTCCGTCCATCACCACCCCCCTTTTGCACCGCTTTTTGCCGCCATAAGTGTGGCAGGGTATGCTCAGACGTGAGTCCCTTGCTCACTTTGCCACTGGATTCGGCTGGAATGCCAGAAACCGGTCCTCGGAAGCTTGTTTCCGGTCCAGGGAAGACATGGCTTGGCAGTTCGGGCTGGACTGTTCCCATGAGGCACAGGGTCAGACTGATTTGCATATAGCCATGTCTGAACTGGGGTGGCAGAGTGGGCTAAAGAACGGTGATGGATTAAACCCAGATCTTTTGACTGGGTGTGAGTGTTTGATTGATTCAGATGCTCCGTCCATCACCACCCCCCTTTTGCACCGCTTTTGGCCGCCATAAGTGTGACAGGGTATGCTCAGACGTGAGTCCCTTGCTCACTTTGCCACTGGATTCAAGCAAGCCGGGCTGAAGACGGCTGGAATGCCTGAAACCGGTCCTCGGAAGCTTGTTTCCGGTCCAGGGAAGACATGGCTTGGCAGTTCGGGCTGGACTGTTACCATGAGGCACAGGGTCAGACTGATTTGCATATAGCCATGTCTGAACTGGGGTGGCAGAGTGGGCTAAAGAATGGTGATGGATTAAACCCAGATCTTTTGACTGGGTGTGAGTGTTTGATTGATTCAGATGCTCCGTCCATCACCACCCCCCCTTTTGCACCGCTTTTGGCTGCCATAAGTGTGGCAGGGTATGCTCAGACGTGAGTCCCTTGCTCACCTTGCCACTGGATTCAAGCAAGCCGGGCTGAAGACGGCTGGAATGCCCGAAAACGGTCCTCGGAAGCTTGTTTCCGGTCCAGGGAAGACATGGCTTGGCAGTTCGGGCTGGACTGTTCCCATGAGGCACAGGGTCAGACTGATTTGCATATAGCCATGTCTGAACTGGGGTGGCAGAGTGGGCTAAAGAATGGTGATGGATTAAACCCATATCTTTTGACTGGGTGTGAGTGTTTGATTGATTCAGATGCTCCGTCCATCACCACCCCCCTTTTGCACCGCTTTTGGCTGCCATAAGTGTGGCAGGGTATGCTCAGACATGAGTCCCTTGCTCACCTTGCCACTGGATTCAAGCAAGCCGGGCTGAAGACGGCTGGAATGCCAGAAAACGGTCCTCGGAAGCTTGTTTCCGGTCCAGGTAAGACATGGCGTGGCAGTTCGGGCTGGACTGTTCCCATGAGGCACAGGGTCAGACTGATTTGCATATAGCCATGTCTGAACTGGGGTGGCAGAGTGGGCTAAAGAACGGTGATGTATTAAACCCAGATCTTTTGACTGGGTGTGAGTGTTTGATTGATTCAGATGCTCCATCCATCACCACCCCCCTTTTGCACCGCTTTTGGCCGCCATAAGTGTGGCAGGGTATGCTCAGACGTGAGTCCCTTGCTCACCTTGCCACTGGATTCAAGCAAGCCGGGCTGAAGACGGCTGGAATGCCAGAAAGCGGTCCTCGGAAGCTTGTTTCCGGTCCAGGGAAGACATGGCTTGGCAGTTCGGGCTGGACTGTTCCCATGAGGCACAGGGTCAGACTGATTTGCATATAGCCATGTCTGAACTGGGTTGGCAGAGTGGGCTAAAGAACGGTGATGGATTAAACCCAGATCTTTTGACTGGGTGTGAGTGTTTGATTGATTCAGATGCTCCGTCCATCACCACCCCCCTTTTGCACCGCTTTTGGCCGCCATAAGTGTGGCAGGGTATGCTCAGACGTGAGTCCCTTGCTCACCTTGCCACTGGATTCAAGCAAGCCGGGCTGAAGACGGCTGGAATGCCCGAAAACGGTCCTCGGAAGCTTGTTTCCGGTCCAGGTAAGACATGGCGTGGCAGTTCGGGCTCGACTGTTCCCATGAGGCACACGGTCAGACTGATTTGCATATAGCCATGTCTGAACTGGGGTGGCAGAGTGGGCTAAAGAACGGTGATGGATTAAACCCAGATCTTTTGACTGGGTGTGAGTGTTTGATTGATTCAGATGCTCCGTCCATCACCACCCCCCTTTTGCACCGCTTTTGGCCTCCATAAGTGTGGCAGGGTATGCTCAGACGTGAGTCCCTTGCTCACTTTGCCACTGGATTCAAGCAAGCCGGGCTGAAGACGGCTGGAATGCCAGAAACCGGTCCTCGGAAGCTTGTTTCCGGTCCAGGGAAGACATGGCTTGGCAGTTCGGGCTGGACTGTTCCCATGAGGCACAGGGTCAGACTAATTTGCATATAGCCATGTCTGAACTGGGGTGGCAGAGTGGGCTAAAGAACGGTGATGGATTAAACCCAGATCTTTTGACTGGGTGTGAGTGTTTGATTGATTCAGATGCTCCGTCCATCACCACCCCCCTTTTGCACCGCTTTTGGCCGCCATAAGTGTGGCAGGGTATGCTCAGATGTGAGTCCCTTGCTCACTTTGCCACTGGATTCAAGCAAGCCGGGCTGAAGACGGCTGGAATGCCAGAAACCGGTCCTCGGAAGCTTGTTTCCGGTCCAGGGAAGACATGGCTTGGCAGTTCGGGCTGGACTGTTCCCATGAGGCACAGGGTCAGACTGATTTGCATATAGCCATGTCTGAACTGGGTTGGCAGAGTGGGCTAAAGAACGGTGATGGATTAAACCCAGATCTTTTGACTGGGTGTGAGTGTTTGATTGATTCAGATGCTCCGTCCATCACCACCCCCCTTTTGCACCGCTTTTGGCCGCCATAAGTGTGGCAGGGTATGCTCAGACGTGAGTCCCTTGCTCACCTTGCCACTGGATTCAAGCAAGCCGGGCTGAAGACGGCTGGAATGCCCGAAAACGGTCCTCGGAAGCTTGTTTCCGGTCCAGGGAAGACATGGCTTGGCAGTTCGGGCTGGACTGTTCCCATGAGGCACAGGGTCAGACTAATTTGCATATAGCCATGTCTGAACTGGGGTGGCAGAGTGGGCTAAAGAACGGTGATGGATTAAACCCAGATCTTTTGACTGGGTGTGAGTGTTTGATTGATTCAGATGCTCCGTCCATCACCACCCCCCTTTTGCACCGCTTTTGGCCGCCATAAGTGTGGCAGGGTATGCTCAGATGTGAGTCCCTTGCTCACTTTGCCACTGGATTCAAGCAAGCCGGGCTGAAGACGGCTGGAATGCCAGAAACCGGTCCTCGGAAGCTTGTTTCCGGTCCAGGGAAGACATGGCTTGGCAGTTTGGGCTGGACTGTTCCCATGAGGCACAGGGTCAGACTGATTTGCATATAGCCATGTCTGAACTGGGGTGGCAGAGTGGGCTAAAGAATGGTGATGGATTAAACCCAGATCTTTTGACTGGGTGTGAGTGTTTGATTGATTCAGATGCTCCGTCCATCACCACCCCCCTTTTGCACCGCTTTTGGCTGCCATAAGTGTGGCAGAGTATGCTCAGACGTGAGTCCCTTGCTCACCTTGCCACTGGATTCAAGCAAGCCGGGCTGAAGATGGCTGGAATGCCAGAAAACGGTCCTCGGAAGCTTGTGTCCGGTCCAGGTAAGACATGGCTTGGCAGTTCAGGCTGGACTGTTCCCATGAGGCACAGGGTCAGACTGATTTGCATATAGCCATGTCTGAACTGGGGTGGCATAGTGGGGTTAAGAACGGTGATGGATTAAACCTAGATCTTTTGACTGGGTGTGAGTGTTTGATTGATTCAGATGCTCCGTCCATCACCACCCCACTTTTGCACCGCTTTTGGCCGCCATAAGTGTGGCAGGGTATGCTCAGACGTGAGTCCCTTGCTCACTTTGCCACTGGATTCAAGCAAGCCGGGCTGAAGACGGCTGGAATGCCAGAAAGCGGTCCTCGGAAGCTTGTTTCCGGTCCAGGGAAGACATGGCTTGGCAGTTCGGGCTGGACTGTTCCCATGAGGCACAGGGTCAGACTGATTTGCATATAACCATGTCTGAACTGGGGTGGCAGAGTGGGCTAAAGAACGGTGATGGATTAAACCCAGATCTTTTGACTGGGTGTGAGTGTTTGATTGATTCAGATGCTCCGTCCATCACCACCCCCCTTTTGCACCGCTTTTGGCCGCCATAAGTGTTTCAGGGTATGCTCAGACGTGAGTCCCTTGCTCACTTTGCCACTGGATTCAAGCAAGCCGGGCTGAAGACGGCTGGAATGCCAGAAACCGGTCCTCGCAAGCTTGTTTCCGGTCCAGGGAAGACATGGCTTGGCAGTTTGGGCTGGACTGTTCCCATGAGGCACAGGGTCAGACAGATTTGCATATAGCCATGTCTGAACTGGGGTGGCAGAGTGGGCTAAAGAACGGTCATGGACTGAACCCAGATCTTTTGACTGGGTGTGAGTGTTTGATTGATTCAGATGCTCCGTCCATCACCATCCCCCTTTTGCACTGCTTTTGGCCGCCATAAGTGTGGCAGGGTATGCTCAGACGTGAGTTCCTTGCTCACTTTGCCACTGGATTCAAGCAAGCCGGGCTGAAGACGGCTGGAATGCCAGAAACCGGTCCTCGGAAGCTTGTTTCCGGTCCAGGGAAGACATGGCTTGGCAGTTCGGGCTGGACTGTTCCCATGAGGCACAGGGTCAGACTGATTTGCATATAGCCATGTCTGAACTGGGGTGGCAGAATGGGCTAAAGAACGGTGATGGATTAAACCCAGATCTTTTGACTGGGTGTGAGTGTTTTATTGATTCAGATGCTCCGTTCATCACCACCCCCCTTTTGCACCGCTTTTGGCCGCCATAAGTGTGGCAGGGTATGCTGAGACGTGAGTCCCTTGCTCACATTGCCACTGGATTCAAGCAAGCCGGGCTGAAGACGGCTGGAATGCCAGAAACCGGTCCTTGGAAGCTTGTTTCCGGTCCAGGGAAGACATGGCTTGGCAGTTCGGGCTGGACTGTTCCCATGAGGCACAGGGTCAGACTGATTTGCATATAGCCATGTCTGAACTGGGGTGGCAGAGTGGGCTAAAGAACGGTGATGGATTAAACCCAGATCTTTTGACTGGGTGTGAGTGTTTGATTGATTCAGATGCTCCGTCCATCACCACCCCCCTTTTGCACCGCTTTTGGCCGCCATAAGTGTGGAAGGGTATGCTCAGACGTGAGTCCCTTGCTCACTTTGCCACTGGATTCAAGCAAGCCGGGCTGAAGACGGCTGGAATGCCAGAAACCGGTCCTCGGAAGCTTGTTTCCAGTCCAGGGAAGACATGGCTTGGCAGTTCGGGCTGGACTGTTCCCATGAGGCACAGGGTCAGACTGATTTGCATATAGCCATGTCTGAACTGGGGTGGCAGAGTGGGCTAAAGAATGGTGATGGATTAAACCCAGATCTTTTGACTGGGTGTGAGTGTTTGATTGATTCAGATGCTCCGTCCATCACCACCCCCCTTTTGCACCGCTTTTGGATGCCATAAGTGTGGCAGGGTATGCTCAGACGTGAGTCCCTTGCTCACTTTGCCACTGGATTCAAGCAAGCCGGGCTGAAGACGGCTGGAATGCCAGAAAGCGGTCCTCGGAAGCTTGTTTCCGGTCCAGGGAAGACATGGCTTGGCAGTTTGGGCTGGACTGTTACCATGAGGCACAGGGTCAGACTGATTTGCATATAGCCATGTCTGAACTGGGGTGGCAGAGTGGGCTAAAGAACGGTGATGGATTAAACCCAGATCTTTTGACTGGGTGTGAGTGTTTGATTGATTCAGATGCTCCGTCCATCACCACCCCCCTTTTGCACCGCTTTTGGCCGCCATAAGTGTGGCAGGGTATGATCAGACGTGAGTCCCTTGCTCACTTTGCCACTGGATTCAAACAAGCCGGGCTGAAGACGGCTGGAATGCCAGAAACCGGTCCACAGAAGCTTGTTTCCGGTCCAGGGAAGACATGGCTTGGCAGTTCGGGCTGGAGTGTTCCCATGAGGCACAGGGTCAGACTGATTTGCATATAGCCATGTCTGAACTGGGGTGGCAGAGTGGGCTAAAGAACGGTGATGGATTAAACCCAGATCTTTTGACTGGGTACGAGTGTTTGATTGATTCAGATGCTCCGTCCATCACCACCCCCCTTTTGCACCGCTTTTGGCCGCCATAAGTGTGGCAGGGTATGCTCAGATGTGAGTCCCTTGCTCTTTTTGCCACGGGATTCAAGCAAGCCGGGCTGAAGACGGCTGGAATGCCAGAAACCGGTCCTCGGAAGCTTGTTTCCGGTCCAGGGAAGACATAGCTTGGCAGGTCGGGCTGGACTGTTCCCAGGAGGCACAGGGTCAGACTGATTTGCATATAGCCATGTCTGAACTGGGGTGGCAGAGTGGGCTAAAGAATGGTGATGGATTAAACCCAGATCTTTTGACTGGGTGTGAGTGTTTGATTGATTCAGATGCTCCGTCCATCACCACCCCCCTTTTGCACCGCTTTTGGCTGCCATAAGTGTGGCAGGGTATGCTCAGACGTGAGTCCCTTGCTCACCTTGCCACTGGATTCAAGCAAGCCGGGCTGAAGACGGCTGGAATGCCAGAAAACGGTCCTCGGAAGCTTGTTTCCGGTCCAGGTAAGACATGGCTTGGCAGTTCGGGCTGGACTGTTCCCATGAGGCACAGGGTCAGACTGATTTGCACATAGCCATGTCTGAACTGGGGTGGCAGAGTGTGCTAAAGAACGGTGATGGATTAAACCCAGATCTTTTGACTGGGTGTGAGTGTTTGATTGATTCAGATGCTCCGTCCATCACCACCCCCCTTTTGCACCGCTTTTGGCCGCCATAAGTGTGGCAGGGTATGCTCAGACGTGAGTCCCTTGCTCACTTTGCCACTGGATTCAAGCAAGCCAGGCTGAAGACGGCTGGAATGCCAGAAACCGGTCCTCGGAAGCTTGTTTCCGGTCCAGGGAAGACATGGCTTGGCAGTTCGGGCTGGACTGTTCCCATGAGGCACAGGGTCAGACTGATTTGCATATAGCCATGTCTGAACTGGGGTGGCAGAGTGGGCTAAAGAACGGTGATGGATTAAACCCAGTACTTTTGACTGGGTGTGAGTGTTTGATTGATTCAGATGCTCCGTCCATCACCACCCCCCTTTTGCACCGCTTTTGGCCGCCATAAGTGTGGCAGGGTATGCTCAGATGTGAGTCCCTTGCTCACTTTGCCACTGGATTCAAGCAAGCCGGGCTGCAGACGGCTGGAATGCCAGAAAGCGGTCCTCGGAAGCTTGTTTCCGGTCCAGGGAAGACATGGCTTGGCAGTTCGGGCTGGACTGTTCCCATGAGGCACAGGGTCAGACTGATCTGCATATAGCCATGTCTGAACTGGGGTGGCAGAGTGGGCTAAAGAACGGTGATGGATTAAACCCAGATCTTTTGACTGGGTGTGAGTGTTTGATTGATTCAGATGCTCCGTCCATCACCACCCCCCTTTTGCACCGCTTTTGGCTGCCATAAGTGTGGCAGTGTATGCTCAGACGTGAGTCCCTTGCTCACCTTGCCACTGGATTCAAGCAAGCCGGGCTGAAGACGGCAGGAATGCCAGAAACCGGTCCTCGGAAGCTTGTTTCCGGTCCAGGGAAGACATGGCTTGGCAGTTCGGGCTGGACTGTTCCCATGAGGCACAGGGTTAGACTGATTTGCATATAGCCAATGCTGAACTGGGGTGGCAGAGTGGGCTAAAGAACAGTGATGGATTAAACCCCGATCTTTTGACTGGGTGTGAGTGTTTGATTGATTCAGATGCTCCGTCCATCACCACCCCCCTTTTGCACCGCTTTTGGCTGCCATAAGTGTGGCAGGGTATGCTCAGACGTGAGTCCCTTGCTCACCTTGCCACTGGATTCAAGCAAGCCGGGCTGAAGACGGCTGGAATGCCAGAAAACGGTCCTCGGAAGCTTGTTTCCGGTCCAGGTAAGACATGGCTTGGCAGTTCGGGCTGGACTGTTCCCATGAGGCACAGGGTCAGACTGATTTGCACATAGCCATGTCTGAACTGGGGTGGCAGAGTGTGCTAAAGAACGGTGATGGATTAAACCCAGATCTTTTGACTGGGTGTGAGTGTTTGATTGATTCAGATGCTCCGTCCATCACCACCCCCCTTTTGCACCGCTTTTGGCCGCCATAAGTGTGGCAGGGTATGCTCAGACGTGAGTCCCTTGCTCACTTTGCCACTGGATTCAAGCAAGCCAGGCTGAAGACGGCTGGAATGCCAGAAACCGGTCCTCGGAAGCTTGTTTCCGGTCCAGGGAAGACATGGCTTGGCAGTTCGGGCTGGACTGTTCCCATGAGGCACAGGGTCAGACTGATTTGCATATAGCCATGTCTGAACTGGGGTGGCAGAGTGGGCTAAAGAATGGTGATGGATTAAACCCAGATCTTTTGACTGGGTGTGAGTGTTTGATTGATTCAGATGCTCCGTCCATCACCACCCCCCTTTTGCACCGCTTTTGCCCGCCATAAGTGTGGCAGGGTATGCTCAGACGTGAGTCCCTTGCTCACTTTGCCACTGGATTCAAGCAAGCCGGGCTGAAGACGGCTGTAATGCCAGAAACCGGTCCTGGGAAGCTTGTTTCCGGTCCAGGGAAGACATGGCTTGGCAGTTCGGGCTGGACTGTTCCCATGAGGCACAGGGTCAGACTGATTTGCATATAGCCATGTCTGAACTGGGGTGGCAGAGTGGGCTAAAGAATGGTGATGGATTAAACCCAGATCTTTTGACTGGGTGTGAGTGTTTGATTGATTCAGATGCTCCGTCCATCACCACCCCCCCTTTTGCACCGCTTTTGGCTGCCATAAGTGTGGCAGGGTATGCTCAGACGTGAGTCCCTTGCTCACCTTGCCACTGGATTCAAGCAAGCCGGGCTGAAGACGGCTGGAATGCCCGAAAACGGTCCTCGGAAGCTTGTTTCCGGTCCAGGTAAGACATGGCGTGGCAGTTCGGGCTGGACTGTTCCCATGAGGCACAGGGTCAGACTGATTTGCATATAGCCATGTCTGAACTGGGGTGGCAGAGTGGGCTAAAGAACGGTGATGGATTAAACCCAGATCTTTTGACTGGGTGTGAGTGTTTGATTGATTCAGATGCTCCGATCATCACCACCCCCCTTTTGCACCGCTTTTGGCCGCCATAAGTGTGGCAGGGTATGCTCAGACGTGAGTCCCTTGCTCACTTTGCCACTGGATTCAAGCAAGCCGGGCTGAAGACGGCTGGAATGCCAGAAAGCGGTCCTCGGAAGCTTGTTTCCAGTCCAGGGAAGACATGGCTTGGCAGTTCGGGCTGGACTGTTCCCATGAGGCACAGGGTCAGACTGATTTGCATATACCCATGTCTGAACTGGGGTGGCAGAGTGGGCTAAAGAACGGTGATGGATTAAACCCAGATCTTTTGACTGGGTGTGAGTGTTTGATTGATTCAGATGCTCCGTCCATCACCACCCCCCTTTTGCACCGCTTTTGGCCGCCATAAGTGTGGCAGGGTATGCTCAGACGTGAGTCCCTTGCTCACTTTGCCACTGGATTCAAGCAAGCCGGGCTGAAGACGGCTGGAATGCCAGAAACTGGTCCTGGGAAGCTTGTTTCCGGTCCAGGGAAGACATGGCTTGGCAGTTTGAGCTGGACTGTTCCCATAAGGCACAGGGTCAGACTAATGTGCATATAGCCATGTCTGAACTGGGGTGGCAGAGTGGGCTAAAGAACGGTGATGGATTAAACCCAGATCTTTTGACTGGGTGTGAGTGTTTGATTGATTCAGATGCTCCATCCATCACCAACCCCCTTTTGCACCGCTTTTGGCCTCCATAAATGTGGCAGGGTATGATCAGACGTGAGTCCCTTGCTCACTTTGCCACTGGATTCAAGCAAGCCGGGCTGAAGACGGCTGGGATGCCAGAAACCGGTCCTCGGAAGCTTGTTTCCGGTCCAGGGAAGACATGGCTTGGCAGTTCGGGCTGGACTGTTCCCATGAGGCACAGGGTCAGACTGATTTGCATATAGCCATGTCTGAACTGGGGTGGCAGAGTGGGCTAAAGAACGGTGATGGATTAAACCCAGATCTTTTGACTGGGTGTGAGTGTTTGATTGATTCAGATGCTCCGTCCATCACCACCCCCCTTTTGCACTGCTTTTGGCTTCCATAAGTGTGGCAGAGTATGCTCAGACGTGAGTCCCTTGCTCACCTTGCCACTGGATTCAAGCAAGCCGGGCTGAAGACGGCTGGAATGCCAGAAAACGGTCCTCGGAAGCTTGTTTCCGGTCCAGGTAAGACATGGCTTGGCAGTTCGGGCTGGACTGTTCCCATGAGGCACAGGGTCAGACTGATTTGCATATAGCCATGTCTGAACTGGGGTGGCAGAGTGGGCTAAAGAACGGTGATGGATTTAACCCAGATCTTTTGACTGGGTGTGAGTGTTTGATTGATTCAGATGCTCCGTCCATCACCACCCCCTTTTGCACCGCTTTTGGCCGCCATAAGTGTGGCAGGGTATGCTCAGATGTGAGTCCCTTGCTCACTTTGCCACTGGATTCAAGCAAGCCGGGCTGAAGACGGCTGCAATGCCAGAAACCGGTCCTCGGAAGCTTGTTTCCGGTCCAGGGAAGACATGGCTTGGCAGTTCGGGCTGGACTGTTCCCATGAGGCACAGGGTCAGACTGATTTGCATATAGCCATGTCTGAACTGGGGTGGCAGAGTGGGCTAAAGAACGGTGATGGATTAAACCCAGTACTTTTGACTGGGTGTGAGTGTTTGATTGATTCAGATGCTCCGTCCATCACCACCCCCCTTTTGCACCGCTTTTGGCCGCCATAAGTGTGGCAGGGTATGCTCAGATGTGAGTCCCTTGCTCACTTTGCCACTGGATTCAAGCAAGCCGGGCTGCAGACGGCTGGAATGCCAGAAAGCGGTCCTCGGAAGCTTGTTTCCGGTCCAGGGAAGACATGGCTTGGCAGTTCGGGCTGGACTGTTCCCATGAGGCACAGGGTCAGACTGATCTGCATATAGCCATGTCTGAACTGGGGTGGCAGAGTGGGCTAAAGAACGGTGATGGATTAAACCCAGATCTTTTGACTGGGTGTGAGTGTTTGATTGATTCAGATGCTCCGTCCATCACCACCCCCCTTTTGCACCGCTTTTGGCTGCCATAAGTGTGGCAGGGTATGCTCAGACGTGAGTCCCTTGCTCACCTTGCCACTGGATTCAAGCAAGCCGGGCTGAAGACGGCAGGAATGCCAGAAACCGGTCCTCGGAAGCTTGTTTCCGGTCCAGGGAAGACATGGCTTGGCAGTTCGGGCTGGACTGTTCCCATGAGGCACAGGGTTAGACTGATTTGCATATAGCCAATGCTGAACTGGGGTGGCAGAGTGGGCTAAAGAACAGTGATGGATTAAACCCCGATCTTTTGACTGGGTGTGAGTGTTTGATTGATTCAGATGCTCCGTCCATCACCACCCCCCTTTTGCACCGCTTTTGCCCGCCATAAGTGTGGCAGGGTATGCTCAGACGTGAGTCCCTTGCTCACTTTGCCACTGGATTCAAGCAAGCCGGGCTGAAGACGGCTGTAATGCCAGAAACCGGTCCTGGGAAGCTTGTTTCCGGTCCAGGGAAGACATGGCTTGGCAGTTCGGGCTGGACTGTTCCCATGAGGCACAGGGTCAGACTGATTTGCATATAGCCATGTCTGAACTGGGGTGGCAGAGTGGGCTAAAGAATGGTGATGGATTAAACCCAGATCTTTTGACTGGGTGTGAGTGTTTGATTGATTCAGATGCTCCGTCCATCACCACCCCCCCTTTTGCACCGCTTTTGGCTGCCATAAGTGTGGCAGGGTATGCTCAGACCTGAGTCCCTTGCTCACCTTGCCACTGGATTCAAGCAAGCCGGGCTGAAGACGGCTGGAATGCCCGAAAACGGTCCTCGGAAGCTTGTTTCCGGTCCAGGTAAGACATGGCGTGGCAGTTCGGGCTGGACTGTTCCCATGAGGCACAGGGTCAGACTGATTTGCATATAGCCATGTCTGAACTGGGGTGGCAGAGTGGGCTAAAGAACGGTGATGGATTAAACCCAGATCTTTTGACTGGGTGTGAGTGTTTGATTGATTCAGATGCTCCGTCCATCACCACCCCCCTTTTGCACCGCTTTTGGCCGCCATAAGTGTGGCAGGGTATGCTCAGACGTGAGTCCCTTGCTCACTTTGCCACTGGATTCAAGCAAGCCGGGCTGAAGACGGCTGGAATGCCAGAAAGCGGTCCTCGGAAGCTTGTTTCCAGTCCAGGGAAGACATGGCTTGGCAGTTCGGGCTGGACTGTTCCCATGAGGCACAGGGTCAGACTGATTTGCATATACCCATGTCTGAACTGGGGTGGCAGAGTGGGCTAAAGAACGGTGATGGATTAAACCCAGATCTTTTGACTGGGTGTGAGTGTTTGATTGATTCAGATGCTCCGTCCATCACCACCCCCCTTTTGCACCGCTTTTGGCCGCCATAAGTGTGGCAGGGTATGCTCAGACGTGAGTCCCTTGCTCCCTTTGCCACTAGATTCAAGCAAGCCGGGCTGAAGACGGCTGAAATGCCAGAAACCGGTCCTCGGAAGCTTGTTTCCGGTCCAGGGAAGACATGGCTTGGCAGTTCGGGCTGCACTGTTCCCATGAGGCACAGGGTCAGACTGATTTTCATATTGCCATGTCTGAACTGGGGTGGCAGAGTAGGCTAAAGAACGGTGATGGATTAAACCCAGATCTTTTGACTGGATGTGAGTGTTTGATTGATTCAGATGCTCCGTCCATCACCACCCCCCTTTTGCACCGCTTTTGGCCGCCATAAGTGTGGGAGGGTATGCTCAGACGTGAGTCCTTTGCTCACTTTGCTACTGGATTCAAGCAAGCCGGGCTGAAGACGGCTGGAATGCCAGAAACCGGTCCTCGGAAGCTTGTTTCCGGTCCAGGGAAGACATGGCTTGGCAGTTCGGGCTGGACTGTTCCCATGAGGATCAGGGTCAGACTGATTTACATATATCCATGTCTGAACTGGGGTGGCAGAGTGGGCTAAAGAACGGTGATGGATTAAACCCAGATCTCTTGACTGGGTGTGAGTGTTTGATTGATTCAGATGCTCCGTCCATCACCACCCCCCTTTTGCACCGCTTTTTGCCGCCATAAGTGTGGCAGGGTATGCTCAGACGTGAGTCCCTTGCTCACTTTGCCACTGGATTCGGCTGGAATGCCAGAAACCGGTCCTCGGAAGCTTGTTTCCGGTCCAGGGAAGACATGGCTTGGCAGTTCGGGCTGGACTGTTCCCATGAGGCACAGGGTCAGACTGATTTGCATATAGCCATGTCTGAACTGGGGTGGCAGAGTGGGCTAAAGAACGGTGATGGATTAAACCCAGATCTTTTGACTGGGTGTGAGTGTTTGATTGATTCAGATGCTCCGTCCATCACCACCCCCCTTTTGAACCGCTTTTGGCCGCCATAAGTGTGACAGGGTATGCTCAGACGTGAGTCCCTTGCTCACTTTGCCACTGGATTCAAGCAAGCCGGGCTGAAGACGGCTGGAATGCCAGAAACCGGTCCTCGGAAGCTTGTTTCCGGTCCAGGGAAGACATGGCTTGGCAGTTCGGGCTGGACTGTTCCCATGAGGCACAGGGTCAGACTGATTTGCATATAGCCATGTCTGAACTGGGGTGGCAGAGTGGGCTAAAGAATGGTGATGGATTAAACCCAGATCTTTTGACTGGGTGTGAGTGTTTGATTGATTCAGATGCTCCGTCCATCACCACCCCCCCTTTTGCACCGCTTTTGGCTGCCATAAGTGTGGCAGGGTATGCTCAGACGTGAGTCCCTTGCTCACCTTGCCACTGGATTCAAGCAAGCTGGGCTGAAGACGGCTGGAATGCCCGAAAACGGTCCTCGGAAGCTTGTTTCCGGTCCAGGGAAGACATGGCTTGGCAGTTCGGGCTGGACTGTTCCCATGAGGCACAGGGTCAGACTGATTTGCATATAGCCATGTCTGAACTGGGGTGGCAGAGTGGGCTAAAGAATGGTGATGGATTAAACCCATATCTTTTGACTGGGTGTGAGTGTTTGATTGATTCAGATGCTCCGTCCATCACCACCCCCCTTTTGCACCGCTTTTGGCTGCCATAAGTGTGGCAGGGTATGCTCAGACGTGAGTCCCTTGCTCACCTTGCCACTGGATTCAAGCAAGCCGGGCTGAAGACGGCTGGAATGCCAGAAAACGGTCCTCGGAAGCTTGTTTCCGGTCCAGGTAAGACATGGCGTGGCAGTTCGGGCTGGACTGTTCCCATGAGGCACAGGGTCAGACTGATTTGCATATAGCCATGTCTGAACTGGGGTGGCAGAGTGGGCTAAAGAACGGTGATGTATTAAACCCAGATCTTTTGACTGGGTGTGAGTGTTTGATTGATTCAGATGCTCCATCCATCACCACCCCCCTTTTGCACCGCTTTTGGCCGCCATAAGTGTGGCAGGGTATGCTCAGACGTGAGTCCCTTGCTCACCTTGCCACTGGATTCAAGCAAGCCGGGCTGAAGACGGCTGGAATGCCAGAAAGCGGTCCTCGGAAGCTTGTTTCCGGTCCAGGGAAGACATGGCTTGGCAGTTCGGGCTGGACTGTTCCCATGAGGCACAGGGTCAGACTGATTTGCATATAGCCATGTCTGAACTGGGTTGGCAGAGTGGGCTAAAGAACGGTGATGGATTAAACCCAGATCTTTTGACTGGGTGTGAGTGTTTGATTGATTCAGATGCTCCGTCCATCACCACCCCCCTTTTGCACCGCTTTTGGCCGCCATAAGTGTGGCAGGGTATGCTCAGACGTGAGTCCCTTGCTCACCTTGCCACTGGATTCAAGCAAGCCGGGCTGAAGACGGCTGGAATGCCCGAAAACGGTCCTCGGAAGCTTGTTTCCGGTCCAGGTAAGACATGGCGTGGCAGTTCGGGCTCGACTGTTCCCATGAGGCACACGGTCAGACTGATTTGCATATAGCCATGTCTGAACTGGGGTGGCAGAGTGGGCTAAAGAACGGTGATGGATTAAACCCAGATCTTTTGACTGGGTGTGAGTGTTTGATTGATTCAGATGCTCCGTCCATCACCACCCCCCTTTTGCACCGCTTTTGGCCGCCATAAGTGTGGCAGGGTATGCTCAGACGTGAGTCCCTTGCTCACTTTGCCACTGGATTCAAGCAAGCCGGGCTGAAGACGGCTGGAATGCCAGAAACCGGTCCTCGGAAGCTTGTTTCCGGTCCAGGGAAGACATGGCTTGGCAGTTCGGGCTGGACTGTTCCCATGAGGCACAGGGTCAGACTAATTTGCATATAGCCATGTCTGAACTGGGGTGGCAGAGTGGGCTAAAGAACGGTGATGGATTAAACCCAGATCTTTTGACTGGGTGTGAGTGTTTGATTGATTCAGATGCTCCGTCCATCACCACCCCCCTTTTGCACCGCTTTTGGCCGCCATAAGTGTGGCAGGGTATGCTCAGATGTGAGTCCCTTGCTCACTTTGCCACTGGATTCAAGCAAGCCGGGCTGAAGACGGCTGGAATGCCAGAAACCGGTCCTCGGAAGCTTGTTTCCGGTCCAGGGAAGACATGGCTTGGCAGTTCGGGCTGGACTGTTCCCATGAGGCACAGGGTCAGACTAATTTGCATATAGCCATGTCTGAACTGGGGTGGCAGAGTGGGCTAAAGAACGGTGATGGATTAAACCCAGATCTTTTGACTGGGTGTGAGTGTTTGATTGATTCAGATGCTCCGTCAATCACCACCCCCCTTTTGCACCGCTTTTGGCCGCCATAAGTGTGGCAGGGTATGCTCAGATGTGAGTCCCTTGCTCACTTTGCCACTGGATTCAAGCAAGCCGGGCTGAAGACGGCTGGAATGCCAGAAACCGGTCCTCGGAAGCTTGTTTCCGGTCCAGGGAAGACATGGCTTGGCAGTTCGGGCTGGACTGTTCCCATGAGGCACAGGGTCAGACTGATTTGAATATAGCCATGTCTGAACTGGGTTGGCAGAGTGGGCTAAAGAACGGTGATGGATTAAACCCAGATCTTTTGACTGGGTGTGAGTGTTTGATTGATTCAGATGCTCCGTCCATCACCACCCCCCTTTTGCACCGCTTTTGGCCGCCATAAGTGTGGCAGGGTATGCTTAGACGTGAGTCCCTTGCTCACCTTGCCACTGGATTCAAGCAAGCCGGGCTGAAGACGGCTGGAATGCCCGAAAACGGTCCTCGGAAGCTTGTTTCCGGTCCAGGTAAGACATGGCGTGGCAGTTCGGGCTCGACTGTTCCCATGAGGCACACGGTCAGACTGATTTGCATATAGCCATGTCTGAACTGGGGTGGCAGAGTGGGCTAAAGAACGGTGATGGATTAAACCCAGATCTTTTGACTGGGTGTGAGTGTTTGATTGATTCAGATGCTCCGTCCATCACCACCCCCCTTTTGCACCGCTTTTGGCCGCCATAAGTGTGGCAGGGTATGCTCAGACGTGAGTCCCTTGCTCACTTTGCCAGTGGATTCAAGCAAGCCGGGCTGAAGACGGCTGGAATGCCAGAAACCGGTCCTCGGAAGCTTGTTTCCGGTCCAGGGAAGACATGGCTTGGCAGTTCGGGCTGGACTGTTCCCATGAGGCACAGGGTCAGACTAATTTGCATATAGCCATGTCTGAACTGGGGTGGCAGAGTGGGCTAAAGAACGGTGATGGATTAAACCCAGATCTTTTGACTGGGTGTGAGTGTTTGATTGATTCAGATGCTCCGTCCATCACCACCCCCCTTTTGCACCGCTTTTGGCCGCCATAAGTGTGGCAGGGTATGCTCAGATGTGAGTCCCTTGCTCACTTTGCCACTGGATTCAAGCAAGCCGGGCTGAAGACGGCTGGAATGCCAGAAACCGGTCCTCGGAAGCTTGTTTCCGGTCCAGGGAAGACATGGCTTGGCAGTTTGGGCTGGACTGTTCCCATGAGGCACAGGGTCAGACTGATTTGCATATAGCCATGTCTGAACTGGGGTGGCAGAGTGGGCTAAAGAATGGTGATGGATTAAACCCAGATCTTTTGACTGGGTGTGAGTGTTTGATTGATTCAGATGCTCCGTCCATCACCACCCCCCTTTTGCACCGCTTTTGGCTGCCATAAGTGTGGCAGAGTATGCTCAGACGTGAGTCCCTTGCTCACCTTGCCACTGGATTCAAGCAAGCCGGGCTGAAGATGGCTGGAATGCCAGAAAACGGTCCTCGGAAGCTTGTGTCCGGTCCAGGTAAGACATAGCTTGGCAGTTCAGGCTGGACTGTTCCCATGAGGCACAGGGTCAGACTGATTTGCATATAGCCATGTCTGAACTGGGGTGGCATAGTGGGGTTAAGAACGGTGATGGATTAAACCTAGATCTTTTGACTGGGTGTGAGTGTTTGATTGATTCAGATGCTCCGTCCATCACCACCCCACTTTTGCACCGCTTTTGGCCGCCATAAGTGTGGCAGGGTATGCTCAGACGTGAGTCCCTTGCTCACTTTGCCACTGGATTCAAGCAAGCCGGGCTGAAGACGGCTGGAATGCCAGAAAGCGGTCCTCGGAAGCTTGTTTCCGGTCCAGGGAAGACATGGCTTGGCAGTTCGGGCTGGACTGTTCCCATGAGGCACAGGGTCAGACTGATTTGCATATAACCATGTCTGAACTGGGGTGGCAGAGTGGGCTAAAGAACGGTGATGGATTAAACCCAGATCTTTTGACTGGGTGTGAGTGTTTGATTGATTCAGATGCTCCGTCCATCACCACCCCCCTTTTGCACCGCTTTTGGCCGCCATAAGTGTTTCAGGGTATGCTCAGACGTGAGTCCCTTGCTCACTTTGCCACTGGATTCAAGCAAGCCGGGCTGAAGACGGCTGGAATGCCAGAAACCGGTCCTCGCAAGCTTGTTTCCGGTCCAGGGAAGACATGGCTTGGCAGTTTGGGCTGGACTGTTCCCATGAGGCACAGGGTCAGACAGATTTGCATATAGCCATGTCTGAACTGGGGTGGCAGAGTGGGCTAAAGAACGGTCATGGACTGAACCCAGATCTTTTGACTGGGTGTGAGTGTTTGATTGATTCAGATGCTCCGTCCATCACCATCCCCCTTTTGCACTGCTTTTGGCCGCCATAAGTGTGGCAGGGTATGCTCAGACGTGAGTTCCTTGCTCACTTTGCCACTGGATTCAAGCAAGCCGGGCTGAAGACGGCTGGAATGCCAGAAACCGGTCCTCGGAAGCTTGTTTCCGGTCCAGGGAAGACATGGCTTGGCAGTTCGGGCTGGACTGTTCCCATGAGGCACAGGGTCAGACTGATTTGCATATAGCCATGTCTGAACTGGGGTGGCAGAGTGGGCTAAAGAACGGTGATGGATTAAACCCAGATCTTTTGACTGGGTGTGAGTGTTTTATTGATTCAGATGCTCCGTTCATCACCACCCCCCTTTTGCACCGCTTTTGGCCGCCATAAGTGTGGCAGGGTATGCTGAGACGTGAGTCCCTTGCTCACATTGCCACTGGATTCAAGCAAGCCGGGCTGAAGACGGCTGGAATGCCAGAAACCGGTCCTTGGAAGCTTGTTTCCGGTCCAGGGAAGACATGGCTTGGCAGTTCGGGCTGGACTGTTCCCATGAGGCACAGGGTCAGACTGATTTGCATATAGCCATGTCTGAACTGGGGTGGCAGAGTGGGCTAAAGAACGGTGATGGATTAAACCCAGATCTTTTGACTGGGTGTGAGTGTTTGATTGATTCAGATGCTCCGTCCATCACCACCCCCCTTTTGCACCGCTTTTGGCCGCCATAAATGTGGAAGGGTATGCTCAGACGTGAGTCCCTTGCTCACTTTGCCACTGGATTCAAGCAAGCCGGGCTGAAGACGGCTGGAATGCCAGAAACCGGTCCTCGGAAGCTTGTTTCCAGTCCAGGGAAGACATGGCTTGGCAGTTCGGGCTAGACTGTTCCCATGAGGCACAGGGTCAGACTGATTTGCATATAGCCATGTCTGAACTGGGGTGGCAGAGTGGGCTAAAGAATGGTGATGGATTAAACCCAGATCTTTTGACTGGGTGTGAGTGTTTGATTGATTCAGATGCTCCGTACATCACCACCCCCCTTTTGCACCGCTTTTGGATGCCATAAGTGTGGCAGGGTATGCTCAGACGTGAGTCCCTTGCTCACTTTGCCACTGGATTCAAGCAAGCCGGGCTGAAGACGGCTGGAATGCCAGAAAGCGGTCCTCGGAAGCTTGTTTCCGGTCCAGGGAAGACATGGCTTGGCAGTTTGGGCTGGACTGTTACCATGAGGCACAGGGTCAGACTGATTTGCATATAGCCATGTCTGAACTGGGGTGGCAGAGTGGGCTAAAGAACGGTGATGGATTAAACCCAGATCTTTTGACTGGGTGTGAGTGTTTGATTGATTCAGATGCTCCGTCCATCACCACCCCCCTTTTGCACCGCTTTTGGCCGCCATAAGTGTGGCAGGGTATGATCAGACGTGAGTCCCTTGCTCACTTTGCCACTGGATTCAAACAAGCCGGGCTGAAGACGGCTGGAATGCCAGAAACCGGTCCACAGAAGCTTGTTTCCGGTCCAGGGAAGACATGGCTTGGCAGTTCGGGCTGGAGTGTTCCCATGAGGCACAGGGTCAGACTGATTTGCATATAGCCATGTCTGAACTGGGGTGGCAGAGTGGGCTAAAGAACGGTGATGGATTAAACCCAGATCTTTTGACTGGGTACGAGTGTTTGATTGATTCAGATGCTCCGTCCATCACCACCCCCCTTTTGCACCGCTTTTGGCCGCCATAAGTGTGGCAGGGTATGCTCAGATGTGAGTCCCTTGCTCTTTTTGCCACGGGATTCAAGCAAGCCGGGCTGAAGACGGCTGGAATGCCAGAAACCGGTCCTCGGAAGCTTGTTTCCGGTCCAGGGAAGACATAGCTTGTCAGGTCGGGCTGGACTGTTCCCAGGAGGCACAGGGTCAGACTGATTTGCATATAGCCATGTCTGAACTGGGGTGGCAGAGTGGGCTAAAGAATGGTGATGGATTAAACCCAGATCTTTTGACTGGGTGTGAGTGTTTGATTGATTCAGATGCTCCGTCCATCACCACCCCCCTTTTGCACCGCTTTTGGCTGCCATAAGTGTGGCAGGGTATGCTCAGACGTGAGTCCCTTGCTCACCTTGCCACTGGATTCAAGCAAGCCGGGCTGAAGACGGCTGGAATGCCAGAAAACGGTCCTCGGAAGCTTGTTTCCGGTCCAGGTAAGACATGGCTTGGCAGTTCGGGCTGGACTGTTCCCATGAGGCACAGGGTCAGACTGATTTGCACATAGCCATGTCTGAACTGGGGTGGCAGAGTGTGCTAAAGAACGGTGATGGATTAAACCCAGATCTTTTGACTGGGTGTGAGTGTTTGATTGATTCAGATGCTCTGTCCATCACCACCCCCCTTTTGCACCGCTTTTGGCCGCCATAAGTGTGGCAGGGTATGCTCAGACGTGAGTCCCTTGCTCACTTTGCCACTGGATTCAAGCAAGCCAGGCTGAAGACGGCTGGAATGCCAGAAACCGGTCCTCGGAAGCTTGTTTCCGGTCCAGGGAAGACATGGCTTGGCAGTTCGGGCTGGACTGTTCCCATGAGGCACAGGGTCAGACTGATTTGCATATAGCCATGTCTGAACTGGGGTGGCAGAGTGGGCTAAAGAACGGTGATGGATTAAACCCAGTACTTTTGACTGGGTGTGAGTGTTTGATTGATTCAGATGCTCCGTCCATCACCACCCCCCTTTTGCACCGCTTTTGGCCGCCATAAGTGTGGCAGGGTATGCTCAGATGTGAGTCCCTTGCTCACTTTGCCACTGGATTCAAGCAAGCCGGGCTGCAGACGGCTGGAATGCCAGAAAGCGGTCCTCGGAAGCTTGTTTCCGGTCCAGGGAAGACATGGCTTGGCAGTTCGGGCTGGACTGTTCCCATGAGGCACAGGGTCAGACTGATCTGCATATAGCCATGTCTGAACTGGGGTGGCAGAGTGGGCTAAAGAACGGTGATGGATTAAACCCAGATCTTTTGACTGGGTGTGAGTGTTTGATTGATTCAGATGCTCCGTCCATCACCACCCCCCTTTTGCACCGCTTTTGGCTGCCATAAGTGTGGCAGTGTATGCTCAGACGTGAGTCCCTTGCTCACCTTGCCACTGGATTCAAGCAAGCCGGGCTGAAGACGGCAGGAATGCCAGAAACCGGTCCTCGGAAGCTTGTTTCCGGTCCAGGGAAGACATGGCTTGGCAGTTCGGGCTGGACTGTTCCCATGAGGCACAGGGTTAGACTGATTTGCATATAGCCAATGCTGAACTGGGGTGGCAGAGTGGGCTAAAGAACAGTGATGGATTAAACCCCGATCTTTTGACTGGGTGTGAGTGTTTGATTGATTCAGATGCTCCGTCCATCACCACCCCCCTTTTGCACCGCTTTTGGCTGCCATAAGTGTGGCAGGGTATGCTCAGACGTGAGTCACTTGCTCACCTTCCCACTGGATTCAAGCAAGCCGGGCTGAAGACGGCTGGAATGCCAGAAAACGGTCCTCGGAAGCTTGTTTCCGGTCCAGGTAAGACATGGCTTGGCAGTTCGGGCTGGACTGTTCCCATGAGGCACAGGGTCAGACTGATTTGCACATAGCCATGTCTGAACTGGGGTGGCAGAGTGTGCTAAAGAACGGTGATGGATTAAACCCAGATCTTTTGACTGGGTGTGAGTGTTTGATTGATTCAGATGCTCCGTCCATCACCACCCCCCTTTTGCACCGCTTTTGGCCGCCATAAGTGTGGCAGGGTATGCTCAGACGTGAGTCCCTTGCTCACTTTGCCACTGGATTCAAGCAAGCCAGGCTGAAGACGGCTGGAATGCCAGAAACCGGTCCTCGGAAGCTTGTTTCCGGTCCAGGGAAGACATGGCTTGGCAGTTCGGGCTGGACTGTTCCCATGAGGCACAGGGTCAGACTGATTTGCATATAGCCATGTCTGAACTGGGGTGGCAGAGTGGGCTAAAGAACGGTGATGGATTAAACCCAGTACTTTTGACTGGGTGTGAGTGTTTGATTGATTCAGATGCTCCGTCCATCACCACCCCCCTTTTGCACCGCTTTTGGCCGCCATAAGTGTGGCAGGGTATGCTCAGACGTGAGTCCCTTGCTCACTTTGCCACTGGATTCAAGCAAGCCAGGCTGAAGACGGCTGGAATGCCAGAAACCGGTCCTCGGAAGCTTGTTTCCGGTCCAGGGAAGACATGGCTTGGCAGTTCGGGCTGGACTGTTCCCATGAGGCACAGGGTCAGACTGATTTGCATATAGCCATGTCTGAACTGGGGTGGCAGAGTGGGCTAAAGAACGGTGATGGATTAAACCCACTACTTTTGACTGGGTGTGAGTGTTTGATTGATTCAGATGCTCCGTCCATCACCATCCCCCTTTTGCACTGCTTTTGGCCGCCATAAGTGTGGCAGGGTATGCTCAGACGTGAGTTCCTTGCTCACTTTGCCACTGGATTCAAGCAAGCCGGGCTGAAGACGGCTGGAATGCCAGAAACCGGTCCTCGGAAGCTTGTTTCCGGTCCAGGGAAGACATGGCTTGGCAGTTCGGGCTGGACTGTTCCCATGAGGCACAGGGTCAGACTGATTTGCATATAGCCATGTCTGAACTGGGGTGGCAGAGTGGGCTAAAGAACGGTGATGGATTAAACCCAGATCTTTTGACTGGGTGTGAGTGTTTTATTGATTCAGATGCTCCGTTCATCACCACCCCCCTTTTGCACCGCTTTTGGCCGCCATAAGTGTGGCAGGGTATGCTGAGATGTGAGTCCCTTGCTCACATTGCCACTGGATTCAAGCAAGCCGGGCTGAAGACGGCTGGAATGCCAGAAACCGGTCCTTGGAAGCTTGTTTCCGGTCCAGGGAAGACATGGCTTGGCTGTTCGGGCTGGACTGTTCCCATGAGGCACAGGGTCAGACTGATTTGCATATAGCCATGTCTGAACTGGGGTGGCAGAGTGGGCTAAAGAATGGTGATGGATTAAACCCAGATCTTTTGACTGGGTGTGAGTGTTTGATTGATTCAGATGTTCCGTCCATCACCACCCCCCTTTTGCACCGCTTTTGGATGCCATAAGTGTGGCAGGGTATGCTCAGACGTGAGTCCCTTGCTCACTTTGCCACTGGATTCAAGCAAGCCGGGCTGAAGACGGCTGGAATGCCAGAAAGCGGTCCTCGGAAGCTTGTTTCCGGTCCAGGGAAGACATGGCTTGGCAGTTTGGGCTGGACTGTTACCATGAGGCACAGGGTCAGACTGATTTGCATATAGCCATGTCTGAACTGGGGTGGCAGAGTGGGCTAAAGAACGGTGATGGATTAAACCCAGATCTTTTGACTGGGTGTGAGTGTTTGATTGATTCAGATGCTCCGTCCATCACCACCCCCCTTTTGCACCGCTTTTGGCCGCCATAAGTGTGGCAGGGTATGATCAGACGTGAGTCCCTTGCTCACTTTGCCACTGGATTCAAACAAGCCGGGCTGAAGACGGCTGGAATGCCAGAAACCGGTCCACAGAAGCTTGTTTCCGGTCCAGGGAAGACATGGCTTGGCAGTTCGGGCTGGAGTGTTCCCATGAGGCACAGGGTCAGACTGATTTGCATATAGCCATGTCTGAACTGGGGTGGCAGAGTGGGCTAAAGAACGGTGATGGATTAAACCCAGATCTTTTGACTGGGTACGAGTGTTTGATTGATTCAGATGCTCCGTCCATCACCACCCCCCTTTTGCACCGCTTTTGGCCGCCATAAGTGTGGCAGGGTATGCTCAGATGTGAGTCCCTTGCTCTTTTTGCCACGGGATTCAAGCAAGCCGGGCTGAAGACGGCTGGAATGCCAGAAACCGGTCCTCGGAAGCTTGTTTCCGGTCCAGGGAAGACATAGCTTGGCAGGTCGGGCTGGACTGTTCCCAGGAGGCACAGGGTCAGACTGATTTGCATATATCCATGTCTGAACTGGGGTGGCAGAGTGGGCTAAAGAATGGTGATGGATTAAACCCAGATCTTTTGACTGGGTGTGAGTGTTTGATTGATTCAGATGCTCCGTTCATCACCACCCCCCTTTTGCACCGCTTTTGGCTGCCATAAGTGTGGCAGGGTATGCTCAGACGTGAGTCCCTTGCTCACCTTGCCACTGGATTCAAGCAAGCCGGGCTGAAGACGGCTGGAATGCCAGAAAACGGTCCTCGGAAGCTTGTTTCCGGTCCAGGTAAGACATGGCTTGGCAGTTCGGGCTGGACTGTTCCCATGAGGCACAGGGTCAGACTGATTTGCACATAGCCATGTCTGAACTGGGGTGGCAGAGTGTGCTAAAGAACGGTGATGGATTAAACCCAGATCTTTTGACTGGGTGTGAGTGTTTGATTGATTCAGATGCTCCGTCCATCACCACCCCCCTTTTGCACCGCTTTTGGCCGCCATAAGTGTGGCAGGGTATGCTCAGACGTGAGTCCCTTGCTCACTTTGCCACTGGATTCAAGCAAGCCAGGCTGAAGACGGCTGGAATGCCAGAAACCGGTCCTCGGAAGCTTGTTTCCAGTCCAGGGAAGACATGGCTTGGCAGTTCGGGCTGGACTGTTCCCATGAGGCACAGGGTCAGACTGATTTGCATATAGCCATGTCTGAACTGGGGTGGCAGAGTGGGCTAAAGAACGGTGATGGATTAAACCCAGTACTTTTGACTGGGTGTGAGTGTTTGATTGATTCAGATGCTCCGTCCATCACCACCCCCCTTTTGCACCGCTTTTGGCCGCCATAAGTGTGGCAGGGTATGCTCAGATGTGAGTCCCTTGCTCACTTTGCCACTGGATTCAAGCAAGCCGGGCTGCAGACGGCTGGAATGCCAGAAAGCGGTCCTCGGAAGCTTGTTTCCGGTCCAGGGAAGACATGGCTTGGCAGTTCGGGCTGGACTGTTCCCATGAGGCACAGGGTCAGACTGATCTGCATATAGCCATGTCTGAACTGGGGTGGCAGAGTGGGCTAAAGAACGGTGATGGATTAAACCCAGATCTTTTGACTGGGTGTGAGTGTTTGATTGATTCAGATGCTCCGTCCATCACCACCCCCCTTTTGCACCGCTTTTGGCTGCCATAAGTGTGGCAGTGTATGCTCAGACGTGAGTCCCTTGCTCACCTTGCCACTGGATTCAAGCAAGCCGGGCTGAAGACGGCAGGAATGCCAGAAACCGGTCCTCGGAAGCTTGTCTCCGGTCCAGGGAAGACATGGCTTGGCAGTTCGGGCTGGACTGTTCCCATGAGGCACAGGGTTAGACTGATTTGCATATAGCCAATGCTGAACTGGGGTGGCAGAGTGGGCTAAAGAACAGTGATGGATTAAACCCCGATCTTTTGACTGGGTGTGAGTGTTTGATTGATTCAGATGCTCCGTCCATCACCACCCCCCTTTTGCACCGCTTTTGGCTGCCATAAGTGTGGCAGGGTATGCTCAGACGTGAGTCCCTTGCTCACCTTGCCACTGGATTCAAGCAAGCCGGGCTGAAGACGGCTGGAATGCCAGAAAACGGTCCTCGGAAGCTTGTTTCCGGTCCAGGTAAGACATGGCTTGGCAGTTCGGGCTGGACTGTTCCCATGAGGCACAGGGTCAGACTGATTTGCACATAGCCATGTCTGAACTGGGGTGGCAGAGTGTGCTAAAGAACGGTGATGGATTAAACCCAGATCTTTTGACTGGGTGTGAGTGTTTGATTGATTCAGATGCTCCGTCCATCACCACCCCCCTTTTGCACCGCTTTTGGCCGCCATAAGTGTGGCAGGGTATGCTCAGACGTGAGTCCCTTGCTCACTTTGCCACTGGATTCAAGCAAGCCAGGCTGAAGACGGCTGGAATGCCAGAAACCGGTCCTCGGAAGCTTGTTTCCGGTCCAGGGAAGACATGGCTTGGCAGTTCGGGCTGGACTGTTCCCATGAGGCACAGGGTCAGACTGATTTGCATATAGCCATGTCTGAACTGGGGTGGCAGAGTGGGCTAAAGAACGGTGATGGATTAAACCCAGTACTTTTGACTGAGTGTGAGTGTTTGATTGATTCAGATGCTCCGTCCATCACCACCCCCCTTTTGCACCGCTTTTGGCCGCCATAAGTGTGGCAGGGTATGCTCAGATGTGAGTCCCTTGCTCACTTTGCCACTGGATTCAAGCAAGCCGGGCTGCAGACGGCTGGAATGCCAGAAAGCGGTCCTCGGAAGCTTGTTTCCGGTCCAGGGAAGACATGGCTTGGCAGTTCGGGCTGGACTGTTCCCATGAGGCACAGGGTCAGACTGATCTGCATATAGCCATGTCTGAACTGGGGTGGCAGAGTGGGCTAAAGAACGGTGATGGATTAAACCCAGATCTTTTGACTGGGTGTGAGTGTTTGATTGATTCAGATGCTCCGTCCATCACCACCCCCCTTTTGCACCGCTTTTGGCTGCCATAAGTGTGGCAGGGTATGCTCAGACGTGAGTCCCTTGCTCACCTTGCCACTGGATTCAAGCAAGCCGGGCTGAAGACGGCAGGAATGCCAGAAACCGGTCCTCGGAAGCTTGTTTCCGGTCCAGGGAAGACATGGCTTGGCAGTTCGGGCTGGACTGTTCCCATGAGGCACAGGGTTAGACTGATTTGCATATAGCCAATGCTGAACTGGGGTGGCAGAGTGGGCTAAAGAACAGTGATGGATTAAACCCCGATCTTTTGACTGGGTGTGAGTGTTTGATTGATTCAGATGCTCCGTCCATCACCACCCCCCTTTTGCACCGCTTTTGCCCGCCATAAGTGTGGCAGGGTATGCTCAGACGTGAGTCCCTTGCTCACTTTGCCACTGGATTCAAGCAAGCCTGGCTGAAGACGGCTGTAATGCCAGAAACCGGTCCTGGGAAGCTTGTTTCCGGTCCAGGGAAGACATGGCTTGGCAGTTCGGGCTGGACTGTTCCCATGAGGCACAGGGTCAGACTGATTTGCATATAGCCATGTCTGAACTGGGGTGGCAGAGTGGGCTAAAGAATGGTGATGGATTAAACCCAGATCTTTTGACTGGGTGTGAGTGTTTGATTGATTCAGATGCTCCGTCCATCACCACCCCCCCTTTTGCACCGCTTTTGGCTGCCATAAGTGTGGCAGGGTATGCTCAGACGTGAGTCCCTTGCTCACCTTGCCACTGGATTCAAGCAAGCCCGGCTGAAGACGGCTGGAATGCCCGAAAACGGTCCTCGGAAGCTTGTTTCCGGTCCAGGTAAGACATGGCGTGGCAGTTCGGGCTGGACTGTTCCCATGAGGCACAGGGTCAGACTGATTTGCATATAGCCATGTCTGAACTGGGGTGGCAGAGTGGGCTAAAGAACGGTGATGGATTAAACCCAGATCTTTTGACTGGGTGTGAGTGTTTGATTGATTCAGATGCTCCGTCCATCACCACCCCCCTTTTGCACCGCTTTTGGCCGCCATAAGTGTGGCAGGGTATGCTCAGACGTGAGTCCCTTGCTCACTTTGCCACTGGATTCAAGCAAGCCGGGCTGAAGACGGCTGGAATGCCAGAAAGCGGTCCTCGGAAGCTTGTTTCCAGTCCAGGGAAGACATGGCTTGGCAGTTCGGGCTGGACTGTTCCCATGAGGCACAGGGTCAGACTGATTTGCATATACCCATGTCTGAACTGGGGTTGCAGAGTGGGCTAAAGAACGGTGATGGATTAAACCCAGATCTTTTGACTGGGTGTGAGTGTTTGATTGATTCAGATGCTCCGTCCATCACCACCCCCCTTTTGCACCGCTTTTGGCCGCCATAAGTGTGGCAGGGTATGCTCAGACGTGAGTCCCTTGCTCCCTTTGCCACTAGATTCAAGCAAGCCGGGCTGAAGACGGCTGAAATGCCAGAAACCGGTCCTCGGAAGCTTGTTTCCGGTCCAGGGAAGACATGGCTTGGCAGTTCGGGCTGCACTGTTCCCATGAGGCACAGGGTCAGACTGATTTTCATATTGCCATGTCTGAACTGGGGTGGCAGAGTAGGCTAAAGAACGGTGATGGATTAAACCCAGATCTTTTGACTGGATGTGAGTGTTTGATTGATTCAGATGCTCCGTCCATCACCACCCCCCTTTTGCACCGCTTTTGGCCGCCATAAGTGTGGGAGGGTATGCTCAGACGTGAGTCCCTTGCTCACTTTGCTACTGGATTCAAGCAAGCCGGGCTGAAGACGGCTGGAATGCCAGAAACCGGTCCTCGGAAGCTTGTTTCCGGTCCAGGGAAGACATGGCTTGGCAGTTCGGGCTGGACTGTTCCCATGAGGCACAGGGTCAGACTGATTTACATATATCCATGTCTGAACTGGGGTGGCAGAGTGGGCTAAAGAACGGTGATGGATTAAACCCAGATCTTTTGACTGGGTGTGAGTGTTTGATTGATTCAGATGCTCCGTCCATCACCACCCCCCTTTTGCACCGCTTTTTGCCGCCATAAGTGTGGCAGGGTATGCTCAGACGTGAGTCCCTTGCTCACTTTGCCACTGGATTCGGCTGGAATGCCAGAAACCGGTCCTCGGAAGCTTGTTTCCGGTCCAGGGAAGACATGGCTTGGCAGTTCGGGCTGGACTGTTCCCATGAGGCACAGGGTCAGACTGATTTGCATATAGCCATGTCTGAACTGGGGTGGCAGAGTGGGCTAAAGAACGGTGATGGATTAAACCCAGATCTTTTGACTGGGTGTGAGTGTTTGATTGATTCAGATGCTCCGTCCATCACCACCCCCCTTTTGCACCGCTTTTGGCCGCCATAAGTGTGACAGGGTATGCTCAGACGTGAGTCCCTTGCTCACTTTGCCACTGGATTCAAGCAAGCCGGGCTGAAGACGGCTGGAATGCCAGAAACCGGTCCTCGGAAGCTTGTTTCCGGTCCAGGGAAGACATGGCTTGGCAGTTCGGGCTGGACTGTTCCCATGAGGCACAGGGTCAGACTGATTTGCATATAGCCATGTCTGAACTGGGGTGGCAGAGTGGGCTAAAGAATGGTGATGGATTAAACCCAGATCTTTTGACTGGGTGTGAGTGTTTGATTGATTCAGATGCTCCGTCCATCACCACCCCCCCTTTTGCACCGCTTTTGGCTGCCATAAGTGTGGCAGGGTATGCTCAGACGTGAGTCCCTTGCTCACCTTGCCACTGGATTCAAGCAAGCCGGGCTGAAGACGGCTGGAATGCCCGAAAACGGTCCTCGGAAGCTTGTTTCCGGTCCAGGGAAGACATGGCTTGGCAGTTCGGGCTGGACTGTTCCCATGAGGCACAGGGTCAGACTGATTTGCATATAGCCATGTCTGAACTGGGGTGGCAGAGTGGGCTAAAGAATGGTGATGGATTAAACCCATATCTTTTGACTGGGTGTGAGTGTTTGATTGATTCAGATGCTCCGTCCATCACCACCCCCCTTTTGCACCGCTTTTGGCTGCCATAAGTGTGTCAGGGTATGCTCAGACGTGAGTCCCTTGCTCACCTTGCCACTGGATTCAAGCAAGCCGGGCTGAAGACGGCTGGAATGCCAGAAAACGGTCCTCGGAAGCTTGTTTCCGGTCCAGGTAAGACATGGCGTGGCAGTTCGGGCTGGACTGTTCCCATGAGGCACAGGGTCAGACTGATTTGCATATAGCCATGTCTGAACTGGGGTGGCAGAGTGGGCTAAAGAACGGTGATGTATTAAACCCAGATCTTTTGACTGGGTGTGAGTGTTTGATTGATTCAGATGCTCCGTCCATCACCACCCCCCTTTTGCACCGCTTTTTGCCGCCATAAGTGTGGCAGGGTATGCTCAGACGTGAGTCCCTTGCTCACTTTGCCACTGGATTCGGCTGGAATGCCAGAAACCGGTCCTCGGAAGCTTGTTTCCGGTCCAGGGAAGACATGGCTTGGCAGTTCGGGCTGGACTGTTCCCATGAGGCACAGGGTCAGACTGATTTGCATATAGCCATGTCTGAACTGGGGTGGCAGAGTGGGCTAAAGAATGGTGATGGATTAAACCCATATCTTTTGACTGGGTGTGAGTGTTTGATTGATTCAGATGCTCCGTCCATCACCACCCCCCTTTTGCACCGCTTTTGGCTGCCATAAGTGTGTCAGGGTATGCTCAGACGTGAGTCCCTTGCTCACCTTGCCACTGGATTCAAGCAAGCCGGGCTGAAGACGGCTGGAATGCCAGAAAACGGTCCTCGGAAGCTTGTTTCCGGTCCAGGTAAGACATGGCGTGGCAGTTCGGGCTGGACTGTTCCCATGAGGCACAGGGTCAGACTGATTTGCATATAGCCATGTCTGAACTGGGGTGGCAGAGTGGGCTAAAGAACGGTGATGTATTAAACCCAGATCTTTTGACTGGGTGTGAGTGTTTGATTGATTCAGATGCTCCGTCCATCACCACCCCCCTTTTGCACCGCTTTTTGCCGCCATAAGTGTGGCAGGGTATGCTCAGACGTGAGTCCCTTGCTCACTTTGCCACTGGATTCGGCTGGAATGCCAGAAACCGGTCCTCGGAAGCTTGTTTCCGGTCCAGGGAAGACATGGCTTGGCAGTTCGGGCTGGACTGTTCCCATGAGGCACAGGGTCAGACTGATTTGCATATAGCCATGTCTGAACTGGGGTGGCAGAGTGGGCTAAAGAACGGTGATGGATTAAACCCAGATCTTTTGACTGGGTGTGAGTGTTTGATTGATTCAGATGCTCCGTCCATCACCACCCCCCTTTTGCACCGCTTTTGGCCGCCATAAGTGTGACAGGGTATGCTCAGACGTGAGTCCCTTGCTCACTTTGCCACTGGATTCAAGCAAGCCGGGCTGAAGACGGCTGGAATGCCAGAAACCGGTCCTCGGAAGCTTGTTTCCGGTCCAGGGAAGACATGGCTTGGCAGTTCGGGCTGGACTGTTCCCATGAGGCACAGGGTCAGACTGATTTGCATATAGCCATGTCTGAACTGGGGTGGCAGAGTGGGCTAAAGAATGGTGATGGATTAAACCCAGATCTTTTGACTGGGTGTGAGTGTTTGATTGATTCAGATGCTCCGTCCATCACCACCCCCCCTTTTGCACCGCTTTTGGCTGCCATAAGTGTGGCAGGGTATGCTCAGACGTGAGTCCCTTGCTCACCTTGCCACTGGATTCAAGCAAGCCGGGCTGAAGACGGCTGGAATGCCCGAAAACGGTCCTCGGAAGCTTGTTTCCGGTCCAGGGAAGACATGGCTTGGCAGTTCGGGCTGGACTGTTCCCATGAGGCACAGGGTCAGACTGATTTGCATATAGCCATGTCTGAACTGGGGTGGCAGAGTGGGCTAAAGAATGGTGATGGATTAAACCCATATTTTTTGACTGGGTGTGAGTGTTTGATTGATTCAGATTCTCCGTCCATCACCACCCCCCTTTTGCACCGCTTTTGGCTGCCATAAGTGTGTCAGGGTATGCTCAGACGTGAGTCCCTTGCTCACCTTGCCACTGGATTCAAGCAAGCCGGGCTGAAGACGGCTGGAATGCCAGAAAACGGTCCTCGGAAGCTTGTTTCCGGTCCAGGTAAGACATGGCGTGGCAGTTCGGGCTGGACTGTTCCCATGAGGCACAGGGTCAGACTGATTTGCACATAGCCATGTCTGAACTGGGGTGGCAGAGTGGGCTAAAGAACGGTGATGTATTAAACCCAGATCTTTTGACTGGGTGTGAGTGTTTGATTGATTCAGATGCTCCGTCCATCACCACCCCCCTTTTGCACCGCTTTTGGCCGCCATAAGTGTGGCAGGGTATGCTCAGACGTGAGTCCCTTGCTCACCTTGCCACTGGATTCAAGCAAGCCGGGCTGAAGACGGCTGGAATGCCCGAAAACGGTCCTCGGAAGCTTGTTTCCGGTCCAGGTAAGACATGGCGTGGCAGTTCGGGCTCGACTGTTCCCATGAGGCACACGGTCAGACTGATTTGCATATAGCCATGTCTGAACTGGGGTGGCAGAGTGGGCTAAAGAACGGTGATGGATTAAACCCAGATCTTTTGACTGGGTGTGAGTGTTTGATTGATTCAGATGCTCCGTCCATCACCACCCCCCTTTTGCACCGCTTTTGGCCGCCATAAGTGTGGCAGGGTATGCTCAGATGTGAGTCCCTTGCTCACTTTGCCACTGGATTCAAGCAAGCCGGGCTGAAGACGGCTGGAATGCCAGAAACCGGTCCTCGGAAGCTTGTTTCCGGTCCAGGGAAGACATGGCTTGGCAGTTTGGGCTGGACTGTTCCCATGAGGCACAGGGTCAGACTGATTTGCATATAGCCATGTCTGAACTGGGGTGGCAGAGTGGGCTAAAGAATGGTGATGGATTAAACCCAGATCTTTTGACTGGGTGTGAGTGTTTGATTGATTCAGATGCTCCGTCCATCACCACCCCCCCTTTTGCACCGCTTTTGGCTGCCATAAGTGTGGCAGAGTATGCTCAGACGTGAGTCCCTTGCTCACCTTGCCACTGGATTCAAGCAAGCCGGGCTGAAGATGGCTGGAATGCCAGAAAACGGTCCTCGGAAGCTTGTGTCCGGTCCAGGTAAGACATGGCTTGGCAGTTCAGGCTGGACTGTTCCCATGAGGCACAGGGTCAGACTGATTTGCATATAGCCATGTCTGAACTGGGGTGGCATAGTGGGGTTAAGAACGGTGATGGATTAAACCTAGATCTTTTGACTGGGTGTGAGTGTTTGATTGATTCAGATGCTCCGTCCATCACCACCCCACTTTTGCACCGCTTTTGGCCGCCATAAGTGTGGCAGGGTATGCTCAGACGTGAGTCCCTTGCTCACTTTGCCACTGGATTCAAGCAAGCCGGGCTGAAGACGGCTGGAATGCCAGAAAGCGGTCCTCGGAAGCTTGTTTCCGGTCCAGGGAAGACATGGCTTGGCAGTTCGGGCTGGACTGTTCCCATGAGGCACAGGGTCAGACTGATTTGCATATAACCATGTCTGAACTGGGGTGGCAGAGTGGGCTAAAGAACGGTGATGGATTAAACCCAGATCTTTTGACTGGGTGTGAGTGTTTGATTGATTCAGATGCTCCGTCCATCACCACCCCCCTTTTGCACCGCTTTTGGCCGCCATAAGTGTTTCAGGGTATGCTCAGACGTGAGTCCCTTGCTCACTTTGCCACTGGATTCAAGCAAGCCGGGCTGAAGACGGCTGGAATGCCAGAAACCGGTCCTCGCAAGCTTGTTTCCGGTCCAGGGAAGACATGGCTTGGCAGTTTGGGCTGGACTGTTCCCATGAGGCACAGGGTCAGACAGATTTGCATATAGCCATGTCTGAACTGGGGTGGCAGAGTGGGCTAAAGAACGGTCATGGACTGAACCCAGATCTTTTGACTGGGTGTGAGTGTTTGATTGATTCAGATGCTCCGTCCATCACCATCCCCCTTTTGCACTGCTTTTGGCCGCCATAAGTGTGGCAGGGTATGCTCAGACGTGAGTTCCTTGCTCACTTTGCCACTGGATTCAAGCAAGCCGGGCTGAAGACGGCTGGAATGCCAGAAACCGGTCCTCGGAAGCTTGTTTCCGGTCCAGGGAAGACATGGCTTGGCAGTTCGGGCTGGACTGTTCCCATGAGGCACAGGGTCAGACTGATTTGCATATAGCCATGTCTGAACTGGGGTGGCAGAGTGGGCTAAAGAACGGTGATGGATTAAACCCAGATCTTTTGACTGGGTGTGAGTGTTTTATTGATTCAGATGCTCTGTCCATCACCACCCCCCTTTTGCACCGCTTTTGGCCGCCATAAGTGTGGCAGGGTATGCTGAGACGTGAGTCCCTTGCTCACATTGCCACTGGATTCAAGCAAGCCGGGCTAAAGACGGCTGGAATGCCAGAAACCGGTCCTTGGAAGCTTGTTTCCGGTCCAGGGAAGACATGGCTTGGCAGTTCGGGCTGGACTGTTCCCATGAGGCACAGGGTCAGACTGATTTGCATATAGCCATGTCTGAACTGGGGTGGCAGAGTGGGCTAAAGAACGGTGATGGATTAAACCCAGATCTTTTGACTGGGTGTGAGTGTTTGATTGATTCAGATGCTCCGTCCATCACCACCCCCCTTTTGCACCGCTTTTGGCCGCCATAAGTGTGGAAGGGTATGCTCAGACGTGAGTCCCTTGCTCACTTTGCCACTGGATTCAAGCAAGCCGGGCTGAAGACGGCTGGAATGCCAGAAACCGGTCCTCGGAAGCTTGTTTCCAGTCCAGGGAAGACATGGCTTGGCAGTTCGGGCTGGACTGTTCCCATGAGGCACAGGGTCAGACTGATTTGCATATAGCCATGTCTGAACTGGGGTGGCAGAGTGGGCTAAAGAATGGTGATGGATTAAACCCAGATCTTTTGACTGGGTGTGAGTGTTTGATTGATTCAGATGCTCCGTCCATCACCACCCCCCTTTTGCACCGCTTTTGGATGCCATAAGTGTGGCAGGGTATGCTCAGACGTGAGTCCCTTGCTCACTTTGCCACTGGATTCAAGCAAGCCGGGCTGAAGACGGCTGGAATGCCAGAAAGCGGTCCTCGGAAGCTTGTTTCCGGTCCAGGGAAGACATGGCTTGGCAGTTTGGGCTGGACTGTTACCATGAGGCACAGGGTCAGACTGATTTGCATATAGCCATGTCTGAACTGGGGTGGCAGAGTGGGCTAAAGAACGGTGATGGATTAAACCCAGATCTTTTGACTGGGTGTGAGTGTTTGATTGATTCAGATGCTCCGTCCATCACCACCCCCCTTTTGCACCGCTTTTGGCCGCCATAAGTGTGGCAGGGTATGATCAGACGTGAGTCCCTTGCTCACTTTGCCACTGGATTCAAACAAGCCGGGCTGAAGACGGCTGGAATGCCAGAAACCGGTCCACAGAAGCTTGTTTCCGGTCCAGGGAAGACATGGCTTGGCAGTTCGGGCTGGAGTGTTCCCATGAGGCACAGGGTCAGACTGATTTGCATATAGCCATGTCTGAACTGGGGTGGCAGAGTGGGCTAAAGAACGGTGATGGATTAAACCCAGATCTTTTGACTGGGTACGAGTGTTTGATTGATTCAGATGCTCCGTCCATCACCACCCCCCTTTTGCACCGCTTTTGGCCGCCATAAGTGTGGCAGGGTATGCTCAGATGTGAGTCCCTTGCTCTTTTTGCCACGGGATTCAAGCAAGCCGGGCTGAAGACGGCTGGAATGCCAGAAACCGGTCCTCGGAAGCTTGTTTCCGGTCCAGGGAAGACATAGCTTGGCAGTTCGGGCTGGACTGTTCCCAGGAGGCACAGGGTCAGACTGATTTGCATATAGCCATGTCTGAACTGGGGTGGCAGAGTGGGCTAAAGAATGGTGATGGATTAAACCCAGATCTTTTGACTGGGTGTGAGTGTTTGATTGATTCAGATGCTCCGTCCATCACCACCCCCCTTTTGCACCGCTTTTGGCTGCCATAAGTGTGGCAGGGTATGCTCAGACGTGAGTCCCTTGCTCACCTTGCCACTGGATTCAAGCAAGCCGGGCTGAAGACGGCTGGAATGCCAGAAAACGGTCCTCGGAAGCTTGTTTCCGGTCCAGGTAAGACATGGCTTGGCAGTTCGGGCTGGACTGTTCCCATGAGGCACAGGGTCAGACTGATTTGCACATAGCCATGTCTGAACTGGGGTGGCAGAGTGTGCTAAAGAACGGTGATGGATTAAACACAGATCTTTTGACTGGGTGTGAGTGTTTGATTGATTCAGATGCTCCGTCCATCACCACCCCCCTTTTGCACCGCTTTTGGCCGCCATAAGTGTGGCAGGGTATGCTCAGACGTGAGTCCCTTGCTCACTTTGCCACTGGATTCAAGCAAGCCAGGCTGAAGACGGCTGGAATGCCAGAAACCGGTCCTCGGAAGCTTGTTTCCGGTCCAGGGAAGACATGGCTTGGCAGTTCGGGCTGGACTGTTCCCATGAGGCACAGGGTCAGACTGATTTGCATATAGCCTTGTCTGAACTGGGGTGGCAGAGTGGGCTAAAGAACGGTGATGGATTAAACCCAGTACTTTTGACTGGGTGTGAGTGTTTGATTGATTCAGATGCTCCGTCCATCACCACCCCCCTTTTGCACCGCTTTTGGCCGCCATAAGTGTGGCAGGGTATGCTCAGATGTGAGTCCCTTGCTCACTTTGCCACTGGATTCAAGCAAGCCGGGCTGCAGACGGCTGGAATGCCAGAAAGCGGTCCTCGGAAGCTTGTTTCCGGTCCAGGGAAGACATGGCTTGGCAGTTCGGGCTGGACTGTTCCCATGAGGCACAGGGTCAGACTGATCTGCATATAGCCATGTCTGAACTGGGGTGGCAGAGTGGGCTAAAGAACGGTGATGGATTAAACCCAGATCTTTTGACTGGGTGTGAGTGTTTGATTGATTCAGATGCTCCGTCCATCACCACCCCCCTTTTGCACCGTTTTTGGCTGCCATAAGTGTGGCAGGGTATGCTCAGACGTGAGTCCCTTGCTCACCTTGCCACTGGATTCAAGCAAGCCGGGCTGAAGACGGCAGGAATGCCAGAAACCGGTCCTCGGAAGCTTGTTTCCGGTCCAGGGAAGACATGGCTTGGCAGTTCGGGCTGGACTGTTCCCATGAGGCACAGGGTTAGACTGATTTGCATATAGCCAATGCTGAACTGGGGTGGCAGAGTGGGCTAAAGAACAGTGATGGATTAAACCCCGATCTTTTGACTGGGTGTGAGTGTTTGATTGATTCAGATGCTCCGTCCATCACCACCCCCCTTTTGCACCGCTTTTGCCCGCCATAAGTGTGGCAGGGTATGCTCAGACGTGAGTCCCTTGCTCACTTTGCCACTGGATTCAAGCAAGCCGGGCTGAAGACGGCTGTAATGCCAGAAACCGGTCCTGGGAAGCTTGTTTCCGGTCCAGGGAAGACATGGCTTGGCAGTTCGGGCTGGACTGTTCCCATGAGGCACAGGGTTAGACTGATTTGCATATAGCCATGTCTGAACTGGGGTGGCAGAGTGGGCTAAAGAATGGTGATGGATTAAACCCAGATCTTTTGACTGGGTGTGAGTGTTTGATTGATTCAGATGCTCCGTCCATCACCACCCCCCCTTTTGCACCACTTTTGGCTGCCATAAGTGTGGCAGGGTATGCTCAGACGTGAGTCCCTTGCTCACCTTGCCACTGGATTCAAGCAAGCCGGGCTGAAGACGGCTGGAATGCCCGAAAACGGTCCTCGGAAGCTTGTTTCCGGTCCAGGTAAGACATGGCATGGCAGTTCGGGCTGGACTGTTCCCATGAGGCACAGGGTCAGACTGATTTGCATATAGCCATGTCTGAACTGGGGTGGCAGAGTGGGCTAAAGAACGGTGATGGATTAAACCCAGATCCTTTGACTGGGTGTGAGTGTTTGATTGATTCAGATGCTCCGTCCATCACCACCCCCCTTTTGCACCGCTTTTGGCCGCCATAAGTGTGGCAGGGTATGCTCAGATGTGAGTCCCTTGCTCACTTTGCCACTGGATTCAAGCAAGCCGGGCTGAAGACGGCTGGAATGCCAGAAAGCGGTCCTCGGAAGCTTGTTTCCAGTCCAGGGAAGACATGGCTTGGCAGTTCGGGCTGGACTGTTCCCATGAGGCACAGGGTCAGACTGATTTGCATATACCCATGTCTGAACTGGGGTGGCAGAGTGGGCTAAAGAACGGTGATGGATTAAACCCAGATCTTTTGACTGGGTGTGAGTGTTTGATTGATTCAGATGCTCCGTCCATCACCACCCCCCTTTTGCACCGCTTTTGGCCGCCATAAGTGTGGCAGGGTATGCTCAGACATGAGTCCCTTGCTCCCTTTGCCACTAGATTCAAGCAAGCCGGGCTGCAGACGGCTGAAATGCCAGAAACCGGTCCTCGGAAGCTTGTTTCCGGTCCAGGGAAGACATGGCTTGGCAGTTCGGGCTGGACTGTTCCCATGAGGCACAGGGTCAGACTGATTTGCATATAGCCATGTCTGAACTGGGGTGGCAGAGTGGGCTAAAGAATGGTGATGGATTAAACCCAGATCTTTTGACTGGGTGTGAGTGTTTGATTGATTCAGATGCTCCGTCCATCACCACCCCCCCTTTTGCACCGCTTTTGGCTGCCATAAGTGTGGCAGGGTATGCTCAGACCTGAGTCCCTTGCTCACCTTGCCACTGGATTCAAGCAAGCCGGGCTGAAGACGGCTGGAATGCCCGAAAACGGTCCTCGGAAGCTTGTTTCCGGTCCAGGTAAGACATGGCGTGGCAGTTCGGGCTGGACTGTTCCCATGAGGCACAGGGTCAGACTGATTTGCATATAGCCATGTCTGAACTGGGGTGGCAGAGTGGGCTAAAGAACGGTGATGGATTAAACCCAGATCTTTTGACTGGGTGTGAGTGTTTGATTGATTCAGATGCTCCGTCCATCACCACCCCCCTTTTGCACCGCTTTTGGCCGCCATAAGTGTGGCAGGGTATGCTCAGACGTGAGTCCCTTGCTCACTTTGCCACTGGATTCAAGCAAGCCGGGCTGAAGACGGCTGGAATGCCAGAAAGCGGTCCTCGGAAGCTTGTTTCCAGTCCAGGGAAGACATGGCTTGGCAGTTCGGGCTGGACTGTTCCCATGAGGCACAGGGTCAGACTGATTTGCATATACCCATGTCTGAACTGGGAAGGCAGAGTGGGCTAAAGAACGGTGATGGATTAAACCCAGATCTTTTGACTGGGTGTGAGTGTTTGATTGATTCAGATGCTCCGTCCATCACCACCCCCCTTTTGCACCGCTTTTGGCCGCCATAAGTGTGGCAGGGTATGCTCAGACGTGAGTCCCTTGCTCCCTTTGCCACTAGATTCAAGCAAGCCGGGCTGAAGACGGCTGAAATGCCAGAAACCGGTCCTCGGAAGCTTGTTTCCGGTCCAGGGAAGACATGGCTTGGCAGTTCGGGCTGCACTGTTCCCATGAGGCACAGGGTCGGACTGATTTTCATATTGCCATGTCTGAACTGGGGTGGCAGAGTAGGCTAAAGAACGGTGATGGATTAAACCCAGATCTTTTGACTGGATGTGAGTGTTTGATTGATTCAGATGCTCCGTCCATCACCACCCCCCTTTTGCACCGCTTTTGGCCGCCATGAGTGTGGGAGGGTATGCTCAGACGTGAGTCCCTTGCTCACTTTGCTACTGGATTCAAGCAAGCCGGGCTGAAGACGGCTGGAATGCCAGAAACCGGTCCTCGGAAGCTTGTTTCCGGTCCAGGGAAGACATGGCTTGGCAGTTCGGGCTGGACTGTTCCCATGAGGCACAGGGTCAGACTGATTTACATATATCCATGTCTGAACTGGGGTGGCAGAGTGGGCTAAAGAACGGTGATGGATTAAACCCAGATCTTTTGACTGGGTGTGAGTGTTTGATTGATTCAGATGCTCCGTCCATCACCACCCCCCTTTTGCACCGCTTTTTGCCGCCATAAGTGTGGCAGGGTATGCTCAGACGTGAGTCCCTTGCTCACTTTGCCACTGGATTCGGCTGGAATGCCAGAAACCGGTCCTCGGAAGCTTGTTTCCGGTCCAGGGAAGACATGGCTTGGCAGTTCGGGCTGGACTGTTCCCATGAGGCACAGGGTCAGACTGATTTGCATATAGCCATGTCTGAACTGGGGTGGCAGAGTGGGCTAAAGAACGGTGATGGATTAAACCCCGATCTTTTGACTGGGTGTGAGTGTTTGATTGATTCAGATGCTCCGTCCATCACCACCCCCCTTTTGCACCGCTTTTGGCCACCATAAGTGTGACAGGGTATGCTCAGACGTGAGTCCCTTGCTCACTTTGCCACTGGATTCAAGCAAGCCGGGCTGAAGACGGCTGGAATGCCAGAAACCGGTCCTCGGAAGCTTGTTTCCGGTCCAGGGAAGACATGGCTTGGCAGTTCGGGCTGGACTGTTCCCATGAGGCACAGGGTCAGACTGATTTGCATATAGCCATGTCTGAACTGGGGTGGCAGAGTGGGCTAAAGAATGGTGATGGATTAAACCCAGATCTTTTGACTGGGTGTGAGTGTTTGATTGATTCAGATGCTCCGTCCATCACCACCCCCCCTTTTGCACCGCTTTTGGCTGCCATAAGTGTGGCAGGGTATGCTCAGACGTGAGTCCCTTGCTCACCTTGCCACTGGATTCAAGCAAGCCGGGCTGAAGACGGCTGGAATGCCCGAAAACGGTCCTCGGAAGCTTGTTTCCGGTCCAGGGAAGACATGGCTTGGCAGTTCGGGCTGGACTGTTCCCATGAGGCACAGGGTCAGACTGATTTGCATATAGCCATGTCTGAACTGGGGTGGCAGAGTGGGCTAAAGAATGGTGATGGATTAAACCCATATCTTTTGACTGGGTGTGAGTGTTTGATTGATTCAGATGCTCCGTCCATCACCACCCCCCTTTTGCACCGCTTTTGGCTGCCATAAGTGTGGCAGGGTATGCTCAGACGTGAGTCCCTTGCTCACCTTGCCACTGGATTCAAGCAAGCCGGGCTGAAGACGGCTGGAATGCCAGAAAACGGTCCTCGGAAGCTTGTTTCCGGTCCAGGTAAGACATGGCGTGGCAGTTCGGGCTGGACTGTTCCCATGAGGCACAGGGTCAGACTGATTTGCATATAGCCATGTCTGAACTGGGGTGGCAGAGTGGGCTAAAGAACGGTGATGTATTAAACCCAGATCTTTTGACTGGGTGTGAGTGTTTGATTGATTCAGATGCTCCATCCATCACCACCCCCCTTTTGCACCGCTTTTGGCCGCCATAAGTGTGGCAGGGTATGCTCAGACGTGAGTCCCTTGCTCACCTTGCCACTGGATTCAAGCAAGCCGGGCTGAAGACGGCTGGAATGCCAGAAAGCGGTCCTCGGAAGCTTGTTTCCGGTCCAGGGAAGACATGGCTTGGCAGTTCGGGCTGGACTGTTCCCATGAGGCACAGGGTCAGACTGATTTGCATATAGCCATGTCTGAACTGGGTTGGCAGAGTGGGCTAAAGAACGGTGATGGATTAAACCCAGATCTTTTGACTGGGTGTGAGTGTTTGATTGATTCAGATGCTCCGTCCATCACCACCCCCCTTTTGCACCGCTTTTGGCCGCCATAAGTGTGGCAGGGTATGCTCAGACGTGAGTCCCTTGCTCACCTTGCCACTGGATTCAAGCAAGCCGGGCTGAAGACGGCTGGAATGCCCGAAAACGGTCCTCGGAAGCTTGTTTCCGGTCCAGGTAAGACATGGCGTGGCAGTTCGGGCTCGACTGTTCCCATGAGGCACACGGTCAGACTGATTTGCATATAGCCATGTCTGAACTGGGGTGGCAGAGTGGGCTAAAGAACGGTGATGGATTAAACCCAGATCTTTTGACTGGGTGTGAGTGTTTGATTGATTCAGATGCTCCGTCCATCACCACCCCCCTTTTGCACCGCTTTTGGCCGCCATAAGTGTGGCAGGGTATGCTCAGACGTGAGTCCCTTGCTCACTTTGCCACTGGATTCAAGCAAGCCGGGCTGAAGACGGCTGGAATGCCAGAAACCGGTCCTCGGAAGCTTGTTTCCGGTCCAGGGAAGACATGGCTTGGCAGTTCGGGCTGGACTGTTCCCATGAGGCACAGGGTCAGACTAATTTGCATATAGCCATGTCTGAACTGGGGTGGCAGAGTGGGCTAAAGAACGGTGATGGATTAAACCCAGATCTTTTGACTGGGTGTGAGTGTTTGATTGATTCAGATGCTCCGTCCATCACCACCCCCCTTTTGCACCGCTTTTGGCCGCCATAAGTGTGGCAGGGTATGCTCAGATGTGAGTCCCTTGCTCACTTTGCCACTGGATTCAAGCAAGCCGGGCTGAAGACGGCTGGAATGCCAGAAACCGGTCCTCGGAAGCTTGTTTCCGGTCCAGGGAAGACATGGCTTGGCAGTTTGGGCTGGACTGTTCCCATGAGGCACAGGGTCAGACTGATTTGCATATAGCCATGTCTGAACTGGGGTGGCAGAGTGGGCTAAAGAATGGTGATGGATTAAACCCAGATCTTTTGACTGGGTGTGAGTGTTTGATTGATTCAGATGCTCCGTCCATCACCACCCCCCTTTTGCACCGCTTTTGGCTGCCATAAGTGTGGCAGAGTATGCTCAGACGTGAGTCCCTTGCTCACCTTGCCACTGGATTTAAGCAAGCCGGGCTGAAGATGGCTGGAATGCCAGAAAACGGTCCTCGGAAGCTTGTGTCCGGTCCAGGTAAGACATGGCTTGGCAGTTCGGGCTGGACTGTTCCCATGAGGCACAGGGTCAGACTGATTTGCATATAACCATGTCTGAACTGGGGTGGCAGAGTGGGCTAAAGAACGGTGATGGATTAAACCCAGATCTTTTGACTGGGTGTGAGTGTTTGATTGATTCAGATGCTCCGTCCATCACCACCCCCCTTTTGCACCGCTTTTGGCCGCCATAAGTGTTTCAGGGTATGCTCAGACGTGAGTCCCTTGCTCACTTTGCCACTGGATTCAAGCAAGCCGGGCTGAAGACGGCTGGAATGCCAGAAACCGGTCCTCGCAAGCTTGTTTCCGGTCCAGGGAAGACATGGCTTGGCAGTTTGGGCTGGACTGTTCCCATGAGGCACAGGGTCAGACAGATTTGCATATAGCCATGTCTGAACTGGGGTGGCAGAGTGGGCTAAAGAACGGTCATGGACTGAACCCAGATCTTTTGACTGGGTGTGAGTGTTTGATTGATTCAGATGCTCCGTCCATCACCATCCCCCTTTTGCACTGCTTTTGGCCGCCATAAGTGTGGCAGGGTATGCTCAGACGTGAGTTCCTTGCTCACTTTGCCACTGGATTCAAGCAAGCCGGGCTGAAGACGGCTGGAATGCCAGAAACCGGTCCTCGGAAGCTTGTTTCCGGTCCAGGGAAGACATGGCTTGGCAGTTCGGGCTGGACTGTTCCCATGAGGCACAGGGTCAGACTGATTTGCATATAGCCATGTCTGAACTGGGGTGGCAGAGTGGGCTAAAGAACGGTGATGGATTAAACCCAGATCTTTTGACTGGGTGTGAGTGTTTTATTGATTCAGATGCTCCGTTCATCACCACCCCCCTTTTGCACCGCTTTTGGCCGCCATAAGTGTGGCAGGGTATGCTGAGACGTGAGTCCCTTGCTCACATTGCCACTGGATTCAAGCAAGCCGGGCTGAAGACGGCTGGAATGCCAGAAACCGGTCCTTGGAAGCTTGTTTCCGGTCCAGGGAAGACATGGCTTGGCAGTTCGGGCTGGACTGTTCCCATGAGGCACAGGGTCAGACTGATTTGCATATAGCCATGTCTGAACTGGGGTGGCAGAGTGGGCTAAAGAACGGTAATGGATTAAACCCAGATCTTTTGACTTGGTGTGAGTGTTTGATTGATTCAGATGCTCCGTCCATCACCACCCCCCTTTTGCACCGCTTTTGGCCGCCATAAGTGTGGAAGGGTATGCTCAGACGTGAGTCCCTTGCTCACTTTGCCACTGGATTCAAGCAAGCCGGGCTGAAGACGGCTGGAATGCCAGAAACCGGTCCTCGGAAGCTTGTTTCCAGTCCAGGGAAGACATGGCTTGGCAGTTCGGGCTGGACTGTTCCCATGAGGCACAGGGTCAGACTGATTTGCATATAGCCATGTCTGAACTGGGGTGGCAGAGTGGGCTAAAGAATGGTGATGGATTAAACCCAGATCTTTTGACTGGGTGTGAGTGTTTGATTGATTCAGATGCTCCGTCCATCACCACCCCCCTTTTGCACCGCTTTTGGATGCCATAAGTGTGGCAGGGTATGCTCAGACGTGAGTCCCTTGCTCACTTTGCCACTGGATTCAAGCAAGCCGGGCTGAAGACGGCTGGAATGCCAGAAAGCGGTCCTCGGAAGCTTGTTTCCGGTCCAGGGAAGACATGGCTTGGCAGTTTGGGCTGGACTGTTACCATGAGGCACAGGGTCAGACTGATTTGCATATAGCCATGTCTGAACTGGGGTGGCAGAGTGGGCTAAAGAACGGTGATGGATTAAACCCAGATCTTTTGACTGGGTGTGAGTGTTTGATTGATTCAGATGCTCCGTCCATCACCACCCCCCTTTTGCACCGCTTTTGGCCGCCATAAGTGTGGCAGGGTATGATCAGACGTGAGTCCCTTGCTCACTTTGCCACTGGATTCAAACAAGCCGGGCTGAAGACGGCTGGAATGCCAGAAACCGGTCCACAGAAGCTTGTTTCCGGTCCAGGGAAGACATGGCTTGGCAGTTCGGGCTGGAGTGTTCCCATGAGGCACAGGGTCAGACTGATTTGCATATAGCCATGTCTGAACTGGGGTGGCAGAGTGGGCTAAAGAACGGTGATGGATTAAACCCAGATCTTTTGACTGGGTACGAGTGTTTGATTGATTCAGATGCTCCGTCCATCACCACCCCCCTTTTGCACCGCTTTTGGCCGCCATAAGTGTGGCAGGGTATGCTCAGATGTGAGTCCCTTGCTCTTTTGCCACGGGATTCAAGCAAGCCGGGCTGAAGACGGCTGGAATGCCAGAAACTGGTCCTCGGAAGCTTGTTTCCGGTCCAGGGAAGACATAGCTTGGCAGGTCGGGCTGGACTGTTCCCAGGAGGCACAGGGTCAGACTGATTTGCATATAGCCATGTCTGAACTGGGGTGGCAGAGTGGGCTAAAGAATGGTGATGGATTAAACCCAGATCTTTTGACTGGGTGTGAGTGTTTGATTGATTCAGATGCTCCGTCCATCACCACCCCCCTTTTGCACCGCTTTTGGCTGCCATAAGTGTGGCAGGGTATGCTCAGACGTGAGTCCCTTGCTCACCTTGCCACTGGATTCAAGCAAGCCGGGCTGAAGACGGCTGGAATGCCAGAAAACGGTCCTCGGAAGCTTGTTTCCGGTCCAGGTAAGACATGGCTTGGCAGTTCGGGCTGGACTGTTCCCATGAGGCACAGGGTCAGACTGATTTGCACATAGCCATGTCTGAACTGGGGTGGCAGAGTGTGCTAAAGAACGGTGATGGATTAAACCCAGATCTTTTGACTGGGTGTGAGTGTTTGATTGATTCAGATGCTCCGTCCATCACCACCCCCCTTTTGCACCGCTTTTGGCCGCCATAAGTGTGGCAGGGTATGCTCAGACGTGAGTCCCTTGCTCACTTTGCCACTGGATTCAAGCAAGCCAGGCTGAAGACGGCTGGAATGCCATAAACCGGTCCTCGGAAGCTTGTTTCCGGTCCAGGGAAGACATGGCTTGGCAGTTCGGGCTGGACTGTTCCCATGAGGCACAGGGTCAGACTGTTTTGCATATAGCCATGTCTGAACTGGGGTGGCAGAGTGGGCTAAAGAACGGTGATGGATTAAACCCAGTACTTTTGACTGGGTGTGAGTGTTTGATTGATTCAGATGCTCCGTCCATCACCACCCCCCTTTTGCACCGCTTTTGGCCGCCATAAGTGTGGCAGGGTATGCTCAGATGTGAGTCCCTTGCTCACTTTGCCACTGGATTCAAGCAAGCCGGGCTGCAGACGGCTGGAATGCCAGAAAGCGGTCCTCGGAAGCTTGTTTCCGGTCCAGGGAAGACATGGCTTGGCAGTTCGGGCTGGACTGTTCCCATGAGGCACAGGGTCAGACTGATCTGCATATAGCCATGTCTGAACTGGGGTGGCAGAGTGGGCTAAAGAACGGTGATGGATTAAACCCAGATCTTTTGACTGGGTGTGAGTGTTTGATTGATTCAGATGCTCCGTCCATCACCACCCCCCTTTTGCACCGCTTTTGGCTGCCATAAGTGTGGCAGTGTATGCTCAGACGTGAGTCCCTTGCTCACCTTGCCACTGGATTCAAGCAAGCCGGGCTGAAGACGGCAGGAATGCCAGAAACCGGTCCTCGGAAGCTTGTTTCCGGTCCAGGGAAGACATGGCTTGGCAGTTCGGGCTGGACTGTTCCCATGAGGCACAGGGTTAGACTGATTTGCATATAGCCAATGCTGAACTGGGGTGGCAGAGTGGGCTAAAGAACAGTGATGGATTAAACCCCGATCTTTTGACTGGGTGTGAGTGTTTGATTGATTCAGATGCTCCGTTCATCACCACCCCCCTTTTGCACCGCTTTTGGCTGCCATAAGTGTGGCAGGGTATGCTCAGACGTGAGTCCCTTGCTCACCTTGCCACTGGATTCAAGCAAGCCGGGCTGAAGACGGCTGGAATGCCAGAAAACGGTCCTCGGAAGCTTGTTTCCGGTCCAGGTAAGACATGGCTTGGCAGTTCGGGCTGGACTGTTCCCATGTGGCACAGGGTCAGACTGATTTGCACATAGCCATGTCTGAACTGGGGTGGCAGAGTGTGCTAAAGAACGGTGATGGATTAAACCCAGATCTTTTGACTGGGTGTGAGTGTTTGATTGATTCAGATGCTCCGTCCATCACCACCCCCCTTTTGCACCGCTTTTGGCCGCCATAAGTGTGGCAGGGTATGCTCAGACGTGAGTCCCTTGCTCACTTTGCCACTGGATTCAAGCAAGCCAGGCTGAAGACGGCTGGAATGCCAGAAACCGGTCCTCGGAAGCTTGTTTCCGGTCCAGGGAAGACATGGCTTGGCAGTTCGGGCTGGACTGTTCCCATGAGGCACAGGGTCAGACTGATTTGCATATAGCCATGTCTGAACTGGGGTGGCAGAGTGGGCTAAAGAACGGTGATGGATTAAACCCAGTACTTTTGACTGGGTGTGAGTGTTTGATTGATTCAGATGCTCCGTCCATCACCACCCCCCTTTTGCACCGCTTTTGGCCGCCATAAGTGTGGCAGGGTATGCTCAGATGTGAGTCCCTTGCTCACTTTGCCACTGGATTCAAGCAAGCCGGGCTGCAGACGGCTGGAATGCCAGAAAGCGGTCCTCGGAAGCTTGTTTCCGGTCCAGGGAAGACATGGCTTGGCAGTTCGGGCTGGACTGTTCCCATGAGGCACAGGGTCAGACTGATCTGCATATAGCCATGTCTGAACTGGGGTGGCAGAGTGGGCTAAAGAACGGTGATGGATTAAACCCAGATCTTTTGACTGGGTGTGAGTGTTTGATTGATTCAGATGCTCCGTCCATCACCACCCCCCTTTTGCACCGCTTTTGGCTGCCATAAGTGTGGCAGGGTATGCTCAGATGTGAGTCCCTTGCTCACCTTGCCACTGGATTCAAGCAAGCCGGGCTGAAGACGGCAGGAATGCCAGAAACCGGTCCTCGGAAGCTTGTTTCCGGTCCAGGGAAGACATGGCTTGGCAGTTCGGGCTGGACTGTTCCCATGAGGCACAGGGTTAGACTGATTTGCATATAGCCAATGCTGAACTGGGGTGGCAGAGTGGGCTAAAGAACAGTGATGGATTAAACCCCGATCTTTTGACTGGGTGTGAGTGTTTGATTGATTCAGATGCTCCGTCCATCACCACCCCCCTTTTGCACCGCTTTTGCACGCCATAAGTGTGGCAGGGTATGCTCAGACGTGAGTCCCTTGCTCACTTTGCCACTGGATTCAAGCAAGCCGGGCTGAAGACGGCTGTAATGCCAGAAACCGGTCCTGGGAAGCTTGTTTCCGGTCCAGGGAAGACATGGCTTGGCAGTTCGGGCTGGACTGTTCCCATGAGGCACAGGGTCAGACTGATTTGCATATAGCCATGTCTGAACTGGGGTGGCAGAGTGGGCTAAAGAATGGTGATGGATTAAACCCAGATCTTTTGACTGGGTGTGAGTGTTTGATTGATTCAGATGCTCCGTCCATCACCACCCCCCCTTTTGCACCGCTTTTGGCTGCCATAAGTGTGGCAGGGTATGCTCAGACGTGAGTCCCTTGCTCACCTTGCCACTGGATTCAAGCAAGCCGGGCTGAAGACGGCTGGAATGCCCGAAAACGGTCCTCGGAAGCTTGTTTCCGGTCCAGGTAAGACATGGCGTGGCAGTTCGGGCTGGACTGTTCCCATGAGGCACAGGGTCAGACTGATTTGCATATAGCCATGTCTGAACTGGGGTGGCAGAGTGGGCTAAAGAACGGTGATGGATTAAACCCAGATCTTTTGACTGGGTGTGAGTGTTTGATTGATTCAGATGCTCCGTCCATCACCACCCCCCTTTTGCACCGCTTTTGGCCGCCATAAGTGTGGCAGGGTATGCTCAGACGTGAGTCCCTTGCTCACTTTGCCACTGGATTCAAGCAAGCCGGGCTGAAGACGGCTGGAATGCCAGAAAGCGGTCCTCGGAAGCTTGTTTCCAGTCCAGGGAAGACATGGCTTGGCAGTTCGGGCTGGACTGTTCCCATGAGGCACAGGGTCAGACTGATTTGCATATACCCATGTCTGAACTGGGGTGGCAGAGTGGGCTAAAGAACGGTGATGGATTAAACCCAGATCTTTTGACTGGGTGTGAGTGTTTGATTGATTCAGATGCTCCGTCCATCACCACCCCCCTTTTGCACCGCTTTTGGCCGCCATAAGTGTGGCAGGGTATGCTCAGACGTGAGTCCCTTGCTCCCTTTGCCACTAGATTCAAGCAAGCCGGGCTGAAGACGGCTGAAATGCCAGAAACCGGTCCTCGGAAGCTTGTTTCCGGTCCAGGGAAGACATGGCTTGGCAGTTCGGGCTGCACTGTTCCCATGAGGCACAGGGTCAGACTGATTTTCATATTGCCATGTCTGAACTGGGGTGGCAGAGTAGGCTAAAGAACGGTGATGGATTAAACCCAGATCTTTTGACTGGATGTGAGTGTTTGATTGATTCAGATGCTCCGTCCATCACCACCCCCCTTTTGCACCGCTTTTGGCCGCCATAAGTGTGGGAGGGTATGCTCAGACGTGAGTCCCTTGCTCACTTTGCTACTGGATTCAAGCAAGCCGGGCTGAAGACGGCTGGAATGCCAGAAACCGGTCCTCGGAAGCTTGTTTCCGGTCCAGGGAAGACATGGCTTGGCAGTTCGGGCTGGACTGTTCCCATGAGGCACAGGGTCAGACTGATTTACATATATCCATGTCTGAACTGGGGTGGCAGAGTGGGCTAAAGAACGGTGATGGATTAAACCCAGATCTTTTGACTGGGTGTGAGTGTTTGATTGATTCAGATGCTCCGTCCATCACCACCCCCCTTTTGCACCGCTTTTTGCCGCCATAAGTGTGGCAGGGTATGCTCAGACGTGAGTCCCTTGCTCACTTTGCCACTGGATTCGGCTGGAATGCCAGAAAACGGTCCTCGGAAGCTTGTTTCCGGTCCAGGGAAGACATGGCTTGGCAGTTCGGGCTGGACTGTTCCCATGAGGCACAGGGTCAGACTGATTTGCATATAGCCATGTCTGAACTGGGGTGGCAGAGTTGGCTAAAGAACGGTGATGGATTAAACCCAGATCTTTTGACTGGGTGTGAGTGTTTGATTGATTCAGATGCTCCGTCCATCACCACCCCCCTTTTGCACCGCTTTTGGCCGCCATAAGTGTGACAGGGTATGCTCAGACGTGAGTCCCTTGCTCACTTTGCCACTGGATTCAAGCAAGCCGGGCTGAAGACGGCTGGAATGCCAGAAACCGGTCCTCGGAAGCTTGTTTCCGGTCCAGGGAAGACATGGCTTGGCAGTTCGGGCTGGACTGTTCCCATGAGGCACAGGGTCAGACTGATTTGCATATAGCCATGTCTGAACTGGGGTGGCAGAGTGGGCTAAAGAATGGTGATGGATTAAACCCAGATCTTTTGACTGGGTGTGAGTGTTTGATTGATTCAGATGCTCCGTCCATCACCACCCCCCCTTTTGCACCGCTTTTGGCTGCCATAAGTGTGGCAGGGTATGCTCAGACGTGAGTCCCTTGCTCACCTTGCCACTGGATTCAAGCAAGCCGGGCTGAAGACGGCTGGAATGCCCGAAAACGGTCCTCGGAAGCTTGTTTCCGGTCCAGGGAAGACATGGCTTGGCAGTTCGGGCTGGACTGTTCCCATGAGGCACAGGGTCAGACTGATTTGCATATAGCCATGTCTGAACTGGGGTGGCAGAGTGGGCTAAAGAATGGTGATGGATTAAACCCATATCTTTTGACTGGGTGTGAGTGTTTGATTGATTCAGATGCTCCGTCCATCACCACCCCCCTTTTGCACCGCTTTTGGCTGCCATAAGTGTGGCAGGGTATGCTCAGACGTGAGTCCCTTGCTCACCTTGCCACTGGATTCAAGCAAGCCGGGCTGAAGACGGCTGGAATGCCAGAAAACGGTCCTCGGAAGCTTGTTTCCGGTCCAGGTAAGACATGGCGTGGCAGTTCGGGCTGGACTGTTCCCATGAGGCATAGGGTCAGACTGATTTGCATATAGCCATGTCTGAACTGGGGTGGCAGAGTGGGCTAAAGAACGGTGATGTATTAAACCCAGATCTTTTGACTGGGTGTGAGTGTTTGATTGATTCAGATGCTCCGTCCATCACCACCCCCCTTTTGCACCGCTTTTGGCCGCCATAAGTGTGGCAGGGTATGCTCAGACGTGAGTCCCTTGCTCACCTTGCCACTGGATTCAAGCAAGCCGGGCTGAAGACGGCTGGAATGCCAGAAAGCGGTCCTCGGAAGCTTGTTTCCGGTCCAGGGAAGACATGGCTTGGCAGTTCGGGCTGGACTGTTCCCATGAGGCACAGGGTCAGACTGATTTGCATATAGCCATGTCTGAACTGGGTTGGCAGAGTGGGCTAAAGAACGGTGATGGATTAAACCCAGATCTTTTGACTGGGTGTGAGTGTTTGATTGATTCAGATGCTCCGTCCATCACCACCCCCCTTTTGCACCGCTTTTGGCCGCCATAAGTGTGGCAGGGTATGCTCAGACGTGAGTCCCTTGCTCACCTTGCCACTGGATTCAAGCAAGCCGGGCTGAAGACGGCTGGAATGCGCGAAAACGGTCCTCGGAAGCTTGTTTCCGGTCCAGGTAAGACATGGCGTGGGAGTTCGGGCTCGACTGTTCCCATGAGGCACACGGTCAGACTGATTTGCATATAGCCATGTCTGAACTGGGGTGGCAGAGTGGGCTAAAGAACGGTGATGGATTAAACCCAGATCTTTTGACTGGGTGTGAGTGTTTGATTGATTCAGATGCTCCGTCCATCACCACCCCCCTTTTGCACCGCTTTTGGCCGCCATAAGTGTGGCAGGGTATGCTCAGACGTGAGTCCCTTGCTCACTTTGCCACTGAATTCAAGCAAGCCGGGCTGAAGACGGCTGGAATGCCAGAAACCGGTCCTCGGAAGCTTGTTTCCGGTCCAGGGAAGACATGGCTTGGCAGTTCGGGCTGGACTGTTCCCATGAGGCACAGGGTCAGACTGATTTGCATATAGCCATGTCTGAACTGGGGTGGCAGAGTGGGCTAAAGAACGGTGATGGATTAAACCCAGATCTTTTGACTGGGTGTGAGTGTTTGATTGATTCAGATGCTCCGTCCATCACCACCCCCCTTTTGCACCGCTTTTGGCCGCCATAAGTGTGGCAGGGTATGCTCAGATGTGAGTCCCTTGCTCACTTTGCCACCGGATTCAAGCAAGCCGGGCTGAAGACGGCTGGAATGCCAGAAACCGGTCCTCGGAAGCTTGTTTCCGGTCCAGGGAAGACATGGCTTGGCAGTTTGGGCTGGACTGTTCCCATGAGGCACAGGGTCAGACTGATTTGCATATAGCCATGTCTGAACTGGGGTGGCAGAGTGGGCTAAAGAATGGTGATGGATTAAACCCAGATCTTTTGACTGGGTGTGAGTGTTTGATTGATTCAGATGCTCCGTCCATCACCACCCCCCTTTTGCACCGCTTTTGGCTGCCATAAGTGTGGCAGAGTATGCTCAGACGTGAGTCCCTTGCTCACCTTGCCACTGGATTCAAGCAAGCCGGGCTGAAGACGGCTGGAATGCCAGAAAGCGGTCCTCGGAAGCTTGTTTCCGGTCCAGGGAAGACATGGCTTGGCAGTTTGGGCTGGACTGTTACCATGAGGCACAGGGTCAGACTGATTTGCATATAGCCATGTCTGAACTGGGGTGGCAGAGTGGGCTAAAGAACGGTGATGGATTAAACCCAGATCTTTTGACTGGGTGTGAGTGTTTGATTGATTCAGATGCTCCGTCCATCACCACCCCCCTTTTGCACCGCTTTTGGCCGCCATAAGTGTGGCAGGGTATGATCAGACGTGAGTCCCTTGCTCACTTTGCCACTGGATTCAAACAAGCCGGGCTGAAGACGGCTGGAATGCCAGAAACCGGTCCACAGAAGCTTGTTTCCGGTCCAGGGAAGACATGGCTTGGCAGTTCGGGCTGGAGTGTTCCCATGAGGCACAGGGTCAGACTGATTTGCATATAGCCATGTCTGAACTGGGGTGGCAGAGTGGGCTAAAGAACGGTGATGGATTAAACCCAGATCTTTTGACTGGGTACGAGTGTTTGATTGATTCAGATGCTCCGTCCATCACCACCCCCCTTTTGCACCGCTTTTGGCCGCCATAAGTGTGGCAGGGTATGCTCAGATGTGAGTCCCTTGCTCTTTTTGCCACGGGATTCAAGCAAGCCGGGCTGAAGACGGCTGGAATGCCAGAAACCGGTCCTCGGAAGCTTGTTTCCGGTCCAGGGAAGACATAGCTTGGCAGTTCGGGCTGGACTGTTCCCAGGAGGCACAGGGTCAGACTGATTTGCATATAGCCATGTCTGAACTGGGGTGGCAGAGTGGGCTAAAGAATGGTGATGGATTAAACCCAGATCTTTTGACTGGGTGTGAGTGTTTGATTGATTCAGATGCTCCGTCCATCACCACCCCCCTTTTGCACCGCTTTTGGCTGCCATAAGTGTGGCAGGGTATGCTCAGACGTGAGTCCCTTGCTCACCTTGCCACTGGATTCAAGCAAGCCGGGCTGAAGACGGCTGGAATGCCAGAAAACGGTCCTCGGAAGCTTGTTTCCGGTCCAGGTAAGACATGGCTTGGCAGTTCGGGCTGGACTGTTCCCATGAGGCACAGGGTCAGACTGATTTGCACATAGCCATGTCTGAACTGGGGTGGCAGAGTGTGCTAAAGAACGGTGATGGATTAAACCCAGATCTTTTGACTGGGTGTGAGTGTTTGATTGATTCAGATGCTCCGTCCATCACCAACCCCCTTTTGCACCGCTTTTGGCCGCCATAAGTGTGGCAGGGTATGCTCAGACGTGAATCCCTTGCTCACTTTGCCACTGGATTCAAGCAAGCCAGTCTGAAGACGGCTGGAATGCCAGAAACCGGTCCTCGGAAGCTTGTTTCCGGTCCAGGGAAGACATGGCTTGGCAGTTCGGGCTGGACTGTTCCCATGAGGCACAGGGTCAGACTGATTTGCATATAGCCTTGTCTGAACTGGGGTGGCAGAGTGGGCTAAAGAACGGTGATGGATTAAACCCAGTACTTTTGACTGGGTGTGAGTGTTTGATTGATTCAGATGCTCCGTCCATCACCACCCCCCTTTTGCACCGCTTTTGGCCGCCATAAGTGTGGCAGGGTATGCTCAGATGTGAGTCCCTTGCTCACTTTGCCACTGGATTCAAGCAAGCCGGGCTGCAGACGGCTGGAATGCCAGAAAGCGGTCCTCGGAAGCTTGTTTCCGGTCCAGGGAAGACATGGCTTGGCAGTTCGGGCTGGACTGTTCCCATGAGGCACAGGGTCAGACTGATCTGCATATAGCCATGTCTGAACTGGGGTGGCAGAGTGGGCTAAAGAACGGTGATGGATTAAACCCAGATCTTTTGACTGGGTGTGAGTGTTTGATTGATTCAGATGCTCCGTCCATCACCACCCCCCTTTTGCACCGCTTTTGGCTGCCATAAGTGTGGCAGGGTATGCTCAGACGTGAGTCCCTTGCTCACCTTGCCACTGGATTCAAGCAAGCCGGGCTGAAGACGGCAGGAATGCCAGAAACCGGTCCTCGAAGCTTGTTTCCGGTCCAGGGAAGACATGGCTTGGCAGTTCGGGCTGGGCTGTTCCCATGAGGCACAGGGTTAGACTGATTTGCATATAGCCAATGCTGAACTGGGGTGGCAGAGTGGGCTAAAGAACAGTGATGGATTAAACCCCGATCTTTTGACTGGGTGTGAGTGTTTGATTGATTCAGATGCTCCGTCCATCACCACCCCCCTTTTGCACCGCTTTTGCCCGCCATAAGTGTGGCAGGGTATGCTCAGACGTGAGTCCCTTGCTCACTTTGCCACTGGATTCAAGCAAGCCGGGCTGAAGACGGCTGTAATGCCAGAAACCGGTCCTGGGAAGCTTGTTTCCGGTCCAGGGAAGACATGGCTTGGCAGTTCGGGCTGGACTGTTCCCATGAGGCACAGGGTCAGACTGATTTGCATATAGCCATGTCTGAACTGGGGTGGCAGAGTGGGCTAAAGAATGGTGATGGATTAAACCCAGATCTTTTGACTGGGTGTGAGTGTTTGATTGATTCAGATGCTCCGTCCATCACCACCCCCCCTTTTGCACCGCTTTTGGCTGCCATAAGTGTGGCAGGGTATGCTCAGACGTGAGTCCCTTGCTCACCTTGCCACTGGATTCAAGCAAGCCGGGCTGAAGACGGCTGGAATGCCCGAAAACGGTCCTCGGAAGCTTGTTTCCGGTCCAGGTAAGACATGGCATGGCAGTTCGGGCTGGACTGTTCCCATGAGGCACAGGGTCAGACTGATTTGCATATAGCCATGTCTGAACTGGGGTGGCAGAGTGGGCTAAAGAACGGTGATGGATTAAACCCAGATCTTTTGACTGGGTGTGAGTGTTTGATTGATTCAGATGCTCCGTCCATCACCACCCCCCTTTTGCACCGCTTTTGGCCGCCATAAGTGTGGCAGGGTATGCTCAGACGTGAGTCCCTTGCTCACTTTGCCACTGGATTCAAGCAAGCCGGGCTGAAGACGGCTGGAATGCCAGAAAGCGGTCCTCGGAAGCTTGTTTCCAGTCCAGGGAAGACATGGCTTGGCAGTTCGGGCTGGACTGTTCCCATGAGGCACAGGGTCAGACTGATTTGCATATACCCATGTCTGAACTGGGGTGGCAGAGTGGGCTAAAGAACGGTGATGGATTAAACCCAGATCTTTTGACTGGGTGTGAGTGTTTGATTGATTCAGATGCTCCGTCCATCACCACCCCCCTTTTGCACCGCTTTTGGCCGCCATAAGTGTGGCAGGGTATGCTCAGACGTGAGTCCCTTGCTCCCTTTGCCACTAGATTCAAGCAAGCCGGGCTGAAGACGGCTGAAATGCCAGAAACCGGTCCTCGGAAGCTTGTTTCCGGTCCAGGGAAGACATGGCTTGGCAGTTCGGGCTGCACTGTTCCCATGAGGCACAGGGTCAGACTGATTTTCATATTGCCATGTCTGAACTGGGGTGGCAGAGTAGGCTAAAGAACGGTGATGGATTAAACCCAGATCTTTTGACTGGATGTGAGTGTTTGATTGATTCAGATGCTCCGTCCATCACCACCCCCCTTTTGCACCGCTTTTGGCCACCATAAGTGTGGGAGGGTATGCTCAGACGTGAGTCCCTTGCTCACTTTGCTACTGGATTCAAGCAAGCCGGGCTGAAGACGGCTGGAATGCCAGAAACCGGTCCTCGGAAGCTTGTTTCCGGTCCAGGGAAGACATGGCTTGGCAGTTCGGGCTGGACTGTTCCCATGAGGCACAGGGTCAGACTGATTTACATATATCCATGTCTGAACTGGGGTGGCAGAGTGGGCTAAAGAACGGTGATGGATTAAACCCAGATCTTTTGACTGGGTGTGAGTGTTTGATTGATTCAGATGCTCCGTCCATCACCACCCCCCTTTTGCACCGCTTTTTGCCGCCATAAGTGTGGCAGGGTATGCTCAGACGTGAGTCCCTTGCTCACTTTGCCACTGGATTCGGCTGGAATGCCAGAAACCGGTCCTCAGAAGCTTGTTTCCGGTCCAGGGAAGACATGGCTTGGCAGTTCGGGCTGGACTGTTCCCATGAGGCACAGGGTCAGACTGATTTGCATATAGCCATGTCTGAACTGGGGTGGCAGAGTGGGCTAAAGAACGGTGATGGATTAAACCCAGATCTTTTGACTGGGTGTGAGTGTTTGATTGATTCAGATGCTCCGTCCATCACCACCCCCCTTTTGCACCGCTTTTGGCCGCCATAAGTGTGACAGGGTATGCTCAGACGTGAGTCCCTTGCTCACTTTGCCACTGGATTCAAGCAAGCCGGGCTGAAGACGGCTGGAATGCCAGAAACCGGTCCTCGGAAGCTTGTTTCCGGTCCAGGGAAGACATGGCTTGGCAGTTTGGGCTGGACTGTTCCCATGAGGCACAGGGTCAGACTGATTTGCATATAGCCATGTCTGAACTGGGGTGGCAGAGTGGGCTAAAGAATGGTGATGGATTAAACCCAGATCTTTTGACTGGGTGTGAGTGTTTGATTGATTCAGATGCTCCGTCCATCACCACCCCCCCTTTTGCACCGCTTTTGGCTGCCATAAGTGTGGCAGGGTATGCTCAGACGTGAGTCCCTTGCTCACCTTGCCACTGGATTCAAGCAAGCCGGGCTGAAGACGGCTGGAATGCCCGAAAACGGTCCTCGGAAGCTTGTTTCCGGTCCAGGGAAGACATGGCTTGGCAGTTCGGGCTGGACTGTTCCCATGAGGCACAGGGTCAGACTGATTTGCATATAGCCATGTCTGAACTGGGGTGGCAGAGTGGGCTAAAGAATGGTGATGGATTAAACCCATATCTTTTGACTGGGTGTGAGTGTTTGATTGATTCAGATGCTCCGTCCATCACCACCCCCCTTTTGCACCGCTTTTGGCTGCCATAAGTGTGGCAGGGTATGCTCAGACGTGAGTCCCTTGCTCACCTTGCCACTGGATTCAAGCAAGCCGGGCTGAAGACGGCTGGAATGCCAGAAAACGGTCCTCGGAAGCTTGTTTCCGGTCCAGGTAAGACATGGCGTGGCAGTTCGGGCTGGACTGTTCCCATGAGGCACAGGGTCAGACTGATTTGCATATAGCCATGTCTGAACTGGGGTGGCAGAGTGGGCTAAAGAACGGTGATGTATTAAACCCAGATCTTTTGACTGGGTGTGAGTGTTTGATTGATTCAGATGCTCCGTCCATCACCACCCCCCTTTTGCACCGCTTTTGGCTGCCATAAGTGTGGCAGGGTATGCTCAGACGTGAGTCCCTTGCTCACCTTGCCACTGGATTCAAGCAAGCCGGGCTGAAGACGGCTGGAATGCCAGAAAGCGGTCCTCGGAAGCTTGTTTCCGGTCCAGGGAAGACATGGCTTGGCAGTTCGGGCTGGACTGTTCCCATAAGGCACAGGGTCAGACTGATTTGCATATAGCCATGTCTGAACTGGGTTGGCAGAGTGGGCTAAAGAACGGTGATGGATTAAACCCAGATCTTTTGACTGGGTGTGAGTGTTTGATTGATTCAGATGCTCCGTCCATCACCACCCCCCTTTTGCACCGCTTTTGGCTGCCATAAGTGTGGCAGGGTATGCTCAGACGTGAGTCCCTTGCTCACCTTGCCACTGGATTCAAGCAAGCCGGGCTGAAGACGGCTGGAATGCCCGAAAACGGTCCTCGGAAGCTTGTTTCCGGTCCAGGTAAGACATGGCGTGGCAGTTCGGGCTCGACTGTTCCCATGAGGCACACGGTCAGACTGATTTGCATATAGCCATGTCTGAACTGGGGTGGCAGAGTGGGCTAAAGAACGGTGATGGATTAAACCCAGATCTTTTGACTGGGTGTGAGTGTTTGATTGATTCAGATGCTCCGTCCATCACCACCCCCCTTTTGCACCGCTTTTGGCCGCCATAAGTGTGGCAGGGTATGCTCAGACGTGAGTCCCTTGCTCACTTTGCCACTGGATTCAAGCAAGCCGGGCTGAAGACGGCTGGAATGCCAGAAACCGGTCCTCGGAAGCTTGTTTCCGGTCCAGGGAAGACATGGCTTGGCAGTTCGGGCTGGACTGTTCCCATGAGGCACAGGGTCAGACTGATTTGCATATAGCCATGTCTGAACTGGGGTGGCAGAGTGGGCTAAAGAACGGTGATGGATTAAACCCAGATCTTTTGAGTGGGTGTGAGTGTTTGATTGATTCAGATGCTCCGTCCATCACCACCCCCCTTTTGCACCGCTTTTGGCCGCCATAAGTGTGGCAGGGTATGCTCAGATGTGAGTCCCTTGCTCACTTTGCCACTGGATTCAAGCAAGCCGGGCTGAAGACGGCTGGAATGCCAGAAACCGGTCCTCGGAAGCTTGTGTCCGGTCCAGGTAAGACATGGCTTGGCAGTTCAGGCTGGACTGTTCCCATGAGGCACAGGGTCAGACTGATTTGCATATAGCCATGTCTGAACTGGGGTGGCAGAGTGGGCTAAAGAACGGTGATGGATTAAACCCAGATCTTTTGACTGGGTGTGAGTGTTTTATTGATTCAGATGCTCCGTCCATCACCACCCCCCTTTTGCACCGCTTTTGGCCGCCATAAGTGTGGCAGGGTATGCTGAGACGTGAGTCCCTTGCTCACATTGCCACTGGATTCAAGCATGCCGGGCTGAAGACGGCTGGAATGCCAGAAACCGGTCCTTGGAAGCTTGTTTCCGGTCCAGGGAAGACATGGCTTGGCAGTTCGGGCTGGACTGTTCCCATGAGGCACAGGGTCAGACTGATTTGCATATAGCCATGTCTGAACTGGGGTGGCAGAGTGGGCTAAAGAACGGTGATGGATTAAACCCAGATCTTTTGACTGGGTGTGAGTGTTTGATTGATTCAGATGCTCCGTCCATCACCACCCCCCTTTTGCACCGCTTTTGGCCGCCATAAGTGTGGAAGGGTATGCTCAGACGTGAGTCCCTTGCTCACTTTGCGACTGGATTCAAGCAAGCCGGGCTGAAGACGGCTGGAATGCCAGAAACCGGTCCTCGGAAGCTTGTTTCCAGTCCAGGGAAGACATGGCTTGGCAGTTCGGGCTGGACTGTTCCCATGAGGCACAGGGTCAGACTGATTTGCATATAGCCATGTCTGAACTGGGGTGGCAGAGTGGGCTAAAGAATGGTGATGGATTAAACCCAGATCTTTTGACTGGGTGTGAGTGTTTGATTGATTCAGATGCTCCGTCCATCACCACCCCCCTTTTGCACCGCTTTTGGATGCCATAAGTGTGGCAGGGTATGCTCAGACGTGAGTCCCTTGCTCACTTTGCCACTGGATTCAAGCAAGCCGGGCTGAAGACGGCTGGAATGCCAGAAAGCGGTCCTCGGAAGCTTGTTTCCGGTCCAGGGAAGACATGGCTTGGCAGTTTGGGCTGGACTGTTACCATGAGGCACAGGGTCAGACTGATTTGCATATAGCCATGTCTGAACTGGGGTGGCAGAGTGGGCTAAAGAACGGTGATGGATTAAACCCAGATCTTTTGACTGGGTGTGAGTGTTTGATTGATTCAGATGCTCCGTCCATCACCACCCCCCTTTTGCACCGCTTTTGGCCGCCATAAGTGTGGCAGGGTATGATCAGACGTGAGTCCCTTGCTCACTTTGCCACTGGATTCAAACAAGCCGGGCTGAAGACGGCTGGAATGCCAGAAACCGGTCCACAGAAGCTTGTTTCCGGTCCAGGGAAGACATGGCTTGGCAGTTCGGACTGGAGTGTTCCCATGAGGCACAGGGTCAGACTGATTTGCATATAGCCATGTCTGAACTGGGGTGGCAGAGTGGGCTAAAGAACGGTGATGGATTAAACCCAGATCTTTTGACTGGGTGCGAGTGTTTGATTGATTCAGATGCTCCGTCCATCACCACCCCCCTTTTGCACCGCTTTTGGCCGCCATAAGTGTGGCAGGGTATGCTCAGATGTGAGTCCCTTGCTCTTTTTGCCACGGGATTCAAGCAAGCCGGGCTGAAGACGGCTGGAATGCCAGAAACCGGTCCTCGGAAGCTTGTTTCCGGTCCAGGGAAGACATAGCTTGGCAGTTCGGGCTGGACTGTTCCCAGGAGGCACAGGGTCAGACTGATTTGCATATAGCCATGTCTGAACTGGGGTGGCAGAGTGGGCTAAAGAATGGTGATGGATTAAACCCAGATCTTTTGACTGGGTGTGAGTGTTTGATTGATTCAGATGCTCCGTCCATCACCACCCCCCTTTTGCACCGCTTTTGGCTGCCATAAGTGTGGCAGGGTATGCTCAGACGTGAGTCCCTTGCTCACCTTGCCACTGGATTCAAGCAAGCCGGGCTGAAGACGGCTGGAATGCCAGAAAACGGTCCTCGGAAGCTTGTTTCCGGTCCAGGTAAGACATGGCTTGGCAGTTCGGACTGGACTGTTCCCATGAGGCACAGGGTCAGACTGATTTGCACATAGCCATGTCTGAACTGGGGTGGCAGAGTGTGCTAAAGAACGGTGATGGATTAAACCAAGATCTTTTGACTGGGTGTGAGTGTTTGATTGATTCAGATGCTCCGTCCATCACCACCCCCCTTTTGCACCGCTTTTGGCCGCCATAAGTGTGGCAGGCTATGCTCAGACGTGAGTCCCTTGCTCACTTTGCCACTGGATTCAAGGAAGCCAGGCTGAAGACGGCTGGAATGCCAGAAACCGGTCCTCGGAAGCTTGTTTCCGGTCCAGGGAAGACATGGCTTGGCAGTTCGGGCTGGACTGTTCCCATGAGGCACAGGGTCAGACTGATTTGCATATAGCCATGTCTGAACTGGGGTGGCAGAGTGGGCTAAAGAACGGTGATGGATTAAACCCAGATCTTTTGACTGGGTGTGAGTGTTTGATTGATTCAGATGCTCCGTCCATCACCACCCCCCTTTTGCACCGCTTTTGGCCGCCATAAGTGTGGCAGGGTATGCTCAGATGTGAGTCCCTTGCTCACTTTGCCACTGGATTCAAGCAAGCCGGGCTGAAGACGGCTGGAATTGCAGAAACCGGTCCTCGGAAGCTTGTTTCCGGTCCAGGGAAGACATGGCTTGGCAGTTCGGGCTGGACTGTTCCCATGAGGCACAGGGTCAGACTGATTTGCATATAGCCATGTCTGAACTGGGGTGGCAGAGTGGGCTAAAGAACGGTGATGGATTAAACCCAGATCTTTTGACTGGGTGTGAGTGTTTGATTGATTCAGATGCTCCGTCCATCACCACCCCCCTTTTGCACCGCTTTTGGCCGCCATAAGTGTGGCAGGGTATGCTCAGATGTGAGTCCCTTGCTCACTTTGCCACTGGATTCAAGCAAGCCGGGCTGAAGACGGCTGGAATGCCAGAAAGCGGTCCTCAGAAGCTTGTTTCCGGTCCAGGGAAGACATGGCTTGGCAGTTCGGGCTGGACTGTTCCCATGAGGCACAGGGTCAGACTGATTTGCATATAGCCATGTCTGAACTGGGGTGGCAGAGTGGGCTAAAGAACGGTGATGGATTAAACCCAGATCTTTTGACTGGGTGTGAGTGTTTGATTGATTCAGATGCTCCGTCCATCACCACCCCCCTTTTGCACCGCTTTTGGCTGCCATAAGTGTGGCAGGGTTTGCTCAGACGTGAGTCCCTTGCTCACCTTGCCACTGGATTCAAGCAAGCCGGGCTGAAGACGGCTGGAATGCCAGAAACCGGTCCTCGGAAGCTTGTTCCCGGTCCAGGGAAGACATGGCTTGGCAGTTCGGGCTGGACTGTTCCCATGAGGCACAGGGTCAGACTGATTTGCATATAGCCAACGCTGAACTGGGGTGGCAGAGTGGGCTAAAGAACGGTAATGGATTAAACCCAGATCTTTTGACTGGGTGTGAGTGTTTGATTGATTCAGATGCTCCGTCCATCACCACCCCCCTTTTGCACCGCTTTTGCACACCATAAGTGTGGCAGGGTATGCTCAGACGTGAGTCCCTTGCTCACTTTGCCACTGGATTCAAGCAAGCCAGGCTGAAGACGGCTGGAATGCCAGAAACCGGTCCTCGGAAGCTTGTTTCCAGTCCAGGTAAGACATGGCGTGGCAGTTCGGGCTGGACTGTTCCCATGAGGCACAGGGTCAGACTGATTTGCATATAGCCATGTCTGAACTGGGGTGGCAGAGTGGGCTAAAGAATGGTGATGGATTAAACCCAGATCTTTTGACTGGGTGTGAGCGTTTGATTGATTCAGATGCTCTGTCCATCACCACCCCCCTTTTGCACCGCTTTTGGCGCCATAAGTGTGGCAGGGTATGCTCAGATGTGAGTCCCTTGCTCACTTTGCCACTGGATTCAAGCAAGCCGGGCTGAAGACGGCTGGAATGCCAGAAAGCGGTCCTCGGAAGCTTGTTTCCGGTCCAGGGAAGACATGGCTTGGCAGTTCAGGCTGGACTGTTCCCATGAGGCACAGGGTCAGACTGATTTGCATATAGCCATGTCTGAACTGGGGTGGCAGAGTGGGCTAAAGAATGGTGATGGATTAAACCCAGATCTTTTGACTGGGTGTGAGTGTTTGATTGATTCAGATGCTCTGTCCATCACCAACCCCTTTTGCACCGCTTTTGGCCGCCATAAGTGTGGCAGGGTATGCTCAGACGTGAGTCCCTTGCTCAATTTGCCACTGGATTCAAGCAAGCCGGGCTGAAGACGGCTGGAATGCCAGAAAGCGGTCCTCGGAAGCTTGTTTCCGGTCCAGGGAAGACATGGCTTGGCAGTTCGGGCTGGACTGTTCCCATTAGGCACAGGGTCAGACTGATTTGCATATAGCCATGTCTGAACTGGGGTGGCAGAAAGGGCTAAAGAACGGTGATGGATTAAACCCAGATCTTTTGACTGGATGTGAGTGTTTGATTGATTCAGATGCTCCGTCCATCACTACCCCCCTTTTGCACCGCTTTTGGCCACCATAAGTGTGGCAGGGTATGCTCAGACGTGAATCCCTTGCTCACTTTGCCACTGGATTCAAGCAAGCCAGGCTGAAGACGGCTGGAATGCCAGAAACCGGTCCTCGGAAGCTTGTTTCCGGTCCAGGGAAGACATGGCTTGGCAGTTCGGGCTGGACTGTTCCCATGAGGCACAGGGTCAGACTGATTTGCATATAGCCATGTCTGAACTGGGGTGGCAGAGTGGGCTAAAGAACGGTGATGGATTAAACCCAGATGTTTTGACTGGGTGTGAGTGTTTGATTGATTCAGATGCTCCGTGCATCACCACCCCCCTTTTGCACCGCTTTTGGCCGCCATAAGTGTGGCAGGGTATGCTCAGATGTGAGTCCCTTGCTCACTTTGCCACTGGATTCAAGCAAGCCGGGCTGAAGACGGCTGGAATGCCAGAAACCGGTCCTCGGAAGCTTGTTTCCGGTCCAGGGAAGACATGGCTTGGCAGTTCGGGCTTGACTGTTCCCATGAGGCACAGGGTCAGACTGATTTGCATATAGCCATGTCTGAACTGGGGTGGCAGAGTGGGCTAAAGAACGGTGATGGATTAAACCCAGATCTTTTGACTGGGTGTGAGTGTTTGATTGATTCAGATGCTCCGTCCATCACCACCCCCCTTTTGCACCGCTTTTGGCCGCCATAAGTGTGGCAGGGTATGCTCAGATGTGAGTCCCTTGCTCACTTTGCCACTGGATTCAAGCAAGCCGGGCTGAAGACGGCTGGAATGCCAGAAAGCGGTCCTCCGAAGCTTGTTTCCGGTCCAGGGAAGACATGGCTTGGCAGTTCGGGCTGGACTGTTCCCATGAGGCACAGGGTCAGACTGATTTGCATATAGCCATGTCTGAACTGGGGTGGCAGAGTGGGCTAAAGAACGGTGATGGATTAAACCCAGATCTTTTGACTGGGTGTGAGTGTTTGATTGATTCAGATGCTCCGTCCATCACCACCCCCCTTTTGCACCGCTTTTTGCTGCCATAAGTGTGGCAGGGTTTGCTCAGACGTGAGTCCCTTGCTCACCTTGCCACTGGATTCAAGCAAGCCGGGCTGAAGACGGCTGGAATGCCAGAAACCGGTCCTCGGAAGCTTGTTCCCGGTCCAGGGAAGACATGGCTTGGCAGTTCGGGCTGGACTGTTCCCATGAGGCACAGGGTCAGACTGATTTGCATATAGCCAACGCTGAACTGGGGTGGCAGAGTGGGCTAAAGAATGGTGATGGATTAAACCCAGATCTTTTGACTGGGTGTGAGTGTTTGATTGATTCAGATGCTCCGTCCATCACCACCCCCCTTTTGCACCGCTTTTGGCCGCCATAAGTGTGGCAGGGTATGCTCAGACGTGAGTCCCTTGCTCACTTTGCCACTGGATTCAAGCAAGCCGGGCTGAAGACGGCTGGATTGCCAGAAAGCGGTCCTCGGAAGCTTGTTTCCAGTCCAAGGAAGACATGGCTTGGCAGTTCGGGCTGGACTGTTCCCATGAGGCACAGGGTCAGACTGATTTGCATATACACATGTCTGAACTGGGGTGGCAGAGTGGGCTAAAGAACGGTGATGGATTAAACCCTGATCTTTTGACTGGGTGTGAGTGTTTGATTGATTCAGATGCTCCGTCCATCACCACCCCCCTTTTGCACCGCTTTTTGCCGCCATAAGTGTGGCAGGGTATGCTCAGACGTGAGTCCCTTGCTCCCTTTGCCACTGGATTCAAGCAAGCGGGCTGAAGACGGCTGAAATGCCAGAAACCGGTCCTCGGACGCTTGTTTCCGGTCCAGGGAAGACATGGCTTGGCAGTTCGGGCTGGACTGTTCCCATGAGGCACAGGGTCAGACTGATTTTCATATAGCCATGTCTGAACTGGGGTGGCAGAGTAGGCTAAAGAACGGTGATGGATTAAACCCAGATCTTTTGACTGGATGTGAGTGTTTGATTGATTCAGATGCTCCGTCCATCACCACCCCCCTTTTGCACCACTTTTGGCCGCCATAAGTGTGGGAGGGTATGCTCAGACGTGAGTCCCTTGCTCACTTTGCTACTGGATTCAAGCAAGCCGGGCTGAAGACGGCTGGAATGCCAGAAACCGGTCCTCGGAAGCTTGTTTCCGGTCCAGGGAAGACATGGCTTGGCGGTTCGGGCTGGACTGTTCCCATGAGGCACAGGGTCAGACTGATTTACATATAGCCATGTCTGAACTGGGGTGGCAGAGTGGGCTAAAGAACGGTGATGGATTAAACCCAGATCTTTTGACTGGGTGTGAGTGTTTGATTGATTCAGATGCTCCGTCCATCACCACCCCCCTTTTGCACCGCTTTTTGCCGCCATAAGTGTGGCAGGGTATGCTCAGACGTGAGTCCCTTGCTCACTTTGACACTGGATTCGGCTGGAATGCCAGAAACCGGTCCTCGGAAGCTTGTTTCCGGTCCAGGGAAGACATGGCTTGGCAGTTCGGGCTGGACTGTTCCCATGAGGCACAGGGTCAGACTGATTTGCATATAGCCATGTCTGAACTGGGGTGGCAGAGTGGGCTAAAGAACGGTGATGGATTAAACCCAGATCTTTTGACTGGGTGTGAGTGTTTGATTGATTCAGATGCTCCGTCCATCACCACCCCCCTTTTGCACCGCTTTTGGCCGCCATAAGTGTGGCAGGGTATGCTCAGACGTGAGTCCCTTGCTCACTTTGCCACTGGATTCAAGCAAGCCGGGCTGAAGACGGCTGGAATGCCAGAAAGAGGTCCTCGGAAGCTTGTTTCCGGTCCAGGGAAGACATGGCTTGGCAGTTCGGGCTGGACTGTTCCCATGAGGCACAGGGTCAGACTGATTTGCATATACCCATGTCTGAACTGGGGTGGCAGAGTGGGCTAAAGAACGGTGATGGATTAAACCCAGATCTTTTGACTGGGTGTGAGTGTTTGATTGATTCAGATGCTCCGTCCATCACCACCCCCCTTTTGCACCGCTTTTGGCCGCCATAAGTGTGGCAGGGTATGCTCAGACGTGAGTCCCTTGCTCCCTTTGCCACTAGATTCAAGCAAGCCGGGCTGAAGACGGCTGAAATGCCAGAAACCGGTCCTCGGAAGCTTGTTTCCGGTCCAGGGAAGACATGGCTTGGCAGTTCGGGCTGCACTGTTCCCATGAGGCACAGGGTCAGACTGATTTTCATATTGCCATGTCTGAACTGGGGTGGCAGAGTAGGCTAAAGAACGGTGATGGATTAAACCCAGATCTTTTGACTGGATGTGAGTGTTTGATTGATTCAGATGCTGCGTCCATCACCACCCCCCTTTTGCACCGCTTTTGGCCGCCATAAGTGTGGGAGGGTATGCTCAGACGTGAGTCCCTTGCTCACTTTGCTACTGGATTCAAGCAAGCCGGGCTGAAGACGGCTGGAATGCCAGAAACCGGTCCTCGGAAGCTTGTTTCCGGTCCAGGGAAGACATGGCTTGGCAGTTCGGGCTGGACTGTTCCCATGAGGCACAGGGTCAGACTGATTTACATATATCCATGTCTGAACTGGGGTGGCAGAGTGGGCTAAAGAACGGTGATGGATTAAACCCAGATCTTTTGACTGGGTGTGAGTGTTTGATTGATTCAGATGCTCCGTCCATCACCACCCCCCTTTTGTACCGCTTTTTGCCGCCATAAGTGTGGCAGGGTATGCTCAGACGTGAGTCCCTTGCTCACTTTGCCACTGGATTCGGCTGGAATGCCAGAAACCGGTCCTCGGAAGCTTGTTTCCGGTCCAGGGAAGACATGGATTGGCAGTTCGGGCTGGACTGTTCCCATGAGGCACAGGGTCAGACTGATTTGCATATAGCCATGTCTGAACTGGGGTGGCAGAGTGGGCTAAAGAACGGTGATGGATTAAACCCAGATCTTTTGACTGGGTGTGAGTGTTTGATTGATTCAGATGCTCCGTCCATCACCACCCCCCTTTTGCACCGCTTTTGGCCGCCATAAGTGTGACAGGGTATGCTCAGACGTGAGTCCCTTGCTCACTTTGCCACTGGATTCAAGCAAGCCGGGCTGAAGACGGCTGGAATGCCAGAAACCGGTCCTCGGAAGCTTGTTTCCGGTCCAGGGAAGACATGGCTTGGCAGTTCAGGCTGGACTGTTCCCATGAGGCACAGGGTCAGACTGATTTGCATATAGCCATGTCTGAACTGGGGTGGCAGAGTGGGCTAAAGAATGGTGATGGATTAAACCCAGATCTTTTGACTGGGTGTGAGTGTTTGATTGATTCAGATGCTCCGTCCATCACCACCCCCCCTTTTGCACCGCTTTTGGCTGCCATAAGTGTGGCAGGGTATGCTCAGACGTGAGTCCCTTGCTCACCTTGCCACTGGATTCAAGCAAGCCGGGCTGAAGACGGCTGGAATGCCCGAAAACGGTCCTCGGAAGCTTGTTTCCGGTCCAGGGAAGACATGGCTTGGCAGTTCGGGCTGGACTGTTCCCATGAGGCACAGGGTCAGACTGATTTGCATATAGCCATGTCTGAACTGGGGTGGCAGAGTGGGCTAAAGAATGGTGATGGATTAAACCCATATCTTTTGACTGGGTGTGAGTGTTTGATTGATTCAGATGCTCCGTCCATCACCACCCCCCTTTTGCACCGCTTTTGGCTGCCATAAGTGTGGCAGGGTATGCTCAGACGTGAGTCCCTTGCTCACCTTGCCACTGGATTCAAGCAAGCCGGGCTGAAGACGGCTGGAATGCCAGAAAACGGTCCTCGGAAGCTTGTTTCCGGTCCAGGTAAGACATGGCGTGGCAGTTCGGGCTGGACTGTTCCCATGAGGCACAGGGTCAGACTGATTTGCATATAGCCATGTCTGAACTGGGGTGGCAGAGTGGGCTAAAGAACGGTGATGTATTAAACCCAATCTTTTGACTGGGTGTGAGTGTTTGATTGATTCAGATGCTCCGTCCATCACCACCCCCCTTTTGCACCGCTTTTGGCCGCCATAAGTGTGGCAGGGTATGCTCACACGTGAGTCCCTTGCTCACCTTGCCACTGGATTCAAGCAAGCCGGGCTGAAGACGGCTGGAATGCCAGAAAGCGGTCCTCAGAAGCTTGTTTCCGGTCCAGGGAAGACATGGCTTGGCAGTTCGGGCTGGACTGTTCCCATGAGGCACAGGGTCAGACTGATTTGCATATAGCCATGTCTGAACTGGGTTGGCAGAGTGGGCTAAAGAACGGTGATGGATTAAACCCAGATCTTTTGACTGGGTGTGAGTGTTTGATTGATTCAGATGCTCCGTCCATCACCACCCCCCTTTTGCACCGCTTTTGGCCGCCATAAGTGTGGCAGGGTATGCTCAGACGTGAGTCCCTTGCTCACCTTGTGTGAGAAGTTGGCCTGATGTGCAGTGTTCACTATTCTAGTGATCACTATATATCAGTCCAAACAACCCTTATTGATGATTGGTTGTAAGTCAACCTTATAGACCAGCTATCCTAGTAGCATGGATACGAGCAGTCTAAGGCTAAGACTCTAGAGGGCGTGTTAAGCCAGCTGTTTTACCATCACATTACCCCTTGAACACCCAGTGAAAGGACACCACACAAGTTGTTATGAAAATAAACAGTGTATTTATTTATAACAAGACTACCCTGGCTCTTTATGAGACAGGGAGCTAAGCACACAACGAAACTCTTACGAAAATACTTAAGTTAGCACGTTATACACAAATGCCCGAGGGGCACGAAAAACCATATACTCTAAAAGTGGAATGCGAATTACTAGCAGGTAAGTAACAGTTCTAATAGGCTTTGGAATCGCTAGGACTGGACTAGGGAATCGTTAGATTACTACTAGGAGGCCCAGGGGACTCGGGTGCAGAGTGTGCACTCTCACGCGGGATGCGGGACAAAGTCTATGGAAGCTAGAATTCACAAAGTTAGTGTTCACGGGCGAACCCGACCTGGTAGGGAGAAAACGACAGTGGATCCTGACCCTTGGATAGTGAGGCTACGCTGGGACACCGGAGTGCCGAAGTTACCTAGCCCAGGGGCTGCAGCTGCATAGGTCTGAAAAGACGTCGGGGATCTCGTTGCCGGACCAGGAGCCTGGAAGGAAGAAGTTGCTGGCAGGCGACCAGTGAAGGAAAAGTTCGATGGATCCAAGCCTGGATCAAGGAAGAAGGAAACCTGAAAGCAGAGGGGACCAAGTTCTTGAATCACTAGCCAGTGATTAAGTGGGCACCAGGATGGCACCGGGCGAAGTCACCGCAGTCAGGTGAGTGGGCGCTGCTGGGCTCTGCAGTCTCTCGGACCAGGAGGCGTTGTCGGCGACCAGGATGGAGGTGCGAGCTGTCCCACGAAGGTTCTTGCTGTCGACGTCGCTGGTCCCAGGATTGGGCAACAAGTCTTGGCAAATGCAAGGCCCACGCGGTGGACCTAAAATGGCGTCTTGGGCGGACCAGGAGGGTCCAGGGTACTTCTCCGATGGAGGGAAGCAAGGGCCAGTCTGGAGCAACCAGACCAGCAGCAGAAATGTCGTCGGGCGTCGTCAGGAAGGCCACAAGCCAGCGGGCTAGTAGCCAAACAACGCGGTGAGCAGCAAAAAGCAGAAGGGCCCCACGCAGATCGTGGAGATGCTGGGGGGGCTGCACTTCGGTGCTGGAGCTGCTCAGGGTGGGGGCTTCTCGGACCCCAAAGCACTCACCAGGAATTCACTCGGCGGGCTTGCTGGAAAGAAGTCGTGCAGTCTTGAAGATGGCCGGTCCCTCGAGGTCTCGTCACACCCACGAATCTCAGCGTGACTGATGATGTAGGTAGAGGTCAGAGGTGCCAGGGAAGCCGGTTCTCGTCGAGCTGGGCAGTCGGATTCCGGAGGAAGGACTTGCAGCAGACCGCAGTGTTCTTTAGATGGTGCCTGCGGATGCAGGGTGACTACTCCTTAGTCACAAGGGAGAAATCTTAGGAAGAAGTCTTGAGTTCCTTTCGTGGAAAGTAGTTTCAGGATTCAAAGATGATCTGATTTGGAAGGGGGCCAGTTCCTACCTTTATCCTGTAAAAAGGGGCTGGCACGCGACTAAGTCCTGCCCTAGGGGTGGGACTAGGAGGGGGGGGTTACACCCACTTCCTTGGCGGGCTTTTCCCCAGCACAGGGTCTGGAGTGACCCTGGAACTGGTTCCAGCCAGCCTATGCACAGTGAGCACCGGGGTGCCACGTGCAGTCACCTTCCTCTAAAGCCCTGCCTACCTACAATACACAAAACCCTGTCTGGGACGGTGCTGGCACCGCCCCTGGCAGGAAACCCTTTGTCCTTATCTCCTGCTCTGGGAGGACTCCCAGCAGCAGGAGGGCAGACTTGTGTCTCGGTGGCAGCATCCATTTTGTGGAGCTGAGGCTCTGTTTGACTTTAACCGGGGTTAGGGGTTACATATATTTCGTGTCCCTCTAGAAGGGTGGAATGCTAACCCCGTCGCCAGAATTGGCGAGGGGTTAGTATTCCAATTCGTATGACACCTTACTCGACATGTTTTGATAAAGCGATACCAGAGTTGGCATATAACCGCGAGGATTATAATGCACTTAAGAGTATATGGTATGCGATATCATGGAAACGGCTAAGGGATAGATCCCGAAAGCCGCAGACAGGCTCAGCTCATGCCAGAGCACCATCTCACACGATTCCAAGCACTCTGCCTTCAGGATTGTTAAGGCCTGCCATAGGAGTGACTGATAGGAGATCTGTGTGTCCATTTTAGGGTTAGATATAGGTATACTATATCTAAAGCAAAGGGTGATTACACCACCTTGCCCCAGCTGTCGTGCAGCCAGTTGTGTCAGATTTGGATGGCCAGCCAGGGGTGGCATAATACATGCTGCAGCCCCTGGTAGGCCCTGGGTACACCTATGCCCTGGGTACCTAAGGTACACTGTACAGGGACTGGTAAGGTGACTCAGTATCCAATTTAGATATGTACCTAAGGTACATGGAATCCATTTTACAGAGAGAGCAGTAGGCCTGGGGTCCTGAATAGCAGGGCCCCAGGTCAACTAAGTCAGAAAACCAGCAAAACACCAGGCAAAAAGTTGGGGGCAACCATAGTCAGGGATCTACCTTCCTACATAACCCCCCCCCAAACGAAAGGAGATAAGGCTAGCCTTGCCAGGTAAGCCTATATTGCCTGAGTGGCCATATAAGGAAGTACCATCACTGGCATGGTTACCCCCTATCTCATGGTCCACTAAGCAATCCCTCACCCTAAGGGTGTCTGAGGGTCTCCACCATAGGGAATCTCTACCTGTGGTGTGTTTTGGCAAAGTAAAAGGCTGGTGCTGAAATGGAGTACTGAAGTGAGACTCCACTAATTTTGGGCTCAGCTTCCTCCAATCATTTTCCACCATAGAGGCCTTTCTTTCCAAGACTGAGTTGTTTTGGGCTCTCAGGGTCAACCTCTGGCTACCTACAGCTGGAGGTTGGGTCCCTCTGTTTGGCTTACTGGAGGGACAGGTCAGGTTTGGGGCCCTCAGGTCCCAGGTTTGGCTGTGCCCAACAGTGTCCATCTGTGGGAGGTCCCTAACTAAATTGAAGGGGGATCCCTCAGGAGTTGATTTTATTTTCACTTGGCTAGTACTACTAGCTTCAGTGCCCTTAATCTGTTGATTGGGAAGTTCTTTTGGACAGGGGGCCCTTTGGGGTCCACCACTGGCCTCCCTGACCCCTACAGCCCTGGGCTGACTGAGGCAGGGTAGAGAGGGGCAGGTTACCTGCTCCAGACTGAGTCCCACCTTGGAAGGGTCCACTGACATCAGGGGTTCTGCCAGGCTAGGCCTGACTACCTCTGTGGCAGTTTCTTCACAAGGGGTCAGATCAGTTCCCTGAGGAGGCTGATCTTTTCCTAAAGTCTGGTGGGAGGGAGATTTCTCTTCCTCCTCAATGCTCTCTGTCTGAGTGGAGTGATCCATAGTTTCAGGCTTCACAACACTATCATCTGTCTGAGTTTGAGCTGTGGCCATCACAACTCTCCCAACCTTTTCAGGAGGGGGCTCAGTTTGGGTGTGGGCTGTTACCATGACAGCCTTGACAACCTGTTCTGGGAAGGAAGTTGTCTGAGATTGGGTTGTGACTGGCACAACCCTCCTGACCTGTTCAGGGAGGACATCTTGGACTGGGGCTGTGGCTAACACTGCCCCACTAACCTTACCATGGGGGTTTACCATTCTAGAATGGGTTTCTTGCTCTACCTCAGCCCAGGCTGAGGTCTCTAAATCATTCCCCAGTAGGCAATCTACAGGCAAGTTGGATGTCACTGCCACTCTCTTGGGGCCAGTGACACTTCCCCAGCTGAGATTTACTACTGCCATGGGATGAGTTTTCTTCACTCCATCAATGTTTACCACCTGGTATGTGGCACCAGGTAAAAGTTGCCTTGAGGGGACTAGACTCTCAGTCACCATAGTGATGCTAGCCCCTGTATCTCTATAGGCCTCAACTTTTATACCATTGATGAGGGGCTCCTGTCTGTACTTGCCCAAAGTGTTGGGACAAGTTGTGAAGTTGGCAAACCCCATGCCAGTCTCACAGACAAGAGTATCTAAGTTTGGGGACCTGGTTAGGCCAGAGTCCCCAGGAACTCCCAAAGTAAATGCACCCAAATTCTTGGGGGCACTCCCACCACCTGGGGAATTACTACTAGTAGTAACAGGAGGTTTGGGAATGTTACTTGGGGGTATGTTTTCCTTATTGTTATTCTTTGGGCAACTGCTGTCAGTTTTTAAATGACCCACCTGTTTACAGGGATAACAATAAGGTTTCTTCTGGTAGTTGGAAGGATTCTGGGACCCACCCCCCTCAGAGGATTTTTGGGGCCCTGATGTGGTTTGATCTGTAGATTTATTCCCACCCTTCTCTTGAGGCTTGGTTGATTCCTTTTTCTGGTCACCACCTTGGTTCTTGGGCCTAATCCTGGTTCTGACCCATTTGTCTGCCCTCTTACCCAATTCTTGTGGAGAGGTCAGATCAGAGTCTACCAGGTGCTGGTGTAATAACTGGTTCTGACAATTATTTAAGACTTGCTCTCTCATAATTAGATTATACAATCCCTTGAAATCAGTAACCTTACTACCCAGTAGCCAGCCTTCCAAAGCCTTAGTGGCACAATCAACAAAGTCAGACCAGTCCTGAGACTGAGTTTTCTGGGTGTCTCTGAACAGCAACCTGTACTGCTCAGTGGTTAAACCAAACCCATCAACCAGTGCATTTTTCAGGACCTGGTAATTGTTAGCATCCTCAACTCTAGTAGTGAGGAGCTTATCTCTACCTTTGCCATCAAAGGAGAGCCACAGTATAGCTGCCCACTGACTCTGGGGAATGCCCTGCACAGTGCAGGCCCTCTCCAAAGCAGCCATCCATTTCTGGATGTCATCCCCTTGCTTAAAGGGGGGACCTATTTTAGTCAGGTGTTTAGTATCTAAACCCTTCTCTCTATCTCTTGGGAGATTGCTGCCACCAGTGGGAGCTAACCCACACATCTGCCGCTCTCTAGCAAAGGCAAGCTTCTCTTTGGCCAGGGCAAGTTCTTCCCTTTCAATCCTCAGTTTAGCTTGTCTCATCCTTGCTTCATGCTCTCTTCTCTGAGGGGAAGTCAATCTCCTCTGGGGAGAGTTCCTTCTCCCCTGAGAAGAGGCATTAGAGTGCAGAGATCTAATGGAGTCCCTAGAAAGAGATCTATCTCTCCTAACTCCAAGGTTAGGCCTACTTAGGGTCAGTACTGGGGGTCCCCCAGATCCTAGCCCAAGCAAGTCTAAGTTGGCCCTGGTTAGCCTTCTGACTACCTCAAGACCTTTGTCTACCTCATCCCCAGAGAGTTCCTCTTGATCCTCCTCCTCAACTGCTGTAGCAGTGTTGGGGAGGTCTGGATCACCAGAGGTTCCCTCTAAGGCTGGCATGTTCTCATGTAACTGAGAAATCTTTCTGGCATCATATGTCTCTAAGAGACCTATCAGAAATGGAATGGTGGGGTTAGACCCCTGCTTCAGTTTCCTGGAGGTACAGACTTGTCTCATCTCCTGGAAACTGAGAGCTGCATATCTTGAAGTGACCTGTGGAGGGTCAACACTGACCAGGGGAGTCTCAGTAGAATCTCCCTGGGTAGACATGCTTTTCTAGTGAAGTGTAAGTGGTGCACTTACCTACACTATATGTTTGCCTACTGATCCCTTGCTAGAGTTGTAGTTTAGGGTGTGCTAGGCCCTAGGAGCTACAACAGCTGGTTCAGTAGAACTCAGAGTATTCTAAGCTAAGTTATATGTACCTTTAGTACTTATGTGATCTTTCACAAGATATTCTTAGGGCATGTGTGGTAAAACAACAGCAAGCTCAAATCCCAACCGCTGCTCACCAATGTGAGAAGTTGGCCTGATGTGCAGTGTTCACTATTCTAGTGATCACTATATATCAGTCCAAACAACCCTTATTGATGATTGGTTGTAAGTCAACCTTATAGACCAGCTATCCTAGTAGCATGGATACGAGCAGTCTAAGGCTAAGACTCTAGAGGGCGTGTTAAGCCAGCTGTTTTACCATCACATTACCCCTTGAACACCCAGTGAAAGGACACCACACAAGTTGTTATGAAAATAAACAGTGTATTTATTTATAACAAGACTACCCTGGCTCTTTATGAGACAGGGAGCTAAGCACACAACGAAACTCTTACGAAAATACTTAAGTTAGCACGTTATACACAAATGCCCGAGGGGCACGAAAAACCATATACTCTAAAAGTGGAATGCGAATTACTAGCAGGTAAGTAACAGTTCTAATAGGCTTTGGAATCGCTAGGACTGGACTAGGGAATCGTTAGATTACTACTAGGAGGCCCAGGGGACTCGGGTGCAGAGTGTGCACTCTCACGCGGGATGCGGGACAAAGTCTATGGAAGCTAGAATTCACAAAGTTAGTGTTCACGGGCGAACCCGACCTGGTAGGGAGAAAACGACAGTGGATCCTGACCCTTGGATAGTGAGGCTACGCTGGGACACCGGAGTGCCGAAGTTACCTAGCCCAGGGGCTGCAGCTGCATAGGTCTGAAAAGACGTCGGGGATCTCGTTGCCGGACCAGGAGCCTGGAAGGAAGAAGTTGCTGGCAGGCGACCAGTGAAGGAAAAGTTCGATGGATCCAAGCCTGGATCAAGGAAGAAGGAAACCTGAAAGCAGAGGGGACCAAGTTCTTGAATCACTAGCCAGTGATTAAGTGGGCACCAGGATGGCACCGGGCGAAGTCACCGCAGTCAGGTGAGTGGGCGCTGCTGGGCTCTGCAGTCTCTCGGACCAGGAGGCGTTGTCGGCGACCAGGATGGAGGTGCGAGCTGTCCCACGAAGGTTCTTGCTGTCGACGTCGCTGGTCCCAGGATTGGGCAACAAGTCTTGGCAAATGCAAGGCCCACGCGGTGGACCTAAAATGGCGTCTTGGGCGGACCAGGAGGGTCCAGGGTACTTCTCCGATGGAGGGAAGCAAGGGCCAGTCTGGAGCAACCAGACCAGCAGCAGAAATGTCGTCGGGCGTCGTCAGGAAGGCCACAAGCCAGCGGGCTAGTAGCCAAACAACGCGGTGAGCAGCAAAAAGCAGAAGGGCCCCACGCAGATCGTGGAGATGCTGGGGGGGCTGCACTTCGGTGCTGGAGCTGCTCAGGGTGGGGGCTTCTCGGACCCCAAAGCACTCACCAGGAATTCACTCGGCGGGCTTGCTGGAAAGAAGTCGTGCAGTCTTGAAGATGGCCGGTCCCTCGAGGTCTCGTCACACCCACGAATCTCAGCGTGACTGATGATGTAGGTAGAGGTCAGAGGTGCCAGGGAAGCCGGTTCTCGTCGAGCTGGGCAGTCGGATTCCGGAGGAAGGACTTGCAGCAGACCGCAGTGTTCTTTAGATGGTGCCTGCGGATGCAGGGTGACTACTCCTTAGTCACAAGGGAGAAATCTTAGGAAGAAGTCTTGAGTTCCTTTCGTGGAAAGTAGTTTCAGGATTCAAAGATGATCTGATTTGGAAGGGGGCCAGTTCCTACCTTTATCCTGTAAAAAGGGGCTGGCACGCGACTAAGTCCTGCCCTAGGGGTGGGACTAGGAGGGGGGTGGTTACACCCACTTCCTTGGCGGGCTTTTCCCCAGCACAGGGTCTGGAGTGACCCTGGAACTGGTTCCAGCCAGCCTATGCACAGTGAGCACCGGGGTGCCACGTGCAGTCACCTTCCTCTAAAGCCCTGCCTACCTACAATACACAAAACCCTGTCTGGGACGGTGCTGGCACCGCCCCTGGCAGGAAACCCTTTGTCCTTATCTCCTGCTCTGGGAGGACTCCCAGCAGCAGGAGGGCAGACTTGTGTCTCGGTGGCAGCATCCATTTTGTGGAGCTGAGGCTCTGTTTGACTTTAACCGGGGTTAGGGGTTACATATATTTCGTGTCCCTCTAGAAGGGTGGAATGCTAACCCCGTCGCCAGAATTGGCGAGGGGTTAGTATTCCAATTCGTATGACACCTTACTCGACATGTTTTGATAAAGCGATACCAGAGTTGGCATATAACCGCGAGGATTATAATGCACTTAAGAGTATATGGTATGCGATATCATGGAAACGGCTAAGGGATAGATCCCGAAAGCCGCAGACAGGCTCAGCTCATGCCAGAGCACCATCTCACACGATTCCAAGCACTCTGCCTTCAGGATTGTTAAGGCCTGCCATAGGAGTGACTGATAGGAGATCTGTGTGTCCATTTTAGGGTTAGATATAGGTATACTATATCTAAAGCAAAGGGTGATTACACCACCTTGCCCCAGCTGTCGTGCAGCCAGTTGTGTCAGATTTGGATGGCCAGCCAGGGGTGGCATAATACATGCTGCAGCCCCTGGTAGGCCCTGGGTACACCTATGCCCTGGGTACCTAAGGTACACTGTACAGGGACTGGTAAGGTGACTCAGTATCCAATTTAGATATGTACCTAAGGTACATGGAATCCATTTTACAGAGAGAGCAGTAGGCCTGGGGTCCTGAATAGCAGGGCCCCAGGTCAACTAAGTCAGAAAACCAGCAAAACACCAGGCAAAAAGTTGGGGGCAACCATAGTCAGGGATCTACCTTCCTACACCTTGCCACTGGATTCAAGCAAGCCGGGCTGAAGACGGCTGGAATGCCCGAAAACGGTCCTCGGAAGCTTGTTTCCGGTCCAGGTAAGACATGGCGTGGCAGTTCGGGCTCGACTGTTCCCATGAGGCACACGGTCAGACTGATTTGCATATAGCCATGTCTGAACTGGGGTGGCAGAGTGGGCTAAAGAACGGTGATGGATTAAACCCAGATCTTTTGACTGGGTGTGAGTGTTTGATTGATTCAGATGCTCCGTCCATCACCACCCCCCTTTTGCACCGCTTTTGGCCGCCATAAGTGTGGCAGGGTATGCTCAGACGTGAGTCCCTTGCTCACTTTGCCACTGGATTCAAGCAAGCCGGGCTGAAGACGGCTGGAATGCCAGAAACCGGTCCTCGGAAGCTTGTTTCCGGTCCAGGGAAGACATGGCTTGGCAGTTCGGGCTGGACTGTTCCCATGAGGCACAGGGTCAGACTGATTTGCATATAGCCATGTCTGAACTGGGGTGGCAGAGTGGGCTAAAGAACGGTGATGGATTAAACCCAGATCTTTTGACTGGGTGTGAGTGTTTGATTGATTCAGATGCTCCGTCCATCACCACCCCCCTTTTGCACCGCTTTTGGCCGCCATAAGTGTGGCAGGGTATGCTCAGATGTGAGTCCCTTGCTCACTTTGCCACTGGATTCAAGCAAGCCGGGCTGAAGACGGCTGGAATGCCAGAAACCTGTCCTCGGAAGCTTGTTTCCGGTCCAGGGAAGACATGGCTTGGCAGTTTGGGCTGGACTGTTCCCATGAGGCACAGGGTCAGACTGATTTGCATATAGCCATGTCTGAACTGGGGTGGCAGAGTGGGCTAAAGAATGGTGATGGATTAAACCCAGATCTTTTGACTGGGTGTGAGTGTTTGATTGATTCAGATGCTCCGTCCATCACCACCCCCCTTTTGCACCGCTTTTGGCTGCCATAAGTGTGGCAGAGTATGCTCAGACGTGAGTCCCTTGCTCACCTTGCCACTGGATTCAAGCAAGCCGGGCTGAAAATGGCTGGAATGCCAGAAAACGGTCCTCGGAAGCTTGTGTCCGGTCCAGGTAAGACATGGCTTGGCAGTTCAGGCTGGACTGTTCCCATGAGGCACAGGGTCAGACTGATTTGCATATAGCCATGTCTGAACTGGGGTGGCATAGTGGGGTTAAGAACGGTGATGGATTAAACCTAGATCTTTTGACTGGGTGTGAGTGTTTGATTGATTCAGATGCTCCGTCCATCACCACCCCACTTTTGCACCGCTTTTGGCCGCCATAAGTGTGGCAGGGTATGCTCAGACGTGAGTCCCTTGCTCACTTTGCCACTGGATTCAAGCAAGCCGGGCTGAAGACGGCTGGAATGCCAGAAAGCGGTCCTCGGAAGCTTGTTTCCGGTCCAGGGAAGACATGGCTTGGCAGTTCGGGCTGGACTGTTCCCATGAGGCACAGGGTCAGACTGATTTGCATATAACCATGTCTGAACTGGGGTGGCAGAGTGGGCTAAAGAACGGTGATGGATTAAACCCAGATCTTTTGACTGGGTGTGAGTGTTTGATTGATTCAGATGCTCCGTCCATCACCACCCCCCTTTTGCACCGCTTTTGGCCGCCATAAGTGTTTCAAGGTATGCTCAGACGTGAGTCCCTTGCTCACTTTGCCACTGGATTCAAGCAAGCCGGGCTGAAGACGGCTGGAATGCCAGAAACCGGTCCTCGCAAGCTTGTTTCCGGTCCAGGGAAGACATGGCTTGGCAGTTTGGGCTGGACTGTTCCCATGAGGCACAGGGTCAGACAGATTTGCCTATAGCCATGTCTGAACTGGGGTGGCAGAGTGGGCTAAAGAACGGTCATGGACTGAACCCAGATCTTTTGACTGGGTGTGAGTGTTTGATTGATTCAGATGCTCCGTCCATCACCATCCCCCTTTTGCACTGCTTTTGGCCGCCATAAGTGTGGCAGGGTATTCTCAGACGTGAGTTCCTTGCTCACTTTGCCACTGGATTCAAGCAAGCCGGGCTGAAGACGGCTGGAATGCCAGAAACCGGTCCTCGGAAGCTTGTTTCCGGTCCAGGGAAGACATGGCTTGGCAGTTCGGTCTGGACTGTTCCCATGAGGCACAGGGTCAGACTGATTTGCATATAGCCATGTCTGAACTGGGGTGGCAGAGTGGGCTAAAGAACGGTGATGGATTAAACCCAGATCTTTTGACTGGGTGTGAGTGTTTTATTGATTCAGATGCTCCGTCCATCACCACCCCCCTTTTGCACCGCTTTTGGCCGCCATAAGTGTGGCAGGGTATGCTGAGACGTGAGTCCCTTGCTCACATTGCCACTGGATTCAAGCAAGCCGGGCTGAAGACGGCTGGAATGCCAGAAACCGGTCCTTGGAAGCTTGTTTCCGGTCCAGGGAAGACATGGCTTGGCAGTTCGGGCTGGACTATTCCCATGAGGCACAGGGTCAGACTGATTTGCATATAGCCATGTCTGAACTGGGGTGGCAGAGTGGGCTAAAGAACGGTGATGGATTAAACCCAGATCTTTCGACTGGGTGTGAGTGTTTGATTGATTCAGATGCTCCGTCCATCACCACCCCCCTTTTGCACCGCTTTTGGCCGCCATAAGTGTGGAAGGGTATGCTCAGACGTGAGTCCCTTGCTCACTTTGCCACTGGATTCAAGCAAGCCGGGCTGAAGACGGCTGGAATGCCAGAAACCGGTCCTCGGAAGCTTGTTTCCAGTCCAGGGAAGACATGGCTTGGCAGTTCGGGCTGGACTGTTCCCATGAGGCACAGGGTCAGACTGATCTGCATATAGTCATGTCTGAACTGGGGTGGCAGAGTGGGCTAAAGAATGGTGATGGATTAAACCCAGATCTTTTGACTGGGTGTGAGTGTTTGATTGATTCAGATGCTCCGTCCATCACCACCCCCCTTTTGCACCGCTTTTGGATGCCATAAGTGTGGCAGGGTATGCTCAGACGTGAGTCCCTTGCTCACTTTGCCACTGGATTCAAGCAAGCCGGGCTGAAGACGGCTGGAATGCCAGAAAGCGGTCCTCGGAAGCTTGTTTCCGGTCCAGGGAAGACATGGCTTGGCAGTTTGGGCCGGACTGTTACCATGAGGCACAGGGTCAGACTGATTTGCATATAGCCATGTCTGAACTGGGGTGGCAGAGTGGGCTAAAGAACGGTGATGGATTAAACCCAGATATTTTGACTGGGTGTGAGTGTTTGATTGATTCAAATGCTCCGTCCATCACCACCCCCCTTTTGCACCGCTTTTGGCCGCCATAAGTGTGGCAGGGTATGATCAGACGTGAGTCCCGTGCTCACTTTGCCACTGGATTCAAACAAGCCGGGCTGAAGACGGCTGGAATGCCAGAAACCGGTCCACAGAAGCTTGTTTCCGGTCCAGGGAAGACATGGCTTGGCAGTTCGGGCTGGAGTGTTCCCATGAGGCACAGGGTCAGACTGATTTGCATATAGCCATGTCTGAACTGGGGTGGCAGAGTGGGCTAAAGAACGGTGATGGATTAAACCCAGATCTTTTGACTGGGTGCGAGTGTTTGATTGATTCAGATGCTCCGTCCATCACCACCCCCCTTTTGCACCGCTTTTGGCCGCCATAAGTGTGGCAGGGTATGCTCAGATGTGAGTCCCTTGCTCTTTTTGCCACGGGATTCAAGCAAGCCGGGCTGAAGACGGCTGGAATGCCAGAAACCGGTCCTCGGAAGCTTGTTTCCGGTCCAGGGAAGACATAGCTTGGCAGTTCGGGCTGGACTGTTCCCAGGAGGCACAGGGTCAGACTGATTTGCATATAGCCATGTCTGAACTGGGGTGGCAGAGTGGGCTAAAGAATGGTGATGGATTAAACCCAGATCTTTTGACTGGGTGTGAGTGTTTGATTGATTCAGATGCTCCGTCCATCACCACCCCCCTTTTGCACCGCTTTTGGTTGCCATAAGTGTGGCAGGGTATGCTCAGACGTGAGTCCCTTGCTCACCTTGCCACTGGATTCAAGCAAGCCGGGCTGAAGACGGCTGGAATGCCAGAAAACGGTCCTCGGAAGCTTGTTTCCGGTCCAGGTAAGACATGGCTTGGCAGTTCGGGCTGGACTGTTCCCATGAGGCACAGGGTCAGACTGATTTGCACATAGCCATGTCTGAACTGGGGTGGCAGAGTGTGCTAAAGAACGGTGATGGATTAAACCCAGATCTTTTGACTGGGTGTGAGTGTTTGATTGATTCAGATGCTCCGTCCATCACCACCCCCCTTTTGCACCGCTTTTGGCCACCATAAGTGTGGCAGGGTATGCTCAGACGTGAGTCCCTTGCTCACTTTGCCACTGGATTCAAGCAAGCCAGGCTGAAGACGGCTGGAATGCCAGAAACCGGTCCTCGGAAGCTTGTTTCCGGTCCAGGGAAGACATGGCTTGGCAGTTCGGGCTGGACTGTTCCCATGAGGCACAGGGTCAGACTGATTTGCATATAGCCATGTCTGAACTGGGGTGGCAGAGTGGGCTAAAGAACGGTGATGGATTAAACCCAGATCTTTTGACTGGGTGTGAGTGTTTGATTGATTCAGATGCTCCGTCCATCACCACCCCCCTTTTGCACCGCTTTTGGCCGCCATAAGTGTGACAGGGTATGCTCAGACGTGAGTCCCTTGCTCACTTTGCCACTGGATTCAAGCAAGCCGGGCTGAAGACGGCTGGAATGCCAGAAACCGATCCTCGGAAGCTTGTTTCCGGTCCAGGGAAGACATGGCTTGGCAGTTCGGGCTGGACTGTTCCCATGAGGCACAGGGTCAGACTGATTTGCATATAGCCATGTCTGAACTGGGGTGGCAGAGTGGGCTAAAGAATGGTGATGGATTAAAGCCAGATCTTTTGACTGGGTGTGAGTGTTTGATTGATTCAGATGCTCCGTCCATCACCACCCCCCCTTTTGCACCGCTTTTGGCTGCCATAAGTGTGGCAGGGTATGCTCAGACGTGAGTCCCTTGCTCACCTTGCCACTGGATTCAAGCAAGCCGGGCTGAAGACGGCTGGAATGCCCGAAAACGGTCCTCGGAAGCTTGTTTCCGGTCCAGGGAAGACATGGCTTGGCAGTTCGGGCTGGACTGTTCCCATGAGGCACAGGGTCAGACTGATTTTCATATAGCCATGTCTGAACTGGGGTGGCAGAGTAGGCTAAAGAACGGTGATGGATTAAACCCAGATCTTTTGACTGGATGTGAGTGTTTGATTGATTCAGATGCTCCGTCCATCACCACCCCCCTTTTGCACCGCTTTTGGCCGCCATAAGTCTGGGAGGGTATGCTCAGACGTGAGTCCCTTGCTCACTTTGCTACTGGATTCAAGCAAGCCGGGCTGAAGACGGCTGGAATGCCAGAAACCGGTCCTCGGAAGCTTGTTTCCGGTCCAGGGAAGACATGGCTTGGCAGTTCGGGCTGGACTGTTCCCATGAGGCACAAGGTCAGACTGATTTACATATAGCCATGTCTGAACTGGGGTGGCAGAGTGGGCTAAAGAACGGTGATGGATTAAACCCAGATCTTTTGACTGGGTGTGAGTGTTTGATTGATTCAGATGCTCCGTCCATCACCACCCAGGTATGCTCAGACGTGAGTCCCTTGCTCACTTTGCCACTGGATTCGGCTGGAATGCCAGAAACCGGTCCTCGGAAGCTTGTTTCCGGTCCAGGGAAGACATGGCTTGGCAGTTCGGGCTGGACTGTTCCCATGAGGCACAGGGTCAGACTGATTTGCATATAGCCATGTCTGAACTGGGGTGGCAGAGTGGGCTAAAGAACGGTGATGGATTAAACCCAGATCTTTTGACTGGGTGTGAGTGTTTGATTGATTCAGATGCTCCGTCCATCACCACCCCCCTTTTGCACCGCTTTTGGCCACCATAAGTGTGGCAGGGTATGCTCAGACGTGAGTCCCTTGCTCACTTTGCCACTGGATTCAAGCAAGCCGGGCTGAAGACGGCTGGAATGCCAGAAAGCGGTCCTCTGAAGCTTGTTTCCGGTCCAGGGAAGACATGGCTTGGCAGTTCGGGCTGGACTGTTCCCATGAGGCACAGGGTCAGACTGATTTGCATATATTCATGTCTGAACTGGTGTGGCAGAAAGGGCTAAAGAACGGTGATGGATTAAACCCAGATCTTTTGACTGGATGAGAGTGTTTGATTGATTCAGATGCTCCGTCCATCACCACCCCCCTTTTGCACCGCTTTTGGCCGCCATAAGTGTGGCAGGGTATGCTCAGACGTGAGTCCCTTGCTCACTTTGCCACTGGATTCAAGCAAGCCGGGCTGAAGACGGCTGGAATGCCAGAAACCGGTCCTCGGAAGCTTGTTTCCGGTCCAGGGAAGACATGGCTTGGCAGTTCGGGCTGGACTGTTCCCATGAGGCACAGGGTCAGACTGATTTGCATATAGCCATGTCTGAACTGGGGTGGCAGAGTGGGCTAAAGAACGGTGATGGATTAAACCCAGATCTTTTGACTGGGTGTGAGTGTTTGATTGATTCAGATGCTCCGTCCATCACCACCCCCCTTTTGCACCGCTTTTGGCCGCCATAAGTGTGGCAGGGTATGCTCAGACGTGAGTCCCTTGCTCACTTTGCCACTGGATTCAAGCAAGCCGGGCTGAAGACGGCTGGAATGCCAGAAAGCGGTCCTCGGAAGCTTGTTTCCGGTCCAGGGAAGACATGGCTTGGCAGTTCGGGCTGGACTGTTCCCATGAGGCACAGGGTGTGAGAAGTTGGCCTGATGTGCAGTGTTCACTATTCTAGTGATCACTATATATCAGTCCAAACAACCCTTATTGATGATTGGTTGTAAGTCAACCTTATAGACCAGCTATCCTAGTAGCATGGATACGAGCAGTCTAAGGCTAAGACTCTAGAGGGCGTGTTAAGCCAGCTGTTTTACCATCACATTACCCCTTGAACACCCAGTGAAAGGACACCACACAAGTGTTATGAAAATAAACAATGTATTTATTAGAATCACAACAACCCTGTACTCTTTATGAGGACAGGGTGCTAAGCACACAACAAAACTCTTATGAAAATACTTAAGTTAGCACGTTATACACAAATGCCCGAGGGGCACGAAAAACCATATACTCTAAAAGTGGAATGCGAAATTACTAGCAGGTAAGTACAGTACTAATAGGCTTTGGAATCGCTAGGACTTGACTATAGAATCGTTAGATTACTTCTAGGAGGCCTAGGGGACTCGGGTGCAGAGTGTGCACTCTCACGCGGGATGCGGGACAAAGTCTATGGAAGCTAGAATTCACAGAGTTAGTGTTCACGGGCGAACCCGACCTGGTAGGGAGAAAACGACAGTGGATCCTGACCCTTGGATAGTGAGGCTATGCTGGGGCACCGAAATGCCGAAGTTACCTAGCCCAGGGGCTGCAGCTGCATAGGTCTGAAAAGACGTTGGGAATCCTCGTGCCGGACCAGGAGCCTGGAAGAAGGAAGTTGCTGGCAGGCGACCAGTGAAGAAAAGTTCGATGGATCCAAGCCTGGATCAAGGAAGAAGAAAACCTGAAAGCAGAGGGGACCAAGTTCTTGAATCACTAGCCAGTGATTAAGTGGGCACCAGGATGGCACCGGGCGAAGTCACCGCAGTCAGGTGAGTGGGCGCTGCTGGGCTCTGCAGTCTCTCGGACCAGGAGGCGTTGTCGGCGACCAGGATGGAGGTGCGAGCTGTCCCACGAAGGTTCTTGCTGTCGACGTCGCTGGACCCAGGATTGGGCAACAAGTCTTGGCAAATGCAAGGCCCACGCGGTGGACCTAAAATGGCGTCTTAGCCGGACCAGGAGGGTCCAGGATACTTCTCCAATGGAGGGAAGCAAGGGCCAGTCTGGAGCAACCAGACTAGCAGCAGTATTGTCGTCGGGCGTCGTTCGGGAGGCCACCAGCCTGCGGGCTAGTAGCCAAACAACGCGGTGAGCAGCAAAAAGCAGAAGGGCCCCACGCCGATCGTGGAGATGCTGGGGGGCTGCTCTTCGGTGCTGGAGCTGCTCAGGGTGGGGGCTTCTCGGACCCCAAAGCACTCACCAGGAAATTACTCGGTGGGCTTGCTGTGCAGAAGTCGTGCAGTCTTGGCGATGGCCGGTCCCTCGAGGTCTCGTCGCACCCACGGTTCTCAGCTGTGCTGTAGAGGTGGGTAGAGGTCAGAGGTGCCAGGGAAGCCGGGTCTCGTCGAGCTGGGCAGTCGGATTCCGGAGGAAGGACGTGCAGCAGACCGCAGTGTTCTTAGATGGTGCCTGCGGATGCAGGGTGACTACTCCTTAGCCACAAGGGAGAATCTTGAAGAAGAAATCGTGAAGTCCTTTCGTGGAAAGTGGTATCTTGATTCCAAAGATGATCTAATTTGGAAGGGGGCCTGCTCCTACCTTTATCTGGGAAAAGGGGGCTGGCACGCGACTAAGTCCTGCCCTAGGGGTGGGACCAGGAGGGGGGTGGTTACACCCACTTCCTTGGCGGGCTTTTCCCCAGCACAGGGTCTGGAGTGTCCCTGGAACTGGTTCAAGCCAGCCTATGCACAGTGAGCACCGGGGTGCCACGTGCAGTCACCTTCCTCTGAAGCCCGGCCTACCTACAATACACAAAATCCTGTCTGGGACGGTGCTGGCACCGCCCCTGGCAGGAAACCCTTTGTCCTTATCTCCTGCTCTGGGAGGACTCCCAGCAGCAGGAGGGCAGACTTGTGTCTCGGTGGCAGCATCCATTTTGTGGATGCTAAGGCTCTGTCTGACTTTAACCGGGGTTAGGGGTTACATACATGTCGTGTCCCTCTAGAAGGGTGGAATGCTAACCCCGTCGCCAGAATTGGCGAGGGGTTAGTATTCCAATTCGTATGACACCTTACTCGACATGTTTTGATAAAGCGATACCAGAGTTGGCATATAACCGCGAGGATTATAATGCACTTAAGAGTATATGGTATGCGATATCGTGGAAACGGCTAAGGGATGGATCCCGAAAGCCGCATACAGGCTCAGCTCATGCCAGAGCACCATCTCACACGATTCCAAGCACTCTGCCTTCAGGATTGTTAAGGCCTGCCATAGGAGTGACTGATAGGAGATCTGTGTGTCCATTTTAGGGTTAGATATAGGTATACTATATCTAAAGCAAAGGGTGAGTACACCACCTTGCCCCAGCTGTCGTGCAGCCAGTTGTGTCAGTTTAGTTAGTCAGCCCAGGGGTGGCATAATACATGCTTCAGCCCCTGGGAGACTTCTGGGTACACCTCAGCCCTGGGTACAGGGACTTGGAGAGGGCCCAGTGCCAATTCAGTACTTGAGTACAATTTGGATAGAGAGAACAGCTAGGCTGTGGGTCTGATTAGCAGGCCCACAGCCAGGGAAAGTCGTAAACCAGTGCAGCAAAAAGCAAAAATCTGGGTGATCATAGGATTGCAGACCCTACTCTCCTACATGACCCCCCCCCAAACTTTGGGACAATAAACTAACCTTGACCAGGTGAGTCTTCTTGCTCTAAGTGGAAATACCTGGAGAGCCCATCAGCATTGCTGTGATCAGTACCAGGTCTATGCTCCACTGTAAAATCCATCCCCTGTAGGGAAATGGACCACCTAAGCAGTTTGGGGTTTTCACCCTTCATCTGATTTAGCCACAAGAGGGGCTTATGGTCTGTCTGAATGGTGAAGTGAGTGCCAAACAAGTAGGCCCTCAGCTTCTTCAGGGCCCAGACCACAGCAAAGGCCTCCCTCTCAATAGCTGACCAATTTTTCTCTCTGGGTGTCAACCTCCTACTAATGAAAGCAATAGGCTGATCATTACCATCAAAATTCAGTTGAGACAGAACAGCCCCCACACCCAACTCAGAAGCATCTGTTTGGACAATGAATGGCTTGGAGTAATCTGGACTCTTTAGGATAGGTGCTGTGCACATGGCCTGCTTTAGGTCATTGAATGCTTTCTGACAGCTTGCTGTCCACTGAACTTTCTTTGGCATCTTTTTGCTTGTCAGGTCATTAAGAGGGGTCACTATGGACCCATAATTTCTGACAAACTTCCTATAGTACCCAGTCAGGCCCAAGAAAGCTCGAACCTGAGTCTGGGTGATTGGAGGAGTCCAGTCCTTGATGGCCTGTATCTTACTCTCCAGTGGCTGAACCTGGCCTCCACCTACAAGGTGGCCCAGGTATACAACCTGTGTCTGCCCTATCTGGCACTTTGTGGCCTTGATAGTGAGGCCTGCCTTTTGCAGGGCCTCTAACACTTTCCTCAGGTGGACCAGGTGATCCTCCCAGGTGGAGCTAAAGACAGCAATATCGTCAAGATATGCTGCACAGAAGTCATCCAGCCCAGTGAGGACTTGATTCACCAACCTTTGGAAGGTGGCAGGTGCATTTTTCAGTCCAAAGGGCATTACCACGAATTGATAATGCCCTCCAGGGGTAGAAAATGCTGTCTTGGGCTTGGCCTCCTCAGCTAACCTGATTTGCCAATACCCAGCTGTCAAATCAAATGTACTTAAGAAGTTGGCAGAAGCCAATTTATCTATAAGTTCATCTGCTCTTGGTATTGGGTGGGCATCAGTCTTAGTGACTGCATTGAGGCCTCTGTAGTCTACGCAAAACCTCATCTCTTTCTTACCACCCTGGGTGTGAGGCTTTGGCACTAGAACTACTGGGCTAGCCCAAGGGCTATCTGAGGGCTCAATGACTCCCAGCTCCAACATTTTCATCACTTCAGTTTTGATACAGTCTCTAACATGATCAGGCTGTCTGTAGATTTTACTCTTGACAGGCAGACTGTCCCCAGTGTCAACATCATGGGTACACCAATCAGTTTGGCTGGGTGTCAGAGAGAACATATGTCTGAAGGATTGCAGGACTTGCCTGCAATCCTGTTGCTGATGTTCAGTGAGGCTGCCACAAAAGACAACACCATCAACTGATCCATCATCAGGATTCTGAGTGAGCAGGTCTGGGAGAGGGTCACTCTCTTCCTCCTGTCCCTCATCTGTGGCCATGAGCAAGCTCATGTCCTTCCTGTCAACATATGCCTTGAGCCTGTTAACATGGAGCACTCTGAGAGGGCTCCTGGGAGTTCCAAGGTCCACCAAGTAGGTAACCTCTCCCTTTTGCTCAATGATGGTGTGGGGCCCAGACCATTTGTCTTTCAGAGCTGCTGGGGCCACTGGCTCCAGCACCCACACCTTCTGTCCTGGCTGGTACACAGTCAGAACAGCCTTTTGGTCATGCCAAGCTTTTTGAAGTTCTTGGCTGGCCTCCAGGTTTTTAGATGCCTTCTCCATATACTCAGCCATCCTGGGGCGGAGACCAAGTACATAGTCCACTATGTTGGTTGCAGGCTTTTTGAGAGGTCTCTCCCATCCTTCCTTCACCAAACACAGGGGTCCTCTTACAGGATGCCCATACAGAAGCTCAAAAGGGCTGTAGCCAACCCCCTTCTGTGGGACCTCTCTGTAAGCAAACAAGAGGCAGGGGATCAGGACATCCCATCTTCTCCTAAGAGTTTCAGGTAGCCCATGAATCATCCCTTTGAGGGTCCTGTTGAATCTCTCAACAAGCCCATTGCATTGTGGGTGGTAGGGTGTGGTGAACTTGTAGTTCACACCACACTCCTTCCACATTGCAGTCAGATATCCTGACATGAAGTTTGTACCTCTGTCAGAAACAACCTCCTTAGGGAAGCCCACTCTGGAGAACACTCCAACTAGGGCCCTTGCCACTACAGGTGCTGTAGTGGTCCTAAGTGGAATAGCTTCAGGATACCTGGTGGCATGATCCACTACCACCAGTATAAACTTGTGCCCTGATGCTGTCTGGGGTTCCATTGGACCAACAATGTCAATCCCCACCCTTTCAAAGGGAACCCCCACCACAGGTAGTGGTATGAGGGGGGCCTTTGTTGTGCCACCTGACTTACCACTGGCTTGGCAAGTGACACAGGAGCGACAAAACTCCTTGGTATTCTCATTCATATGGGGCCAGTGAAAGTGTGAGACAAGCCTGTCCCAAGTCTTTGTCTGACCTAAATGACCTGCAAGGGGAATCTCATGGGCCAAGGTGAGAAGGAAACCTCTCAGAGACAAGGGGATGACCAGCCTCCTGGTTGCACCAGGCTTGGGGTCTCTTGACTCAGAGTACAGGAGTCCATCTTCCCAGTATACCCTGTGGGCACCTGTGGCATTCCCTGCAGCCTCAGCAGCAGCCTGCTGCCTGAGGGGTTCAAGGGAAGGGCAGTCTAACTGTGCCTTCCCCAGGTCTGCTCTGGTGGGTCCCCCTGAGCCCAGAAACTCAACTTGATCAAGTTCAAGCTCTTTAGGCTCAGTTTCCTTCAGTTCTCTCAGATCAGCCTCCTCAGAGACTTGATCCTCAACCTGGGGCAAGGGGGAAGGCAAAGCCTTACCCTTACTGCTCTTCTTCTTGGAAGGTGTCTGGTCCATCATTTCAGGATCCAGCACCTGTTCAGTGGGGCATTTTCTGGCCTGTGACCTAGTCACAGCAAGCATATGTGCTGGCAAGCCTAACATTTCCATGTGAGTCCTCTGCTCCACTTCTGACCATTGTGATGACTCCAAATCATTGCCCAACAAACAATCAACTGGGAGGTCTGAACTGACTACAACTTTCTTTTGTCCCTTCACTCCACCCCAGGAGAAAGCCACAATTGCCACACTATGACTAGTAGTGACATTGCTGGCATTGGTCACCAGGAAATCAGTACCTGGCATGATCTGTCCAGGGTCCACAAAGTTAGGTGTCACCATGGTGACACTGGCACAAGTGTCCCTATAGGCCTGAGCCATTTTGCCATTAATTAAAGGCGTCTGCCTGTATTTGCCCAAAGTATTGGGACTTATCTCAGGGGTTATATCCATATCCCCTGTACAGACAAGGACAGCCTGAGTGAGTGTGCCAACTAAGTTGTCAGACCCCTCAGTTCCCAAGGTTAACCCAACTAATGCCTTGGGAGGTACACTACCACTACTGACTGTACTAGGGGGTGCAGTTGCCTTAGGGGCTGTAGTGGCAGGAGTTTGTCCTCCTCTTTTGGTGCACTCACTAAACCAGTGAGATTTACTTTTGCAGTACTGGCACCACCTTTTTGACTGGCCTTCTTGAGTCTTCTTCTTCTGGGAAGCCTGACCCCCACCCTCTTTGGTTTGTTGGGGACCTGGTGAAGACTTCTGGTCATTTTGTTCACTCTTTGCATTACCCTTCTGGTCTGCTTTCTTCTGACCACCCTGGTTCTGGTTCTGGTTCTGCTTGATCCTTGTCCTGACCCATTTGTCTGCCTTCTTTCCCAATTCTTGGGGAGAGGTCAGATCTGAATCAACAAGGTGCTGGTGCAACAACTGGTTCTGACAATTGTTTAAAATTTGTTCTCTCATCATAAGATTATACAATCCTGTGTAATCTGTAACCTTGCTACCCAGCAACCAGCCCTCCAAAGCCTTAGTGGCACTATCCACAAAGTCAGACCAGTCCTGAGACTGAGTTTTCTGGGTGTCTCTGAACAGCAACCTGTACTGCTCAGTGGTTAAACCAAACCCATCAATCAGTGCATTTTTCAGGACCTGGTAATCATTAGCATCCTCCACTCTTGTAGTGAGGAGCTTATCTCTACCTTTGCCATCAAAGGAGAGCCACAGTATAGCTGCCCACTGACTTCGGGGAATGCACTGCACAGTGCAGGCCCTCTCCAAAGCAGCCATCCATTTCTGGATATCATCCCCTTGCTTAAAGGGGGGCACTATCTTAGTCAGGTGTTTAGTATCTAAACCCTTCTCTCTATCTCTTGGGAGATTGCTGCCACCAGTGGGAGCTAGCCCACTCATCTGCTGCTCTCTTGCCAAGGCAAGCTTCTCTTTGGCCAGGGCAATTTCTTCCCTTTCAATCCTCAGAGTAGCCTGTCTCATCCTAGCTTCATGCTCCATTCTCTGAGGGGAAGTCAATCTCCTCTGGGGAGAGTTCCTTCTCCTCTGAGAAGAGACATTAGAGTGCAGAGATCTATTGGAGTCCCTAGAAAGAGATCTATCTCTCCTAACTCCAAGGTTAGGCCTACTTAGGGTCAGTACTGGGGGTCTCCCAGATCCTAGCCCAAGCAAGTCTAAGTTGGCCCTAGTTAGCCTTCTGACTACCTCAAGACCTTTGTCTACCTCGTCCCCAGAGAGTTCCCCCTGATCCTCCTCCTCAACTGCATTGGCAATGTTGGGGAGGTCTGGATCCTCAGAGGTTCCCTCTAAGGCTGGCATGTTCTCATGTAACTGAGAAAGCTTTCTGGCATCATATGTCTCTAAGAGACCTATCAGAAAGGGAGTGGTGGGGTTAGACCCCTGCTTCAGTTTCCTGGAGACACAGATTTGTCTCATCTCCTGAAAACTGAGAGCTGCATATCTTGAAGTGACCTGTGGAGGGTCAACACTGACCAGGGGAGTCTCAGTAGATTCTCCCTGGGTAGACATGCTTTTCTAGTGAGGTGTAAGTGGTGCACTTACCTACACTATATGTTTGCCTACTGATCCCTTGCTAGAGTTGTAGTTTAGGGTGTGCTAGGCCCTAGGAGCTACAACAGCTGGTTCAGTAGAACTCAGAGTATTCTAAGCTAAGTTATATGTACCTTTAGTACTTATGTGATCTTTCACAAGATATTCTTAGGGCATGTGTGGTAAAACAACAGCAAGCTCAAATCCCAACCGCTGCTCACCAATGTGAGAAGTTGGCCTGATGTGCAGTGTTCACTATTCTAGTGATCACTATATATCAGTCCAAACAACCCTTATTGATGATTGGTTGTAAGTCAACCTTATAGACCAGCTATCCTAGTAGCATGGATACGAGCAGTCTAAGGCTAAGACTCTAGAGGGCGTGTTAAGCCAGCTGTTTTACCATCACATTACCCCTTGAACACCCAGTGAAAGGACACCACACAAGTGTTATGAAAATAAACAATGTATTTATTAGAATCACAACAACCCTGTACTCTTTATGAGGACAGGGTGCTAAGCACACAACAAAACTCTTATGAAAATACTTAAGTTAGCACGTTATACACAAATGCCCGAGGGGCACGAAAAACCATATACTCTAAAAGTGGAATGCGAAATTACTAGCAGGTAAGTACAGTACTAATAGGCTTTGGAATCGCTAGGACTTGACTATAGAATCGTTAGATTACTTCTAGGAGGCCTAGGGGACTCGGGTGCAGAGTGTGCACTCTCACGCGGGATGCGGGACAAAGTCTATGGAAGCTAGAATTCACAGAGTTAGTGTTCACGGGCGAACCCGACCTGGTAGGGAGAAAACGACAGTGGATCCTGACCCTTGGATAGTGAGGCTATACTGGGGCACCGAAATGCCGAAGTTACCTAGCCCAGGGGCTGCAGCTGTATAGGTCTGAAAAGACGTCGGGAATCCTCGTGCCGGACCAGGAGCCTGGAAGAAGGAAGTTGCTGGCAGGCGACCAGTGAAGAAAAGTTCGATGGATCCAAGCCTGGATCAAGGAAGAAGAAAACCTGAAAGCAGAGGGGACCAAGTTCTTGAATCACTAGCCAGTGATTAAGTGGGCACCAGGATGGCACTGGGCGAAGTCACCGCAGTCAGGTGAGTGGGCGCTGCTGGGCTCTGCAGTCTCTCGGACCAGGAGGCGTTGTCGGCGACCAGGATGGAGGTGCGAGCTGTCCCACGAAGGTTCTTGCTGTCGACGTCGCTGGACCCAGGATTGGGCAACAAGTCTTGGCAAATGCAAGGCCCACGCGGTGGACCTAAAATGGCGTCTTAGCCGGACCAGGAGGGTCCAGGATACTTCTCCGATGGAGGGAAGCAAGGGCCAGTCTGGAGCAACCAGACTAGCAGCAGTATTGTCGTCGGGCGTCGTTCGGGAGGCCACCAGCCAGCGGGCTAGTAGCCAAACAACGCGGTGAGCAGCAAAAAGCAGAAGGGCCCCACGCCGATCGTGGAGATGCTGGGGGGCTGCTCTTCGGTGCTGGAGCTGCTCAGGGTGGGGGCTTCTCGGACCCCAAAGCACTCACCAGGAAATTACTCGGTGGGCTTGCTGTGCAGAAGTCGTGCAGTCTTGGCGATGGCCGGTCCCTCGAGGTCTCGTCGCACCCACGGTTCTCAGCTGTGCTGTAGAGGTGGGTAGAGGTCAGAGGTGCCAGGGAAGCCGGGTCTCGTCGAGCTGGGCAGTCGGATTCCGGAGGAAGGACGTGCAGCAGACCGCAGTGTTCTTAGATGGTGCCTGCGGATGCAGGGTGACTACTCCTTAGCCACAAGGGAGAATCTTGAAGAAGAAATCGTGAAGTCCTTTCGTGGAAAGTGGTATCTTGATTCCAAAGATGATCTAATTTGGAAGGGGGCCTGCTCCTACCTTTATCTGGGAAAAGGGGGCTGGCACGCGACTAAGTCCTGCCCTAGGGGTGGGACCAGGAGGGGGGTGGTTACACCCACTTCCTTGGCGGGCTTTTCCCCAGCACAGGGTCTGGAGTGTCCCTGGAACTGGTTCAAGCCAGCCTATGCACAGTGAGCACCGGGGTGCCACGTGCAGTCACCTTCCTCTGAAGCCCGGCCTACCTACAATACACAAAATCCTGTCTGGGACGGTGCTGGCACCGCCCCTGGCAGGAAACCCTTTGTCCTTATCTCCTGCTCTGGGAGGACTCCCAGCAGCAGGAGGGCAGACTTGTGTCTCGGTGGCAGCATCCATTTTGTGGATGCTAAGGCTCTGTCTGACTTTAACCGGGGTTAGGGGTTACATACATGTCGTGTCCCTCTAGAAGGGTGGAATGCTAACCCCGTCGCCAGAATTGGCGAGGGGTTAGTATTCCAATTCGTATGACACCTTACTCGACATGTTTTGATAAAGCGATACCAGAGTTGGCATATAACCGCGAGGATTATAATGCACTTAAGAGTATATGGTATGCGATATCGTGGAAACGGCTAAGGGATGGATCCCGAAAGCCGCATACAGGCTCAGCTCATGCCAGAGCACCATCTCACACGATTCCAAGCACTCTGCCTTCAGGATTGTTAAGGCCTGCCATAGGAGTGACTGATAGGAGATCTGTGTGTCCATTTTAGGGTTAGATATAGGTATACTATATCTAAAGCAAAGGGTGAGTACACCACCTTGCCCCAGCTGTCGTGCAGCCAGTTGTGTCAGTTTAGTTAGTCAGCCCAGGGGTGGCATAATACATGCTTCAGCCCCTGGGAGACTTCTGGGTACACCTCAGCCCTGGGTACAGGGACTTGGAGAGGGCCCAGTGCCAATTCAGTACTTGAGTACAATTTGGATAGAGAGAACAGCTAGGCTGTGGGTCTGATTAGCAGGCCCACAGCCAGGGAAAGTCGTAAACCAGTGCAGCAAAAAGCAAAAATCTGGGTGATCATAGGATTGCAGACCCTACTCTCCTACACAGGGTCAGACTGATTTGCATATAGCCATGTCTGAACTGGGGTGGCAGAGTGGGCTAAAGAACGGTGATGGATTAAACCCAGATATTTTGACTGGGTGTGAGTGTTTGATTGATTCAGATGCTCCATCCATCACCACCCCCCTTTTGCACCGCCTTTGGCCGCCATAAGTGTGGCAGGGTATGCTCCGACGTGAGTCCCTTGCTCACTTTGCCACTGGATTCAAGCAAGCCGGGCTGAAGACGGCTGGAATGCCAGAAACTGGTCGTGGGAAGCTTGTTTCCGGTCCAGGGAAGACATGGCTTGGCAGTTTGAGCTGGACTGTTCCCATAAGGCACAGGGTCAGACTAATGTGCATATAGCCATGTCTGAACTGGGGTGGCAGAGTGGGCTAAAGAACGGTGATGGATTAAACCCAGATCTTTTGACTGGGTGTGAGTGTTTGATTGATTCAGATGCTCCGTCCATCACCAACCCCCTTTTGCACCGCTTTTGGCCTCCATAAGTGTGGCAGGGTATGATCAGACGTGAGTCCCTTGCTCACTTTGCCACTGGATTCAAGCAAGCCGGGCTGAAGACGGCTGGGATGCCAGAAACCGGTCCTCGGAAGCTTGTTTCCGATCCAGGGAAGACATGGCTTGGCAGTTCGGGCTGGACTGTTCCCATGAGGCACAGGGTCAGACTGATTTGCATATAGCCATGTCTGAACTGGGGTGGCAGAGTGGGCTAAAGAACGGTGATGGATTAAACCCAGATATTTTGACTGGGTGTGAGTGTTTGATTGATTCAGATGCTCCATCCATCACCACCCCCCTTTTGCACCGCCTTTGGCCGCCATAAGTGTGGCAGGGTATGCTCCGACGTGAGTCCCTTGCTCACTTTGCCACTGGATTCAAGCAAGCCGGGCTGAAGACGGCTGGAATGCCAGAAACTGGTCGTGGGAAGCTTGTTTCCGGTCCAGGGAAGACATGGCTTGGCAGTTTGAGCTGGACTGTTCCCATAAGGCACAGGGTCAGACTAATGTGCATATAGCCATGTCTGAACTGGGGTGGCAGAGTGGGCTAAAGAACGGTGATGGATTAAACCCAGATCTTTTGACTGGGTGTGAGTGTTTGATTGATTCAGATGCTCCGTCCATCACAACCCCCCTTTTGCACCGCTTTTGGCTTCCATAAGTGTGGCAGAGTATGCTCAGACGTGAGTCCCTTGCTCACCTTGCCACTGGATTCAAGCAAGCCGGGCTGAAGACGGCTGGAATGCCAGAAAACGGTCCTCGGAAGCTTGTTTCCGGTCCAGGTAAGACATGGCTTGGCAGTTCGGGCTGGACTGTTCCCATGAGGCACAGGGTCAGACTGATTTGCATATAGCCATGTCTGAACTGGGGTGGCAGAGTGGGCTAAAGAACGGTGATGGATTAAACCCAGATCTTTTGACTGGGTGTGAGTGTTTGATTGATTCAGATGCTCCGTCCATCACCACCCCCTTTTGCACCGCTTTTGGCCGCCATAAGTCTGGCAGGGTATGCTCAGATGTGAGTCCCTTGCTCACTTTGCCACTGGATTCAAGCAAGCCGGGCTGAAGACGGCTGCAATGCCAGAAACCGGTCCTCGGAAGCTTGTTTCCGGTCCAGGGAAGACATGGCTTGGCAGTTCGGGCTGGACTGTTCCCATGAGGCACAGGGTCAGACTGATTTGCATATAGCCATGTCTGAACTGGGGTGGCAGAGTGGGCTAAAGAACGGTGATGGATTAAACCCAGTACTTTTGACTGGGTGTGAGTGTTTGATTGATTCAGATGCTCCGTCCATCACCACCCCCCTTTTGCACCGCTTTTGGCCGCCATAAGTGTGGCAGGGTATGCTCAGATGTGAGTCCCTTGCTCACTTTGCCACTGGATTCAAGCAAGCCGGGCTGCAGACGGCTGGAATGCCAGAAAGCGGTCCTCGGAAGCTTGTTTCCGGTCCAGGGAAGACATGGCTTGGCAGTTCGGGCTGGACTGTTCCCATGAGGCACAGGGTCAGACTGATTTGCATATAGCCATGTCTGAACTGGGGTGGCAGAGTGGGCTAAAGAACGGTGATGGATTAAACCCAGATCTTTTGACTGGGTGTGAGTGTTTGATTGATTCAGATGCTCCGTCCATCACCACCCCCCTTTTGCACCGCTTTTGGCTGCCATAAGTGTGGCAGGGTATGCTCAGACGTGAGTCCCTTGCTCACCTTGCCACTGGATTCAAGCAAGCCGGGCTGAAGACGGCAGGAATGCCAGAAACCGGTCCTCGGAAGCTTGTTTCTGGTCCAGGGAAGACATGGCTTGGCAGTTTGGGCTGGACTGTTCCCATGAGGCACAGGGTTAGACTGATTTGCATATAGCCAATGCTGAACTGGGGTGGCAGAGTGGGCTAAAGAACAGTGATGGATTAAACCCCGATCTTTTGACTGGGTGTGAGTGTTTGATTGATTCAGATGCTCCGTCCATCACCACCCCCCTTTTGCACCGCTTTTGCCCGCCATAAGTGTGGCAGGGTATGCTCAGACGTGAGTCCCTTGCTCACTTTGCCACTGGATTCAAGCAAGCCGGGCTGAAGACGGCTGGAATGCCAGAAACCGGTCCTGGGAAGCTTGTTTCCAGTCCAGGGAAGACATGGCTTGGCAGTTCGGGCTGGACTGTTCCCATGAGGCACAGGGTCAGACTGATTTGCATATAGCCATGTCTGAACTGGGGTGGCAGAGTGGGCTAAAGAATGGTGATGGATTAAACCCAGATCTTTTGACTGGGTGTGAGTGTTTGATTGATTCAGATGCTCCGTCCATCACCACCCCCCCTTTTGCACCGCTTTTGGCTGCCATAAGTGTGGCAGGGTATGCTCAGACGTGAGTCCCTTGCTCACCTTGCCACTGGATTCAAGCAAGCCGGGCTGAAGACGGCTGGAATGCCCGAAAACGGTCCTCGGAAGCTTGTTTCCGGTCCAGGTAAGACATGGCGTGGCAGTTCGGGCTGGACTGTTCCCATGAGGCACAGGGTCAGACTGATTTGCATATAGCCATGTCTGAACTGGGGTGGCAGAGTGGGCTAAAGAACGGTGATGGATTAAACCCAGATCTTTTGACTGGGTGTGAGTGTTTGATTGATTCAGATGCTCCGTCCATCACCACCCCCCTTTTGCACCGCTTTTGGCCGCCATAAGTGTGGCAGGGTATGCTCAGACGTGAGTCCCTTGCTCACTTTGCCACTGGATTCAAGCAAGCCGGGCTGAAGACGGCTGGAATGCCAGAAAGCGGTCCTCGGAAGCTTGTTTCCAGTCCAGGGAAGACATGGCTTGGCAGTTCGGGCTGGACTGTTCCCATGAGGCACAGGGTCAGACTGATTTGCATATACCCATGTCTGAACTGGGGTGGCAGAGTGGGCTAAAGAACGGTGATGGATTAAACCCAGATCTTTTGACTGGGTGTGAGTGTTTGATGGATTCAGATGCTCCGTCCATCACCACCCCCCTTTTGCACCGCTTTTGGCCGCCATAAGTGTGGCAGGGTATGCTCAGGCTTGAGTCCCTTGCTCCCTTTGCCACTAGATTCAAGCAAGCCGGGCTGAAGACGGCTGAAATGCCAGAAACCGGTCCTCGGAAGCTTGTTTCCGGTCCAGGGAAGACATGGCTTGGCAGTTCGGGCTGGACTGTTCCCATGAGGCACAGGGTCAGACTGATTTTCATATTGCCATGTCTGAACTGGGGTGGCAGAGTAGGCTAAAGAACGGTGATGGATTAAACCCAGATCTTTTGACTGGATGTGAGTGTTTGATTGATTCAGATGCTCCGTCCATCACCACCCCCCTTTTGCACCGCTTTTGGCCGCCATAAGTGTGGGAGGGTATGCTCAGACGTGAGTCCCTTGCTCACTTTGCTACTGGATTCAAGCAAGCCGGGCTGAAGACGGCTGGAATGCCAGAAACCGGTCCTCGGAAGCTTGTTTCCGGTCCAGGGAAGACATGGCTTGGCAGTTCGGGCTGGACTGTTCCCATGAGGCACAGGGTCAGACTGATTTACATATATCCATGTCTGAACTGGGGTGGCAGAGTGGGCTAAAGAACGGTGATGGATTAAACCCAGATCTTTTGACTGGTTGTGAGTGTTTGATTGATTCAGATGCTCCGTCCATCACCACCCCCCTTTTGCACCGCTTTTTGCCGCCATAAGTGTGGCAGGGTATGCTCAGACGTGAGTCCCTTGCTCACTTTGCCACTGGATTCGGCTGGAATGCCAGAAACCGGTCCTCGGAAGCTTGTTTCCGGTCCAGGGAAGACATGGCTTGGCAGTTCGGGCTGGACTGTTCCCATGAGGCACAGGGTCAGACTGATTTGCATATAGCCATGTCTGAACTGGGGTGGCAGAGTGGGCTAAAGAACGGTGATGGATTAAACCCAGATCTTTTGACTGGGTGTGAGTGTTTGATTGATTCAGATGCTCCGTCCATCACCACCCCCCTTTTGCACCGCTTTTGGCCGCCATAAGTGTGACAGGGTATGCTCAGACGTGAGTCCCTTGCTCACTTTGCCACTGGATTCAAGCAAGCCGGGCTGAAGACGGCTGGAATGCCAGAAACCGGTCCTCGGAAGCTTGTTTCCGGTCCAGGGAAGACATGGCTTGGCAGTTCGGGCTGGACTGTTCCCATGAGGCACAGGGTCAGACTGATTTGCATATAGCCATGTCTGAACTGGGGTGGCAGAGTGGGCTAAAGAATGGTGATGGATTAAAGCCAGATCTTTTGACTGGGTGTGAGTGTTTGATTGATTCAGATGCTACGTCCATCACCACCCCCCCTTTTGCACCGCTTTTGGCTGCCATAAGTGTGGCAGGGTATGCTCAGACGTGAGTCCCTTGCTCACCTTGCCACTGGATTCAAGCAAGCCGGGCTGAAGACGGCTGGAATGCCCGAAAACGGTCCTCGGAAGCTTCTTTACGGTCCAGGTAAGACATGGCTTGGCAGTTCGGGCTCGACTGTTCCCATGAGGCACACGGTCAGACTGATTTGCATATAGCCATGTCTGAACTGGGGTGGCAGAGTGGGCTAAAGAACGGTGATGGATTAAACCCAGATCTTTTGACTGGGTGTGAGTGTTTGATTGATTCAGATGCTCCGTCCATCACCACCCCCCTTTTGCACCGCTTTTGGCCGCCATAAGTGTGGCAGGGTATGCTCAGACGTGAGTCCCTTGCTCACTTTGCCACTGGATTCAAGCAAGCCGGGCTGAAGACGGCTGGTATGCCAGAAACCGGTCCTCGGAAGCTTGTTTCCGGTCCAGGGAAGACATGGCTTGGCAGTTCGGGCTGGACTGTTCCCATGAGGCACAGGGTCAGACTGATTTGCATATAGCCATGTCTGAACTGGGGTGGCAGAGTGGGCTAAAGAATGGTGATGGATTAAACCCATATCTTTTGACTGGGTGTGAGTGTTTGATTGATTCAGATGCTCCGTCCATCACCACCCCCCTTTTGCACCGCTTTTGGCTGCCATAAGTGTGGCAGGGTATGCTCAGACGTGAGTCCCTTGCTCACCTTGCCACTGGATTCAAGCAAGCCGGGCTGAAGACGGCTGGAATGCCAGAAAACAGTCCTCGGAAGCTTGTTTCCGGTCCAGGTAAGACATGGCGTGGCAGTTCGGGCTGGACTGTTCCCATGAGGCACAGGGTCAGACTGATTTGCATATAGCCATGTCTGAACTGGGGTGGCAGAGTGGGCTAATGAACGGTGATGTATTAAACCCAGATCTTTTGACTGGGTGTGAGTGTTTGATTGATTCAGATGCTCCGTCCATCACCACCCCCCTTTTGCACCGCTTTTGGCCGCCATAAGTGTGGCAGGGTATGCTCAGACGTGAGTCCCTTGCTCACCTTGCCACTGGATTCAAGCAAGCCGGGCTGAAGACGGCTGGAATGCCAGAAAGCGGTCCTCGGAAGCTTGTTTCCGGTCCAGGGAAGACATGGCTTGGCAGTTCGGGCTGGACTGTTCCCATGAGGCACAGGGTCAGACTGATTTGCATATAGCCATGTCTGAACTGGGTTGGCAGAGTGGGCTAAAGAACGGTGATGGATTAAACCCAGATCTTTTGACTGGGTGTGAGTGTTTGATTGATTCAGATGCTCCGTCCATCACCACCCCCCTTTTGCACCGCTTTTGGCCGCCATAAGTGTGGCAGGGTATGCTCAGACATGAGTCCCTTGCTCACTTTGCCACTGGATTCAAGCAAGCCGGGCTGAAGACGGCTGGAATGCCAGAAAGCGGTCCTCGGAAGCTTGTTTCCAGTCCAGGGAAGACATGGCTTGGCAGTTCGGGCTGGACTGTTCCCATGAGGCACAGGGTCAGACTGATTTGCATATACCCATGTCTGAACTGGGGTGGCAGAGTGGGCTAAAGAACGGTGATGGATTAAACCCAGATCTTTTGACTGGGTGTGAGTGTTTGATGGATTCAGATGCTCCGTCCATCACCACCCCCCTTTTGCACCGCTTTTGGCCGCCATAAGTGTGGCAGGGTATGCTCAGGCTTGAGTCCCTTGCTCCCTTTGCCACTAGATTCAAGCAAGCCGGGCTGAAGACGGCTGAAATGCCAGAAACCGGTCCTCGGAAGCTTGTTTCCGGTCCAGGGAAGACATGGCTTGGCAGTTCGGGCTGGACTGTTCCCATGAGGCACAGGGTCAGACTGATTTTCATATTGCCATGTCTGAACTGGGGTGGCAGAGTAGGCTAAAGAACGGTGATGGATTAAACCCAGATCTTTTGACTGGATGTGAGTGTTTGATTGATTCAGATGCTCCGTCCATCACCACCCCCCTTTTGCACCGCTTTTGGCCGCCATAAGTGTGGGAGGGTATGCTCAGACGTGAGTCCCTTGCTCACTTTGCTACTGGATTCAAGCAAGCCGGGCTGAAGACGGCTGGAATGCCAGAAACCGGTCCTCGGAAGCTTGTTTCCGGTCCAGGGAAGACATGGCTTGGCAGTTCGGGCTGGACTGTTCCCATGAGGCACAGGGTCAGACTGATTTACATATATCCATGTCTGAACTGGGGTGGCAGAGTGGGCTAAAGAACGGTGATGGATTAAACCCAGATCTTTTGACTGGTTGTGAGTGTTTGATTGATTCAGATGCTCCGTCCATCACCACCCCCCTTTTGCACCGCTTTTTGCCGCCATAAGTGTGGCAGGGTATGCTCAGACGTGAGTCCCTTGCTCACTTTGCCACTGGATTCGGCTGGAATGCCAGAAACCGGTCCTCGGAAGCTTGTTTCCGGTCCAGGGAAGACATGGCTTGGCAGTTCGGGCTGGACTGTTCCCATGAGGCACAGGGTCAGACTGATTTGCATATAGCCATGTCTGAACTGGGGTGGCAGAGTGGGCTAAAGAACGGTGATGGATTAAACCCAGATCTTTTGACTGGGTGTGAGTGTTTGATTGATTCAGATGCTCCGTCCATCACCACCCCCCTTTTGCACCGCTTTTGGCCGCCATAAGTGTGACAGGGTATGCTCAGACGTGAGTCCCTTGCTCACTTTGCCACTGGATTCAAGCAAGCCGGGCTGAAGACGGCTGGAATGCCAGAAACCGGTCCTCGGAAGCTTGTTTCCGGTCCAGGGAAGACATGGCTTGGCAGTTCGGGCTGGACTGTTCCCATGAGGCACAGGGTCAGACTGATTTGCATATAGCCATGTCTGAACTGGGGTGGCAGAGTGGGCTAAAGAATGGTGATGGATTAAAGCCAGATCTTTTGACTGGGTGTGAGTGTTTGATTGATTCAGATGCTCCGTCCATCACCACCCCCCCTTTTGCACCGCTTTTGGCTGCCATAAGTGTGGCAGGGTATGCTCAGACGTGAGTCCCTTGCTCACCTTGCCACTGGATTCAAGCAAGCCGGGCTGAAGACGGCTGGAATGCCCGAAAACGGTCCTCGGAAGCTTGTTTACGGTCCAGGTAAGACATGGCTTGGCAGTTCGGGCTCGACTGTTCCCATGAGGCACACGGTCAGACTGATTTGCATATAGCCATGTCTGAACTGGGGTGGCAGAGTGGGCTAAAGAACGGTGATGGATTAAACCCAGATCTTTTGACTGGGTGTGAGTGTTTGATTGATTCAGATGCTCCGTCCATCACCACCCCCCTTTTGCACCGCTTTTGGCCGCCATAAGTGTGGCAGGGTATGCTCAGACGTGAGTCCCTTGCTCACTTTGCCACTGGATTCAAGCAAGCCGGGCTGAAGACGGCTGGTATGCCAGAAACCGGTCCTCGGAAGCTTGTTTCCGGTCCAGGGAAGACATGGCTTGGCAGTTCGGGCTGGACTGTTCCCATGAGGCACAGGGTCAGACTGATTTGCATATAGCCATGTCTGAACTGGGGTGGCAGAGTGGGCTAAAGAATGGTGATGGATTAAACCCATATCTTTTGACTGGGTGTGAGTGTTTGATTGATTCAGATGCTCCGTCCATCACCACCCCCCTTTTGCACCGCTTTTGGCTGCCATAAGTGTGGCAGGGTATGCTCAGACGTGAGTCCCTTGCTCACCTTGCCACTGGATTCAAGCAAGCCGGGCTGAAGACGGCTGGAATGCCAGAAAACAGTCCTCGGAAGCTTGTTTCCGGTCCAGGTAAGACATGGCGTGGCAGTTCGGGCTGGACTGTTCCCATGAGGCACAGGGTCAGACTGATTTGCATATAGCCATGTCTGAACTGGGGTGGCAGAGTGGGCTAATGAACGGTGATGTATTAAACCCAGATCTTTTGACTGGGTGTGAGTGTTTGATTGATTCAGATGCTCCGTCCATCACCACCCCCCTTTTGCACCGCTTTTGGCCGCCATAAGTGTGGCAGGGCATGCTCAGACGTGAGTCCCTTGCTCACCTTGCCACTGGATTCAAGCAAGCCGGGCTGAAGACGGCTGGAATGCCAGAAAGCGGTCCTCGGAAGCTTGTTTCCGGTCCAGGGAAGACATGGCTTGGCAGTTCGGGCTGGACTGTTCCCATGAGGCACAGGGTCAGACTGATTTGCATATAGCCATGTCTGAACTGGGTTGGCAGAGTGGGCTAAAGAACGGTGATGGATTAAACCCAGATCTTTTGACTGGGTGTAAGTGTTTGATTGATTCAGATGCTCCGTCCATCACCACCCCCCTTTTGCACCGCTTTTGGCCGCCATAAGTGTGGCAGGGTATGCTCAGACGTGAGTCCCTTGCTCACCTTGCCACTGGATTCAAGCAAGCCGGGCTGAAGACGGCTGGAATGCCCGAAAACGGTCCTCGGAAGCTTGTTTCCGGTCCAGGTAAGACATGGCGTGGCAGTTCGGGCTCGACTGTTCCCATGAGGCACACGGTCAGACTGATTTGCATATAGCCATGTCTGAACTGGGGTGGCAGAGTGGGCTAAAGAACGGTGATGGATTAAACCCAGATCTTTTGACTGGGTGTGAGTGTTTGATTGATTCAGATGCTCCGTCCATCACCACCCCCCTTTTGCACCGCTTTTGGCCGCCATAAGTGTGGCAGGGTATGCTCAGACGTGAGTCCCTTGCTCACTTTGCCACTGGATTCAAGCAAGCCGGGCTGAAGACGGCTGGAATGCCAGAAACCGGTCCTCGGAAGCTTGTTTCCGGTCCAGGGAAGACATGGCTTGGCAGTTCGGGCTGGACTGTTCCCATGAGGCACAGGGTCAGACTGATTTGCATATAGCCATGTCTGAACTGGGGTGGCAGAGTGGGCTAAAGAACGGTGATGGATTAAACCCAGATCTTTTGACTGGGTGTGAGTGTTTGATGGATTCAGATGCTCCGTCCATCACCACCCCCCTTTTGCACCGCTTTTGGCCGCCATAAGTGTGGCAGGGTATGCTCAGACGTGAGTCCCTTGCTCCCTTTGCCACTAGATTCAAGCAAGCCGGGCTGAAGACGGCTGAAATGCCAGAAACCGGTCCTCGAAAGCTTGTTTCCGGTCCAGGGAAGACATGGCTTGGCAGTTCGGGCTGGACTGTTCCCATGAGGCACAGGGTCAGACTGATTTTCATATTGCCATGTCTGAACTGGGGTGGCAGAGTAGGCTAAAGAACGGTGATGGATTAAACCCAGATCTTTTGACTGGATGTGAGTGTTTGATTGATTCAGATGCTCCGTCCATCACCACCCCCCTTTTGCACCGCTTTTGGCCGCCATAAGTGTGGGAGGGTATGCTCAGACGTGAGTCCCTTGCTCACTTTGCTACTGGATTCAAGCAAGCCGGGCTGAAGACGGCTGGAATGCCAGAAACCGGTCCTCGGAAGCTTGTTTCCGGTCCAGGGAAGACATGCCTTGGCAGTTCGGGCTGGACTGTTCCCATGAGGCACAGGGTCAGACTGATTTACATATATCCATGTCTGAACTGGGGTGGCAGAGTGGGCTAAAGAACGGTGATGGATTAAACCCAGATCTTTTGACTGGGTGTGAGTGTTTGATTGATTCAGATGCTCCGTCCATCACCACCCCCCTTTTGCACCGCTTTTTGCCGCCATAAGTGTGGCAGGGTATGCTCAGACGTGAGTCCCTTGCTCACTTTGCCACTGGATTCGGCTGGAATGCCAGAAACCGGTCCTCGGAAGCTTGTTTCCGGTCCAGGGAAGACATGGCTTGGCAGTTCGGGCTGGACTGTTCCCATGAGGCACAGGGTCAGACTGATTTGCATATAGCCATGTCTGAACTGGGGTGGCAGAGTGGGCTAAAGAACGGTGATGGATTAAACCCAGATCTTTTGACTGGGTGTGAGTGTTTGATTGATTCAGATGCTCCGTCCATCACCACCACCCTTTTGCACCGCTTTTGGCCGCCATAAGTGTGACAGGGTATGCTCAGACGTGAGTCCCTTGCTCACTTTGCCACTGGATTCAAGCAAGCCGGGCTGAAGACGGCTGGAATGCCAGAAACCGGTCCTCGGAAGCTTGTTTCCGGTCCAGGGAAGACATGGCTTGGCAGTTCGGGCTGGACTGTTCCCATGAGGCACAGGGTCAGACTGATTTGCATATAGCCATGTCTGAACTGGGGTGGCAGAGTGGGCTAAAGAATGGTGATGGATTAAAGCCAGATCTTTTGACTGGGTGTGAGTGTTTGATTGATTCAGATGCTCCGTCCATCACCACCCCCCCTTTTGCACCGCTTTTGGCTGCCATAAGTGTGGCAGGGTATGCTCAGACGTGAGTCCCTTGCTCACCTTGCCACTGGATTCAAGCAAGCCGGGCTGAAGACGGCTGGAATGCCCGAAAACGGTCCTCGGAAGCTTGTTTACGGTCCAGGTAAGACATGGCTTGGCAGTTCGGGCTCGACTGTTCCCATGAGGCACACGGTCAGACTGATTTGCATATAGCCATGTCTGAACTGGGGTGGCAGAGTGGGCTAAAGAACGGTGATGGATTAAACCCAGATCTTTTGACTGGGTGTGAGTGTTTGATTGATTCAGATGCTCCGTCCATCACCACCCCCCTTTTGCACCGCTTTTGGCCGCCATAAGTGTGGCAGGGTATGCTCAGACGTGAGTCCCTTGCTCACTTTGCCACTGGATTCAAGCAAGCCGGGCTGAAGACGGCTGGTATGCCAGAAACCGGTCCTCGGAAGCTTGTTTCCGGTCCAGGGAAGACATGGCTTGGCAGTTCGGGCTGGACTGTTCCCATGAGGCACAGGGTCAGACTGATTTGCATATAGCCATGTCTGAACTGGGGTGGCAGAGTGGGCTAAAGAATGGTGATGGATTAAACCCATATCTTTTGACTGGGTGTGAGTGTTTGATTGATTCAGATGCTCCGTCCATCACCACCCCCCTTTTGCACCGCTTTTGGCTGCCATAAGTGTGGCAGGGTATGCTCAGACGTGAGTCCCTTGCTCACCTTGCCACTGGATTCAAGCAAGCCGGGCTGAAGACGGCTGGAATGCCAGAAAACAGTCCTCGGAAGCTTGTTTCCGGTCCAGGTAAGACATGGCGTGGCAGTTCGGGCTGGACTGTTCCCATGAGGCACAGGGTCAGACTGATTTGCATATAGCCATGTCTGAACTGGGGTGGCAGAGTGGGCTAAAGAACGGTGATGTATTAAACCCAGATCTTTTGACTGGGTGTGAGTGTTTGATTGATTCAGATGCTCCGTCCATCACCACCCCCCTTTTGCACCGCTTTTGGCCGCCATAAGTGTGGCAGGGTATGCTCAGACGTGAGTCCCTTGCTCACCTTGCCACTGGATTCAAGCAAGCCGGGCTGAAGACGGCTGGAATGCCAGAAAGCGGTCCTCGGAAGCTTGTTTCCGGTCCAGGGAAGACATGGCTTGGCAGTTCGGGCTGGACTGTTCCCATGAGGCACAGGGTCAGACTGATTTGCATATAGCCATGTCTGAACTGGGTTGGCAGAGTGGGCTAAAGAACGGTGATGGATTAAACCCAGATCTTTTGACTGGGTGTGAGTGTTTGATTGATTCAGATGCTCCGTCCATCACCACCCTCCTTTTGCACCGCTTTTGGCCGCCATAAGTGTGGCAGGGTATGCTCAGACGTGAGTCCCTTGCTCACCTTGCCACTGGATTCAAGCAAGCCGGGCTGAAGACGGCTGGAATGCCCGAAAACGGTCCTCGGAAGCTTGTTTCCGGTCCAGGTAAGACATGGCGTGGCAGTTCGGGCTCGACTGTTCCCATGAGGCACACGGTCAGACTGATTTGCATATAGCCATGTCTGAACTGGGGTGGCAGAGTGGGCTAAAGAACGGTGATGGATTAAACCCAGATCTTTTGACTGGGTGTGAGTGTTTGATTGATTCAGATGCTCCGTCCATCACCACCCCCCTTTTGCACCGCTTTTGGCCGCCATAAGTGTGGCAGGGTATGCTCAGACGTGAGTCCCTTGCTCACTTTGCCACTGGATTCAAGCAAGCCGGGCTGAAGACGGCTGGAATGCCAGAAACCGGTCCTCGGAAGCTTGTTTCCGGTCCAGGGAAGACATGGCTTGGCAGTTCGGGCTGGACTGTTCCCATGAGGCACAGGGTCAGACTGATTTGCATATAGCCATGTCTGAACTGGGGTGGCAGAGTGGGCTAAAGAACGGTGATGGATTAAACCCAGATCTTTTGACTGGGTGTGAGTGTTTGATTGATTCAGATGCTCCGTCCATCACCACCCCCCTTTTGCACCGCTTTTGGCTGCCATAAGTGTGGCAGAGTATGCTCAGACGTGAGTCCCTTGCTCACCTTGCCACTGGATTCAAGCAAGCCGGGCTGAAGATGGCTGGAATCCCAGAAAACGGTCCTCGGAAGCTTGTTTCCGGTCCAGGTAAGACATGGCTTGGCAGTTCAGGCTGGACTGTTCCCATGAGGCACAGGGTCAGACTGCTTTGCATATAGCCATGTCTGAACTGGGGTGGCATAGTGGGCTTAAGAACATGATGGATTAAACCCAGATCTTTTGACTGGGTGTGAGTGTTTGATTGATTCAGATGCTCCGTCCATCACCACCCCACTTTTGCACCGCTTTTGGCCGCCATAAGTGTGGCAGGGTATGCTCAGACGTGAGTCCCTTGCTCACTTTGCCACTGGATTCAAGCAAGCCGGGCTGAAGACGGCTGGAATGCCAGAAAGCGGTCCTCGGAAGCTTGTTTCCGGTCCAGGGAAGACATGGCTTGGCAGTTCGGGCTGGACTGTTCCCATGAGGCACAGGGTCAGACTGATTTGCATATAACCATGTCTGAACTGGGGTGGCAGAGTGGGCTAAAGAACGGTGATGGATTAAACCCAGATCTTTTGACTGGGTGTGAGTGTTTGATTGATTCAGATGCTCCGCCCATCACCACCCCCCTTTTGCACCGCTTTTGGCCGCCATAAGTGTTTCAGGGTATGCTCAGACGTGAGTCCCTTGCTCACTTTGCCACTGGATTCAAGCAAGCCGGGCTGAAGACGGCTGGAATGCCAGAAACCGGTCCTCGCAAGCTTGTTTCCGGTCCAGGGAAGACATGGCTTGGCAGTTTGGGCTGGACTGTTCCCATGAGGCACAGGGTCAGACTGATTTGCATATACCCATGTCTGAACTGGGGTGGCAGAGTGGGCTAAAGAACGGTCATGGACTGAACCCAGATCTTTTGACTGGGTGTGAGTGTTTGATTGATTCAGATGCTCCGTCCATCACCATCCCCCTTTTGCACCGCTTTTGGCCGCCATAAGTGTGGCAGGGTATGCTCAGACGTGAGTTCCTTGCTCACTTTGCCACTGGATTCAAGCAAGCCGGGCTGAAGACGGCTGGAATGCCAGAAACCGGTCCTCGGAAGCTTGTTTCCGGTCCAGGGAAGACATGGCTTGGCAGTTCGGGCTGGACTGCTCCCATGAGGCACAGGGTCAGACTGATTTGCATATAGCCATGTCTGAACTGGGGTGGCAGAGTGGGCTAAAGAACGGTGATGGATTAAACCCAGATCTTTTGACTGGGTGTGAGTGTTTTATTGATTCAGATGCTCCGTCCATCACCACCCCCCTTTTGCACCGCTTTTGGCCGCCATAAGTGTGGCAGGGTATGCTGAGACGTGAGTCCCTTGCTCACATTGCCACTGGATTCAAGCAAGCCGGGCTGAAGACGGCTGGAATGCCAGAAACCGGTCCTTGGAAGCTTGTTTCCGGTCCAGGGAAGACATGGCTTGGCAGTTCGGGCTGGACTGTTCCCATGAGGCACAGGGTCAGACTGATTTGCATATAGCCATGTCTGAACTGGGGTGGCAGAGTGGGCTAAAGAACGGTGATGGATTAAACCCAGATCTTTTGACTGGGTGTGAGTGTTTGATTGATTCAGATGCTCCGTCCATCACCACCCCCCTTTTGCACCGCTTTTGGCCGCCATAAGTGTGGAAGGGTATGCTCAGATGTGAGTCCCTTGCTCACTTTGCCACTGGATTCAAGCAAGCCGGGCTGAAGACGGCTGGAATGCCAGAAACCGGTCCTCGGAAGCTTGTTTCCAGTCCAGGGAAGACATGGCTTGGCAGTTCGGGCTGGACTGTTCCCATGAGGCACAGGGTCAGACTGATTTGCATATAGCCATGTCTGAACTGGGGTGGCAGAGTGGGCTAAAGAATGGTGATGGATTAAACCCAGATCTTTTGACTGGGTGTGAGTGTTTGATTGATTCAGATGCTCCGTCCATCACCACCCCCCTTTTGCACCGCTTTTGGATGCCATAAGTGTGGCAGGGTATGCTCAGACGTGAGTCCCTTGCTCACTTTGCCACTGGATTCAAGCAAGCCGGGCTGAAGACGGCTGGAATGCCAGAAAGCGGTCCTCGGAAGCTTGTTTCCGGTCCAGGGAAGACATGGCTTGGCAGTTTGGGCTGGACTGTTACCATGAGGCACAGGGTCAGACTGATTTGCATATAGCCATGTCTGAACTGGGGTGGCAGAGTGGGCTAAAGAAAGGTGATGGATTAAACCCAGATCTTTTGACTGGGTGTGAGTGTTTGATTGATTCAGATGCTCCGTCCATCACCACCCCCCTTTTGCACCGCTTTTGGCCGCCATAAGTGTGGCAGGGTATGATCAGACGTGAGTCCCTTGCTCACTTTGCCACTGGATTCAAACAAGCCGGGCTGAAGACGGCTGGAATGCCAGAAACCGGTCCACAGAAGCTTGTTTCCGGTCCAGGGAAGACATGGCTTGGCAGTTCGGGCTGGAGTGTTCCCATGAGGCACAGGGTCAGACTGATTTGCATATAGCCATGTCTGAACTGGGGTGGCAGAGTGGGCTAAAGAACGGTGATGGATTAAACCCAGATCTTTTGACTGGGTGCGAGTGTTTGATTGATTCAGATGCTCCGTCCATCACCACCCCCCTTTTGCACCGCTTTTGGCCACCATAAGTGTGGCAGGGTATGCTCAGATGTGAGTCCCTTGCTCTTTTTGCCACGGGATTCAAGCAAGCCGGGCTGAAGACGGCTGGAATGCCAGAAACCGGTCCTCGGAAGCTTGTTTCCGGTCCAGGGAAGACATGGCTTGGCAGTTCGGGCTGGACTGTTCCCATGAGGCACAGGGTCAGACTGATTTGCATATAGCCATGTCTGAACTGGGGTGGCAGAGTGAGCTAAAGAACGGTGATGGATTAAACCCAGATCTTTTGACTGGGTGTGAGTGTTTTATTGATTCAGATGCTCCGTCCATCACCACCCCCCTTTTGCAACGCTTTTGGCCGCCATAAGTGTGGCAGGGTATGCTGAGACGTGAGTCCCTTGCTCACATTGCCACTGGATTCAAGCAAGCCGGGCTGAAGACGGCTGGAATGCCAGAAACCGGTCCTTGGAAGCTTGTTTCCGGTCCAGGGAAGACATGGCTTGGCAGTTCGGGCTGGACTGTTCCCATGAGGCACAGGGTCAGACTGATTTGCATATAGCCATGTCTGAACTGGGGTGGCAGAGTGGGCTAAAGAACGGTGATGGATTAAACCCAGATCTTTTGACTGGGTGTGAGTGTTTGATTGATTCAGATGCTCCGTCCATCGCCACCCCCCTTTTGCACCGCTTTTGGCCGCCATAAGTGTGGAAGGGTATGCTCAGACGTGAGTCCCTTGCTCACTTTGCCACTGGATTCAAGCAAGCCGGGCTGAAGACGGCTGGAATGCCAGAAAGCGGTCCTCGGAAGCTTGTTTCCAGTCCAGGGAAGACATGGCTTGGCAGTTTGGGCTGGACTGTTACCATGAGGCACAGGGTCAGACTGATTTGCATATAGCCATGTCTGAACTGGGGTGGCAGAGTGGGCTAAAGAACGGTGATGGATTAAACCCAGATCTTTTGACTGGGTGTGAGTGTTTGATTGATTCAGATGCTCCGTCCATCACCACCCCCCTTTTGCACCGCTTTTGGCCGCCATAAGTGTGGCAGGGTATGATCAGACGTGAGTCCCTTGCTCACTTTGCCACTGGATTCAAACAAGCCGGGCTGAAGACGTCTGGAATGCCAGAAACCGGTCCACAGAAGCTTGTTTCCGGTCCAGGGAAGACATGGCTTGGCAGTTCGGGCTGGAGTGTTCCCATGAGGCACAGGGTCAGACTGATTTGCATATAGCCATGTCTGAACTGGGGTGGCAGAGTGGGCTAAAGAACGGTGATGGATTAAACCCAGATCTTTTGACTGGGTGCGAGTGTTTGATTGATTCAGATGCTCCGTCCATCACCACCCCCCTTTTGCACCGCTTTTGGCCGCCATAAGTGTGGCAGGGTATGCTCAGACGTGAGTCCCTTGCTCTTTTTGCCACTGGATTCAAGCAAGCCGGGCTGAAGACGGCTGGAATGCCAGAAACCGGTCCTCGGAAGCTTGTTTCCGGTCCAGGGAAGACATGGCTTGGCAGTTCGGGCTGGACTGTTCCCAGGAGGCACAGGGTCAGACTGATTTGCATATAGCCATGTCTGAACTGGGGTGGCAGAGTGGGCTAAAGAATGGTGATGGATTAAACCCAGATCTTTTGACTGGGTGTGAGTGTTTGATTGATTCAGATGCTCCGTCCATCACCACCCCCCTTTTGCACCGCTTTTGGCTGCCATAAGTGTGGCAGGGTATGCCCAGACGTGAGTCCCTTGCTCACCTTGCCACTGGATTCAAGCAAGCCGGGCTGAAGACGGCTGGAATGCCAGAAAACGGTCCTCGGAAGCTTGTTTCCGGTCCAGGTAAGACATGGCTTGGCAGTTCGGGCTGGACTGTTCCCATGAGGCACAGGGTCAGACTGATTTGCATATAGCCATGTCTGAACTGGGGTGGCAGAGTGGGCTAAAGAACGGTGATGGATTAAACCCAGATCTTTTGACTGGGTGTGAGTGTTTGATTGATTCAGATGCTCCGTCCATCACCACCCCCCTTTTGCACCGCTTTTGGCCTCCATAAGTGTGGCAGGGTATGCTCTGACGTGAGTCCCTTGCTCACTTTGCCACTGGATTCAAGCAAGCCGGGCTGAAGACGGCTGGAATGCCAGAAACCGGTCTTTGGAAGCTTGTTTCCGGTCCAGGGAAGACATGGCTTGGCAGTTCGGGCTGGACTGTTCCCATGAGGCACAGGGTTAGACTGATTTGCATATAGCCATGTCTGAACTGGGGTGGCAGAGTGGGCTAAAGAATGGTGATGGATTAAACCCAGATCTTTTGACTGGGTGCGAGTGTTTGATTGATTCAGATGCTCCGTCCATCACCACCCCCCTTTTGCACCGCTTTTGGCCGCCATAAGTGTGGCAGGGTATGCTCAGACGTGAGTCCCTTGCTCACTTTGCCACTGGATTCAAGCAAGCCGGGCTGAAGACGGCTGGAATGCCAGAAACCGGTCCTCGGAAGCTTGTTTCCGGTCCAGGGAAGACATGGCTTGGCAGTTCGGGCTGGACTGTTCCCAGGAGGCACAGGGTCAGACTGATTTGCATATAGCCATGTCTGAACTGGGGTGGCAGAGTGGGCTAAAGAACGGTGATGGATTAAACCAAGATCTTTTGACTGGGTGTGAGTGTTTGATTGATTCAGATGCTCCGTCCATCACCACCCCCCTTTTGCACCGCTTTTGGCCTCCATAAGTGTGGCAGGGTATGCTCTGACGTGAGTCCCTTGCTCACTTTGCCACTGGATTCAAGCAAGCCGGGCTGAAGACGGCTGGAATGCCAGAAACCGGTCCTCGGAAGCTTGTTTCCGGTCCAGGGAAGACATGGCTTGGCAGTTCGGGCTGGACTGTTCCCATGAGGCACAGGGTCAGACTGATTTGCATATAGCCATGTCTGAACTGGGGTGGCAGAGTGGGCTAAAGAATGGTGATGGATTAAACCCAGATCTTTTGACTGGGTGCGAGTGTTTGATTGATTCAGATGCTCCGTCCATCACCACCCCCCTTTTGCACCGCTTTTGGCCGCCATAAGTGTGGCAGTGTATGCTCAGACGTGAGTCCCTTGCTCACTTTGCCACTGGATTCAAGCAAGCCGGGCTGAAGACGGCTGGAATGCCAGAAACCGGTCCTCGGAAGCTTGTTTCCGGTCCAGGGAAGACATGGCTTGGCAGTTCGGGCTGGACTGTTCCCAGGAGGCACAGGGTCAGACTGATTTGCATATAGCCATGTCTGAACTGGGGTGGCAGAGTGGGCTAAAGAATGGTGATGGATTAAACCCAGATCTTTTGACTGGGTGTGAGTGTTTGATTGATTCAGATGCTCCGTCCATCACCACCCCCCTTTTGCACCGCTTTTGGCTGCCATAAGTGTGGCAGGGTATGCTCAGACGTGAGTCCCTTGCTCACCTTGCCACTGGATTCAAGCAAGCCGGGCTGAAGACGGCTGGAATGCCAGAAAACGGTCCTCGGAAGCTTGTTTCCGGTCCAGGTAAGACATGGCTTGGCAGTTCGGGCTGGACTGTTCCCATGAGGCACAGGGTCAGACTGATTTGCATATAGCCATGTCTGAACTGGGGTGGCAGAGTGGGCTAAAGAACGGTGATGGATTAAACCCAGATCTTTTGACTGGGTGTGAGTGTTTGATTGATTCAGATGCTCCGTCCATCACCACCCCCCTTTTGCACCGCTTTTGGCCTCCATAAGTGTGGCAGGGTATGCTCAGACGTGAGTCCCTTGCTCACTTTGCCACTGGATTCAAGCAAGCCGGGCTGAAGACGGCTGGAATGCCAGAAACCGGTCCTCGGAAGCTTGTTTCCGGTCCAGGGAAGACATGGCTTGGCAGTTCGGGCTGGACTGTTCCCATGAGGCACAGGGTCAGACTGATTTGCATATAGCCATGTCTGAACTGGGGTGGCAGAGTGGGCTAAAGAACGGTGATGGATTAAACCCAGATCTTTTGACTGGGTGTGAGTGTTTGATTGATTCAGATGCTCCGTCCATCACCACCCCCCTTTTGCACCGCTTTTGGCCGCCATAAGTGTGGCAGGGTATGCTCAGATTTGAGTCCCTTGCTCACTTTGCCACTGGATTCAAGCAAGCCGGGCTGAAGACGGCTGGAATGCCAGAAACCGGTCCTCGGAAGCTTGTTTCCGGTCCAGGGAAGACATGGCTTGGCAGTTCGGGCTGGACTGTTCCCATGAGGCACAGGGTCAGACTGATTTGCATATAGCCATGTCTGAACTGGGGTGGCAGAGTGGGCTAAAGAATGGTGATGGATTAAACCCAGATCTTTTGACTGGGTGTGAGTGTTTGATTGATTCAGATGCTCCGTCCATCACCACCCCCCCTTTTGCACCGCTTTTGGCTGCCATAAGTGTGGCAGGGTATGCTCAGATGTGAGTCCCTTGCTCACCTTGCCACTGGATTCAAGCAAGCCGGGCTGAAGACGGCTGGAATGCCAGAAAACGGTCCTCGGAAGCTTGTTTCCGGTCCAGGTAAGACATGGCGTGGCAGTTCGGGCTGGACTGTTCCCATGAGGCACAGGGTCAGACTGATTTGCATATAGCCATGTCTGAACTGGGGTGGCAGAGTGGGCTAAAGAACGGTGATGTATTAAACCCAGATCTTTTGACTGGGTGTGAGTGTTTGATTGATTCAGATGCTCCGTCCATCACCACCCCCCTTTTGCACCGCTTTTGGCCGCCATAAGTGTGGCAGGGTATGCTCTGACGTGAGTCCCTTGCTCACTTTGCCACTGGATTCAAGCAAGCCGGGCTGAAGACGGCTGGAATGCCAGAAACCGGTCCTCGGAAGCTTGTTTCCGGTCCAGGGAAGACATGGCTTGGCAGTTCGGGCTGGACTGTTCCCAGGAGGCACAGGGTCAGACTGATTTGCATATAGCCATGTCTGAACTGGGGTGGCAGAGTGGGCTAAAGAACGGTGATGGATTAAACCCAGATCTTTTGACTGGGTGTGAGTGTTTGATTGATTCAGATGCTCCGTCCATCACCACCCCCCTTTTGCACCGCTTTTGGCCGTCATAAGTGTGGCAGGGTATGCTCAGACGTGAGTCCCTTGCTCACTTTGCCACTGGATTCAAGCAAGCCGGGCTGAAGACGGCTGGAATGCCAGAAACCGGTCCTCGGAAGCTTGTTTCCGGTCCAGGGAAGACATGGCTTGGCAGTTCGGGCTGGACTGTTCCCAGGAGGCACAGGGTCAGACTGATTTGCATATAGCCATGTCTGAACTGGGGTGGCAGAGTGGGCTAAAGAATGGTGATGGATTAAACCCAGATCTTTTGACTGGGTGTGAGTGTTTGATTGATTCAGATGCTCCGTCCATCACCACCCCCCTTTTGCACCGCTTTTGGCTGCTATAAGTGTGGCAGGGTATGCTCAGACGTGAGTCCCTTGCTCACCTTGCCACTGGATTCAAGCAAGCCGGGCTGAAGACGGCTGGAATGCCAGAAAACGGTCCTCGGAAGCTTGTTTCCGGTCCAGGTAAGACATGGCTTGGCAGTTCGGGCTGGACTGTTCCCATGAGGCACAGGGTCAGACTGATTTGCATATAGCCATGTCTGAACTGGGGTGGCAGAGTGGGCTAAAGAACGGTGATGGATTAAACCCAGATCTTTTGACTGGGTGTGAGTGTTTGATTGATTCAGATGCTCCGTCCATCACCACCCCCCTTTTGCACCGCTTTTGGCCTCCATAAGTGTGGCAGGGTATGCTCAGACGTGAGTCCCTTGCTCACTTTGCCACTGGATTCAAGCAAGCCGGGCTGAAGACGGCTGGAATGCCAGAAACCGGTCCTCGGAAGCTTGTTTCCGGTCCAGGGAAGACATGGCTTGGCAGTTCGGGCTGGACTGTTCCCATGAGGCACAGGGTCAGACTGATTTGCATATAGCCATGTCTGAACTGGGGTGGCAGAGTGGGCTAAAGAACGGTGATGGATTAAACCCAGATCTTTTGACTGGGTGTGAGTGTTTGATTGATTCAGATGCTCCGTCCATCACCACCCCCCTTTTGCACCGCTTTTGGCCGCCATAAGTGTGGCAGGGTATGCTCAGATTTGAGTCCCTTGCTCACTTTGCCACTGGATTCAAGCAAGCCGGGCTGAAGACGGCTGGAATGCCAGAAACCGGTCCTCGGAAGCTTGTTTCCGGTCCAGGGAAGACATGGCTTGGCAGTTCGGGCTGGACTGTTCCCATGAGGCACAGGGTCAGACTGATTTGCATATAGCCATGTCTGAACTGGGGTGGCAGAGTGGGCTAAAGAATGGTGATGGATTAAACCCAGATCTTTTGACTGGGTGTGAGTGTTTGATTGATTCAGATGCTCCGTCCATCACCACCCCCCCTTTTGCACCGCTTTTGGCTGCCATAAGTGTGGCAGGGTATGCTCAGATGTGAGTCCCTTGCTCACCTTGCCACTGGATTCAAGCAAGCCGGGCTGAAGACGGCTGGAATGCCAGAAAACGGTCCTCGGAAGCTTGTTTCCGGTCCAGGTAAGACATGGCGTGGCAGTTCGGGCTGGACTGTTCCCATGAGGCACAGGGTCAGACTGATTTGCATATAGCCATGTCTGAACTGGGGTGGCAGAGTGGGCTAAAGAACGGTGATGTATTAAACCCAGATCTTTTGACTGGGTGTGAGTGTTTGATTGATTCAGATGCTCCGTCCATCACCACCCCCCTTTTGCACCGCTTTTGGCCGCCATAAGTGTGGCAGGGTATGCTCAGACGTGAGTCCCTTGCTCACCTTGCCACTGGATTCAAGCAAGCCGGGCTGAAGACGGCTGGAATGCCAGAAAGCGGTCCTCGGAAGCTTGTTTCCGGTCCAGGGAAGACATGGCTTGGCAGTTCGGGCTGGACTGTTCCCATGAGGCACAGGGTCAGACTGATTTGCATATAGCTATGTCTGAACTGGGGTGGCAGAAAGGGCTAAAGAACGGTGATGGATTAAACCCAGATCTTTTGACTGGATGTGAGTGTTTGATTGATTCAGATGCTCCGTCCATCACCACCCCCCTTTTGCACCGCTTTTGGCCGCCATAAGTGTGGCAGGGTATGCTCAGACGTGAGTCCCTTGCTCACTTTGCCACTGGATTCAAGCAAGCCGGGCTGAAGATGGCTGGAATGCCAGAAACTGGTCCTCGGAAGCTTGTTTCCGGTCCAGGGAAGACATGGCTTGGCAGTACGGGCTGGACTGTTCCCATGAGGCACAGGGTCACACTGATTTGCATATAGCCATTTCTGAACTTGGGTGGCAGAGTGGGCTAAAGAACGGTGATGGATTAAACCCAGATCTTTTGACTGGGTTTGAGTGTTTGATTGATTCAGATGCTCCGTCCATCACCACCCCCCTTTTACACCGCTTTTGGCCGCCATAAGTGTAGCAGGGTATGCTCAGACGTGAGTCCCTTGCTCACTTTGCCACTGGATTCAAGCAAGCCGGGCTGAAGACGGCTGGAATGCCAAAATCCGGTTCTCGGAAGCTTGTTTCCGGTCCAGGGAAGACATGGCTTGGCAGTTCGGGCTGGACTGTTCCCATGAGGCACAGGGTCAGACTGATTTGCATATAGCCATGTCTGAACTGGGGTGGCAGAGTGGGATAAAGAACGGTGATGGATTAAACCCAGATCTTTTGACTGGGTGTGAGTGTTTGATTGATTCAGATGCTCCGTCCATCACCACCCCCCTTTTGCACCGCTTTTGGCCGCCATAAGTGTGGCAGGGTATGCTCAGACGTGAGTCCCTTGCTCAGCTTGCCACTGGATTCAAGCAAGCCGGGCTGAAGACGGCTGGAATGCCAGAAAACGGTCCTCTGAAGCTTGTTTCCGGTCCAGGTAAGACATGGCTTGGCAGTTCAGGCTGGACTGTTCACATGAGGCACAGGGTCAGACTGATTTGCATATAGCCATGTCTGAACTGGGGTGGCAGAGTGGGCTAAAGAACGGTGATGGATTAAACCCAGATCTTTTGACTAGGTGTGAGTGTTTGATTGATTCAGATGCTCCGTCCATCACCACCCCCCTTTTGCACCGCTTTTGGCTGCCATAAGTGTGGCAGGGTATGCTCAGACGTGAGTCCCTTGCTCACTTTGCCACTGGATTCAAGCAAGCTGGGCTGAAGACAGCTGGAATGCCAGAAACCGGTCCTCGGAAGCTTGTTTCCGGTCCAGGGAAGACATGGCTTGGCAGTTTGGGCTGGACTGTTCCCATGAGGCACAGGGTCAGACTGATTTGCATATAGCCATGTCTGAACTGGGGTGGCAGAGTGGGCTAAAGAACGGTGATGGATTAAACCCAGATCTTTTGACTGGGTGTGAGTGTTTGATTGATTCAGATGCTCCGTCCATCACCACCCCCCTTTTGCACCGCTTTTGGCCGCCATAAGTGTAGCAGGGTATGCTCAGACGTGAGTCCCTTGCTCACTTTGCCACTGGATTTAAGCAAGCCGGGCTGAAGACGGCTGGAATGCCAAAAACCGGTCCTCGGAAGCTTGTTTCCGGTCCAGGGAAGACATGGCTTGGCAGTTCGGGCTGGACTGTTCCCATGAGGCACAGGGTCAGACTGATTTGCATATAGCCATGTCTGAACTGGGGTGGCAGAGTGGGCTAAAGAACGGTGATGGATTAAACCCAGATCTTTCGACTGGGTGTGAGTGTTTGATTGATTCAGATGCTCCGTCCATCACCACCCCCCTTTTGCACCGCTTTTGGCCGCCATAAGTGTGGCAGGGTATGCTCAGACGTGAGTCCCTTGCTCACTTTGCCACTGGATTCAAGCAAGCCGGGCTGAAGACGGCTGGAATGCCAGAAACCGGTCCTCGGAAGCTTGTTTCCGGTCCAGGGAAGACATGGCTTTGCAGTTCGGGCTGGACTGTTCCCATGAGGCACAGGGTCAGACTGATTTGCATATAGCCATGTCTGAACTGGGGTGGCAGAGTGGGCTAAAGAACGGTGATGGATTAAACCCAGATCTTTTGACTGGGTGTGAGTGTTTGATTGATTCAGATGCTCCGTCCATCACCACCCCCCTTTTGCACCGTGATATGAAATAGTGGCAATTCCTGAAGTCCATTGTAAAGGTAGCATATCAAGTGTGCAAGCCCACAATGACTGCTGCGCTAAAGTAGTCATTATGCAAAGATACTACCTTCCCTGAGTCATCATCTAATATAAGTGCAACACTCCCCATGTCTTCACTACCGGTTGATTGCCGAGGCCCAGCCAAGAGAAATGACAGTCTCCAGGGATGGCAAACTCGTACCACCACACATCTGACCGGTGCTTGGTCAAGGAACCCTGGATATGTAAGGCTCAAGCCAGACAATGGAAGGCCCAGCCAACAATGACACAAGCACAGCTAATAACATTTATGTTAGCATGCAACAGAAGCCTGTCTAGGCAGGAAAAAAAATAACGAAAAGGGATGGGGAGGTTCCTTTTTGTGGGGCATGCTGGTACCAAGACAAGACAACTTAAAAAACTATATGCTACAAAGGTGTCTGTCTCAGAGGTGGAGCCTCCAACAAAGTAAGGCCTGGGAAGAGGAAAGAGAATGAGATAGTTGTGAGCTAGTTAGAATGAGAAAAGTATGCCACAGGGCATCGTTCAGTCACCATGTTCCCATAATAGATCCATTTTTTAAGAAGATAAAACAAAGGAATGTAAAGGAAATCAACATTTCAACATGAGGTCTGCTACCAAATGATAGGCAAGACAATCTATTTTTATTTTGAAGCCAGTCAAATATTTTTTTCTTACTAATCATGTCCTGTTTTTACCATTATAGTTAGCTTGATTATATTTTAATTGTGTGGAAGGTATTGCCTCCAATTGGTGTCATAGTACATATGCCACACGGGTGGCTAAAATTATGCATAACAAATGCATACCACAAACATGGCAGGGCATTAATTGGAATACTTATCTTTTATATGATGCAGTGCTTGATGGTATTATTGTAAATGAAAATATTACATTTTATATATTGACATGCCTTACTAAGCTATGGCTGTAGAAGAGCTGGAAGTATTTTGTCCTTGAGAAATTTGCAGCCACAATGTAAAAAACTCTCAGCTCCCAATACACAGTCGCGGTCTGTGGGCGGGAGGATGACCAGGCAGCGAGCTCACATGCTGTGCTCGTTTCCCATCCGTCTTTCCAAGAATAATGAGGCAGCGGGCACATGCCCACTGATCTTTAAGCATTGGCACTAGTGAATCATGTTGCCATGGTAAAATGAGTCTTCTAATGTCAGAAGACTTCTACTTCCATGGCCACATAACACTTGGGATCAACACTGACGTGCCAATAAGGGAGCATGCGTGTCAATGCAAAGATTTATGTTTTCGCCCCTAAGCTAGACATGTGCAAGAGGCATACACTGATGTCTGAACTTGACACCCCCCATTGCAGTCCCAATAAAACATCATTTGCACGTTGCAAGATCTGTGTGTTAACAAACCAATTGCTGCATTTACCTCTTTGTGCACACGTACAGATTTTCTAGGTTTTCCATGTAACAGCTCTCTTCCTCGTTCTCGAACCTGTGACGTTAACCATCCTTTCGACTAACGAAGCATTACAAACAGAAGAAGACACACAAGCGAAGCCCGGCACAGCGCGTTGGTTACCATCTACAGGTTGTGTTAGAATTCAATTTAAATGAGACGTGTTGTCTCGCTCCGGTCCTCGGTGGGCATTGCTTCAGCTGTCAGGACCTACATGCAGGTTGACACGGTCAGGAGGACGAGAGGTAACCAATTGCTACAAGAGCGGGTCCTCGCAAATCATGACTGAACTGCATTCATTGCACTGGGTGTGAGGAGCTTCAGCGGAAGAATGGGTTCAGTCACAATCAGTCTCAATTATTCGAACTTTACATGTTAAGCACACTGTTCAATACATATATGTCAATAACATAAATCTTTATCCTGCAGAATTTAAGGTGGAGGAGTGGTTTGGTGTCTCTGACACGTTCATATTTTTTTGAAAGACGCACATTAGCTAACTTTTCTTTGTTTCTCTTCCGGATTACATTACTTGCGCCTCACACTGAGGACGTAATACCAGACATAAAGAGAAAGACACAAGACAATCTAAACTGAAATAGTGATTTTGGGCAAAATCCAGCTGTCTCGCAACTTTCCAATGTTTTTAAAATGTCTTTTTCTGACACAGCGAGGACCAGGACGCCTTTCCCTTGCTTGCTTAAGGTATCATTGGATGCTTTGTGAGGTAGCCGAATCTCACCGATATATATGTGTTTTTTAACGCAGTTCGTTATTTTTTCATCTTTATCCCATCCCTGTGCTGTGGAGTGGCTTTCTGCACAAATGCCTGGTCCAGTATTATACTGTAGTAGGCAATACTGACGCAGACCTCTTCTAGCCTAATTGCTGAGTATTCATCTTTTTCACACAATAAACACTTCTCCTAAAAGTATGTGAAGCAGATTAGTCAGAAGTGTCACCTCTCTTAGAGCAGCCATTCATTTCCTCCTCTAAACTGTCTGGGCCCGATTCCCAAAGAAATATTTGTAGCTCTGCTCAATGTAGGTGTTATAATATAATATTCTTTTGTGACACATTCCAAACTTACTGCTATAGATTTATTGCTGTAAATGGAAGGAGTAAATCAATGTTAATGGAGGGAAAGAAAAAGAAGAGTTCTCAAACTTGGTGGGAGTGTAGATTGTGTAGTTGAAGGGGTTTCTCCACAAGGAAAAACAAAATTCTCTGTTTAAAAAAGAAATAATTTGATTGAGCAAATGCACTTTTGCACAGTGATTCATGCATTCGCAAACGGACACGCTACAGTTATGCTCGTGAGAATGTATTTACATTTAAGTAATTTGGAAGCCGTGAAGAATTCCTGAATTACCCGTGGAAATCTATTAGTGTTGAGCTGCTGTGCCGTCGAAACTTGCAGCAGAAGCGGTTCCTTGGTTCCATTCCTCGCCAAGCGACGTCACACAGCATGCGCACTCCTATGGACCTGCACTGGCGCCATGCAAGGGCAACCCCGTATGGTCTTTCAGTCTTTCACACCCCGGTAAACCTGGGGCGGGGTCCCCGACTGTGGCACAGGAAAGAGCAGCGCTCGCTAGCTGACTCGCGAAGGCGTAAAGGCCGCCTTGAGCTTGCCAAGAACCACGCGGAGCATGCACTGGCCTCTCTAACAGTACCAGTTTTAGCATCCCGGCTTAAGGACATCCAAGTTAAAATGGGGAATTTCTAAAACAAGGCCCATGACCTTCTGGACATGAACGTCTATTTTGCATTGTTATACATTATTTTAATGATCCAACTTTGTGCCCTTTTCTCTGCATATGAGTTTTTATTTTGGCACAATCCATACAAATATTTTCCAACACTTGATAAGAATTGATCAGCAAAATATAGTCTGCAGATCCAAATAAGGGAAATGTTCAACCAAGCAATCCTCTCGCACCTCCCCATCTCAAATATACTGTACAACTAACCCACACTAAAACAATATTTTCACATTTTATAATACACTTCAAGAAACCGATCCATGGCAAACCCGTAGGAAACAGTCTCTAAAGGAACTCCGCTAAGCCCTTTCCCCTATGAGGGGCTAGATGAAGAATTCTTAGATATGGACCTACATGATTGTTCCTCCCTGATATGGAGCAATAATGATTCATCTAATATAGCAAGCAATGATAACGCTAACGAGTCATCCACTTGGTACGCGATGACGTCAGAGTTAAACATGTTTTCAATCTTTCCCAAACACTTATTCTTGAAAGACAAACACTTATTCTTGAAAAACAATCATCAACCTTGACCTTTGTGGCAGCATCTGTGTGTGAGGTGCTCTACCTGCTGTCCCTTCACACAATGTAGGAAGGTTAACTGTTTAAAGAGAAGAGGGAAATAATTTAAACCGAATTACAGGACTTCCTACACACTGTAATGACTGGTTAGCCCCTAAAATACTCCTCTTTGGTCTCTCTCCAGATCTCGACAATATAAGAATTAAACTACAAGCAGAAAAATAAAATTAGCAAGAAGACAAACATAGGATCTTATTGCAAAAATGTGTCTAATTGCCAAAAATGCTAGTCAGTTATTATTTATGATTTTATTTATTTTATAAACCATTTTGCAGATTCTTTTGTGCTGCACATGTTAATGAAAAATAGATCCCTATATCAGTAGATGCAGGTGATTCATTCTTTTCCTTCTTTTTTCTCGATCTTTGTGACTTTAACTTATATTTTTCATATTCATGGTAGAAATATGTACGAATTTATTTATTTATTTATTTATTTTATTTTTAGAGTTTTCTATAGCGCGAACTTGAACCGATTAGGTTATCAGAGCGCTTTACATAGCACCAGTTCCGTTACATGTTATCACAGCAGTTTACATAGAATCAGTTACGTTGCACATTTCAGGATCTTGAACCCATTAGGTTATCAACGCGCTTTACATAAGACAGCATTCGATGTCCAGTGCCCTCCTCCGCCGTGTAGCGGGGGACCACTTCCAGCCCTCCGACGTCGTCGAGCTGTTGGGACTAGGCTCCTGGAATTTCAGCTGCCCCTTTACAACTAATTAGTTTGAAGTCATGACAGAAATCTCAACCCCAGCATCTCAATCGGTGCATTACAGGTAAAAACAGGCTATAGGACCACTACGTAAGACCAAATAGAGTAAACTGTGGGCACCCCGGAATATATGAGGAAGCAGTCGGTGCGTTACAGGTAAGAAACAATTTACATAAGACAGCATTCGATGTCCAGCGCCCTCCTCCGCCGTGTAGCGGGGGACCGCTTCCAGCCCTCCGACGTCGTCGAGCTGTTGGGACTAGGCTCCTGGAATTTCAGCTGCCCCTTTACACTAATTAGTTTGAAGTCATGACAGAAATCTCAATCCCAGCATCTCAATCGGTGCATTACAGGTAAAACAGGCTATAGGACCACTACGTAAGACCAAATAGAGTAAACTGTGGGCACCCCGGAATATATGAGGAAGCAGTCGGTGCGTTACAGGTAAGAAACAATTTCATAACAGGTTATAGGGCCAGTACATAGAGAAACACATTGTTGTACATTGTAAGCATCCAAGAATATATGTTGTAGCAGTCGGTGCATTATAGGTAAGGACAGTTGCAAAAACAAGTAGATGTAGAAAGGCTGCAATAAAAGGCAGACACTATCACAAGATACAGGCAAGTAAGGAGCGCGGTAGTAGAACTTAGACTATGTGTCTGGTCTCAGCTCTTGCTCCAATAGGGAAACTGAACTAGTCCATGATGGCCGCCACTGCGAAAGAACAGTCTAAGATGGCCGCCAAGAAGGGGAATCATAGTCCTCTGTTTGTTGTTATTGCTTTGGACCTGTGTGGAGGAGATATGCCGAGGAGCCTCGTGGGCCTCTGGAGATACCGGCAGAGATTTATGGTTTCAGTTAGTGACCCCTGCCCTTGTGAACAATGGTGGTTTAAAAATGTGAAATGAGTGGAGTAAATAAAGTACCTTATGATTATTTTCAGCTCAGTGGCGCCTTAGAGCTTAGGATGTAGTATTGCCGATAACATATTTTGCAGGGTCTATTCAGGAGGTGAGGTAGGATGCGGTGAATTGCTGGCAGGCTGCGTGCTAGTCCCCATGCCCGATCCTCGGTCCCCGCCAGCACCGCAAGAAATCTGTTGGTCCGCCGGTCTGCTCCGCATCACTGCTCCTGGAGCCCTTGCAGCAGCATGAGAGGGGGGGGGGGGGCAACCGGGAGTCACGTCCGCCGTCCGCCAGAACTCCTAGGCTGTTCATGCAGCCCGTTGTGGTTGTTGACTTCAGTCCCGGGAAAGTATCTGCAGCTGTTGCTGATCGGGAGTGGGGGAGGGGTCCGGTGTTCGTCTCGCCTTCGTTTTCATTGCCGGCTGCCCTCTATGCCTCTAATGCGTAGCGGGCGGGAGACTTCCCATGCCCCCAACTATCCGCGCAGGTCCCGGTGCTGCAGCCAGTGCCCTCCGCTGCCGATGGGCAAGGGTCCGTTGTCGTTGCCTCGACCCCCGGTCCCGGTGTAGCATCTGCTTTGACTGGGGGTGGGGGGAGGGGTCCGGTGTTCGTCACGTCCTGGTCCCGGAGCCAGTGCACTCCGCTGCAGATGGGCAGGGGTCCGCTGTCGCTGCCTCGACCCCCGGTCTCGGCGCAGCATCGAATGTCTATAAAACTGTAGCAAAAGAATTTCACCCATTTGCTTCATAAGGATTTTTTGCCTTTGACTATCCGGTTTTTGGACCTTTACGAGTGTCATTACCTGAGTCTGCCTCATGGTAATGTCACTGTAATTGGACTAAGTGGGTTAACCTCCAGTGTCTGTCTTTTAAAATAAGGTCACTGCTAAACACCTTGGGTATGAGACACAGGACTGGTTACAGCTGAACGCATGTGCACATGCAAGTGCGCATGTGCGCAGGCTGCATGTGTGTGATTACCGCTGCATGTAGCTGGTAATTATGCATAGGTAACCTGTTAAAAAATGACTTCGGAGACAGGTAATGAACGGAGACATGCCTTATAATATTAGTGGGACTCCATAGATTGGTCAGTAGAGCTTACTGGAAAGTCTGTAGTGTTTTCTCTCTATTAAATATGTATAGTCGAAATCTACCCTAAGTTGTAGTTTCACTCCACTTAGATATACACAGTGTATCAAGGTGTCAAACTGGGGTAAAACTTGCAGGCCAAGTTTCATTTTGCAGTTCCCAAAACACAAAATCCACATCTTATGGACTTCAAGGATTGTAAACAATTTCTCTTGCCCAGCTTCTAATCAGATTCTAAGCCTATGTACCCCTTACTAGGATATGCTATTTCTTCAGCAGAGGAACAAAGGTTTTCCCAAACAAAACAATCAGCAACAATTTACTCAGTTCCTGGGGAAGGAAGGACTGGGGAGCAAAATCTGATGATTAGCTAGTTACATTGCACCTGGGCTGGACAACCCAGGCCCTACAGAATAAAGAAGGGAGCCCAGAACTATGGAGCCAACACAGGAGAGGCTCATTTTTAGTTTTGGTGGAAAGTGATGAGGCAGTGATGTCAGATAGGGGAATAGCTGAGGCCCTCAGAGGAACTCTTTACAGAGAAAACTTGAAGTGGTCATGATGAATTGTTCCAGAATGCTGTGCATGGGTGGAAGGAGATGTGGCATCCTAGCTATGTCCAGGGGTGCCTGGCATCTAGAACTTTCCACCTCCACTTAAAAATCCCTGCACAAGAAAGAGACAGTTGACAAGACCAAGGACCTGGGAGGCAACAACAACAGACAAGATGTTCAGCTGGAATTAAAAGTATTTTGATGCCCTGCAAAATGGACTAGGGACTTTGTCACCAGCTAAGGTACCTGACTAGGGTAGATCACAAAAATGTTGGTGGTTCAAGCCCCTTTAAGCCCCCTGAAAAGGAGTTGGGTAAAACCTGGATTCCATTACCCTCCGGGTGATTTGGAAAACAGCCAGGATGCCATGGGGACTGAGATGCTATGTTAAAGTTATTTATACAGCGCTCATACACTGATTGGTTTCTTGGTGCTAAGTATAGGAGCACGACTGTGGCCTAGGATGTTATTTGTAAGCTTGTATGAAAAGCCATGTCTTCAAAAGTTGCTTAAATCTGTTTGATGTTAGATGTAAGAAAATTCCAGAACTGATGGGTCAATACAGAGAATCTAATGCCTCCCTGTCTCTTCTTCTTATAATAGGGGATGGTCAGACAATTGAGATGAGATGACCTCAGGTTACGGGAAGGAGTATACTTTTGGATTTGGGAAGAGATGAATTCAGGATTGTTTCCATAAAGAGATTTTAAAATGAGGCAACCCGTCTTAAAACCAAGCGCTGTTTCACCGGTAACCAATGTAATTTCCTCATCAAAGGGTTGATATGACACCTCCTGGGTTGATGGAAGATCAGCCTGGCTGCCTGGTTTTGTACCAGCTTCAAGCTCTTAATCAAATAGTCTGGCCGACCACAAGATCCAGTGAGTTAGCATAATCTATGCGCAATGTAGTCAGAGCCAGAATAACCTGGATGAGGGCTTCAAAGGTGAGGAATCTGCCAATCTTCCTGATCATCCTGAGCTGAAGGAAACAGGAAAATACTACTGCCCCGACATGAAGCTTCATGGACAGTTTGTTGTCTACAAAGACTCCAAGACTTTTTACTGAGTTCTTTGGTTGAGGAGGAGTCCCCTTTTCTATTGGCCACAGATTGGAATTCCAAAAGTTTTTGTGCCTCCAGTCAGGACGATCTCCATCTTGTCGAAGTTTAATTTCAGTTGATTGCCATTCATCCAGTCACGGATGAAAAGCATTCAATTTTGAAAAAACATTTTGGAGTCAGCAGAACTATCAATAGAAAGAGAAGTTGCATGTTGTCTGCACAATTAAAAGCTCTCACCTTCATTTTAACTAGAGTATCCACTACGAAAAGTATATACAGATTAAACAGATGGAAGAACAAGGAGGACCCCACAGGTAAGTTGAACCTTAGGGGAGCCAAAGGGAGACAACCGGACTGATTGGGAGTGTTTTTTTAGAAAGGACACAAACCAGTTCTGCACCGTACCCAGTATTCCTGCAGCTCCAACACAGTGTACCAAACGTTTGTGGTCGACTGTGTTGAATGCTGCGGATAGGTTGAGAAGCACTAGTGCCTGTGTGGTGCCTCTATCCGTCTCTTCCCTCAATTCATCCAAAACTGCCAACATCACTGCTTCAGTTGAATGAGCCGGGCGGAAGACTGCTTGACGGGGATCAAGAAAATGGCTTTCCTCCAAGAAGGTACACAGAGATTTGGCAATATGAGTTTCCAAAACCATAGCCAGGTAGGAGAGCACTGAAATGAAATGACAGTTAATCGGGGAGAGTGGATCAGCACCTTTTTAAAAGTGCGAACACTATTGCTTCCTTAAAGGAGATGGGAACAGTGCCATGGGCTAAAGAATTATTAAGTAGGGAAAAGGCAGAATTAGGGAACAATAAGAACACTTCTTTTAGCACCTGTGGAGGACCGATATCGAATAGAGAGGCAGATTTTACTTAGGCTAAGAGATCTACAATGAATGGGGGGCAGGCACCAGCCGGAAGGTTTCGAGGACAGTATCCAGGGTGTCAGGTGTGGGGGTGGAGCTGGGCAGAAGAGCCGCAGCTGACCGAGAGGCTCTGAACTCAAGCCCCAAGCCAGGGCTCTGCAGGGGTGCCAGCCAGGACTGGGGTCCGAACACGTCACCCTGCGCCGAGCCGCGGGCGGAAACGCACGGATTTGCCTGCTAAGCAGAGGATCAAGGTCTGTTTATAGCACCTGCGCGCACGGAGCTCAGTAGCCGTGCGCTGCCTCCCTGTCTGGGTGAAGCTGTCTGGACTCGTCCTGCGCACGTGTGCCGCCGGCGCATGGATCTCCCCGCGGCTCTGGCTCGTGCCGGGGAGCCGCAGTGCCTGGTCTGATCAGAGGGCAAAATCAATCCAGACCTGACCGGGAGACCTACCTGCTGGACGCTCGCTCGCTCCTGGGGCCCAAACGCTGTGGTCTCGCCGCTGCCGCTTCGCTCCACCTCGCGGCCGGCGGCTGGAGACTACAGCTCTCAGGGAGCCTAGCGCCCACTTCCTGCCGCAGCGCGCCCGGAGGCGCTACATAATCAGGACGCTCCCTCGGTGGAGCGGGGGACAAAATCAATCCAGACCTGACCGGGAGACCTACCTGCTGGACGCTCGCTCGCTCCTGGGGCCCAAACGCTGTGGTCTCGCCGCTGCCGCTTCGCTCCACCTCGCGGCTGGCGGCTGGAGACTACAGCTCCCAGGGAGCGTAGCGCCCACTTCCTGCCGCAGCGCGCCCGGAGGTGCTACATAATCAGGACACTCCCTCCGCGTCGCGGGACGTGCACGGGCGACGCCGGGCTGAGCCCGGGCAGAGGGCGGGCCATCTGTGGCCATCAGGGGTCAGCAGTGGTCGGGTCGGGCCACCCCCCTTGGCTTCAGGATGGGCAAGCGTAAACTAAACACCAGACAAGAGGAAGGTAAGAAGGCGAAGGTGCCCCGAAAATCGGAGTCGATCATTTCTTACCTAACTTCTGCAGTAGGGGCCTTAAACGATCAAATAGCAAACGTTAAGAAGGAACTGGGACTAGATTTACTTACAAACGCTGTGCCCACTCCGAGTGCTGTACTGTCGCCAAGCACCGCACCCCCCACTCCTCTAGAGCCAGATATCATCGTAGTCAACACGCTCCAGGGTGCCAAGGATAACCCGGTTGCTGTGGACGCTTCAGAAGCAATTAGTTCGGGGTTGATAAGGCCATGTGATGAAAGTACTAAAACTGTTAAGATAGATATCAAAAGGAACAAACCACCAAAACAGACCAAAGGGGGAGTGGCTAATAACCCGGACCTTGGGCTACCAAATAATGTTTTATAATTGATGGAGGAACTGATTGAATCTCATTTAGAGCCTGTGCTTGTGAACATTGGCAAGGACATTGTGGACTCCCTGAACCTTTGTGTCGCAAATATTGTCAAGAAATGTGAAAATGTAGACAATTTCCTGAAGGACTTAAGGGCCAACTTGATAGGTCCCAATCATGGTAATGCCTCATGTGTAGAACAAGCTAGGGTGCCCAGACAGGATACAGATGGTGATATTCCCTCAGGGGAGGACTTGCAGAACAATATAGGAAGTCTTAATAAACAAGTAAAGATGCCAGATTCTACCCTGGGGGTTCAACGCCATCCCTTACCTAATGAGGCTAAGCATTTAAAGACCCTAGCCAAAGATCGACACATCTCAAAATTACCCAGATTACACCTTCCCCCACAAGCTGCCCCTCTAGTGGTGGTTTTGTCTGGTATCCCTCCCTTAAAAAATGGCACTGAGGAAAATGAGAAAGATCTTCTACACAGAACCAAAAGGTGGTGCTCACAGTTCAGTAGTGGGAGCGCTGACATTTCCACGAGTATAATCGCGGCCAGAAGGGTTGAGTGGGTGGGGAAACGGAAAAAGTCCATCCCAGGAGATTGTGTGGTTGTAAATTTCAGTAGACCAAACATTGGGGACACTTTGCTGTGGGATGGCTCTGAGCTTGATGGACTAGGCATCAGGCCACTTCCTTTGGGTTATTTTTATCCACCTCCCCTCCCACAACCCACAGCAGGTCGATACATAGCTCCCCCGACACGTGGTCCTATACTGAATGACAACAAAACCAAAAGCCATTCGTATCAATCACATCAGGCATCCCTAAGGGTAGCAGAAACAGGCACAGTCGACATAAGTGGCACAGGAGTCAATTCAGATATAACACTATCTAACAGATTTTCTGCTCTATCTAGTTTAGATACAAATGATTGACAACTACCCTATGGAAATGTGAATATGCCCAGTAATGCCCAGATCACTCAACCAAAATCCCCTTCCCTGCTCAAAAAAATTAGTTGGAACGTGGCTGGGTTAAGTAAGAAAGTCAAGGATGACAGTTGGCTACAATACGTGAAACAACATGAGATCATAGCCCTACAAGAGACCTGGGTCACAAGTGATCTCTTTTACCTAGATGGGTACTGTAGCTATCAAGTCAAGGCTACCCCCGGACTGGGCGGGAGACCTAAAGGTGGTCTATATATTTTAACTTCACTCAGACTCCCAGGTTCATTTACCGATTTGGGACTGCTTTCAGCTAACCTACAAGGACTGGAATGGAGTCGTCCTAAACACCCAAAGATTCTACTTTTGAATTTTTATAATGCGCCAGAGAAGGACAAACAACATACACACCTGAACACACTGGCCTCCTTTTTAGATCATTATAAAACAACACAATATGCTTTATTCGATGTAATCCCAATGGGAGATTTTAATATACACCCCTGTGCCTGGGATTGCTTGGCTAAACTAAATACAGGTCCACCTGGTTCAATCTCTACTCACTACGAACACTCGCCCCAGGGTGAGTTGTTGGAAAAACTTCTTGCAAATACCAATTTATACGAAGTGGAAGGTAGCGGAGGGGAGGAAAGGGCTCCGACCTTCATAGGAAGAGAGGTAGAGACTGTAATCGATTATATTTTCGTTTCCCCTGGCATAGTTTATGTGTGTTCCTCTATTGAGGTTGCAACCTCAGTTTTTAGTGACCATAATCCTTTGAATATGTCCCTACATAAGGGGTGGGAGACAGACAATCAAAGGGACATTGAGGAAAGTAATTCTGATAAACTTATTCCTAAAGACCAGGGGAGGAGATTAAATTGGGCAAAGGTGGTCCCAGACACTTTTATGCTGGAACTAGAGAACAAAGTAAAGGAAGATATGGCAATATGTCTAGATAATCAGGTGGATGGGAAAGTGGTTTTAAATTCTTTTTCCAATATTTGTGCTCAAGTTAAACTCCAATTGAAATGTAAGAAGAAGGGGGATGGTCCCGACCAACCAAGGTGGTTTGATGAGACGTGTTCAAAAGCCCATAAAGAACTTATTTATGCATTAAAACAAAATCCAAGAAATCAGGAGCTGGTGGCTGCACTTAGGAAAAACTATAAATTAGCCACGGATAACCGCAAAAAATGCATTAAAAAGGAGGCTTGGGAAGACCTCATCTCAATTGATGTACTTAGAGACAGCTCAAAATTTTGGGCTGTAATTAACCACCCTTACTTTACTGATACAAGGAACAACCCCAACCTGTCTACGTTCCGGAAACAACTAAAAACCCTGCTGTTTAATGCCTAAAAAAAAAAAAAAAAACCACAACCTCAAGAGTGCTTTCTTCTGATTTAGCGCCTGGACGCCTCAGGGCAGCTGCAGCGCTCTACAAGTCACATTTTCATTTCATTTCATTTCATTTCATTTCATACAAACAACAAGGTGCTGGACTCCGTGATCCCTGATGAGGCATGGGTTGCACACTTCAGTAAAATATATGATAGCGCTGAGGAGTATATTTTAATAGTTAATCCCATAGAAAATGGAGCAGCCCCTCCTTTATGTTTCAACGAATTGGAGGTACATAGGGCTATCACAGAGATGACAAAAAACAAGGCCCCGGGCCCAGATGGGGTGCCCGCAGACCTTTATAGGTCCCCTGTGGAGTTTTGGACTAAAACACTCACAAATGTATTCAACTACACAGTCATCTCGGGGTTCCCTTCATCCTGGGCCACTTCATCTATAATACCCGTCTTTAAAAAAGGCTCAAGAAACGACCCTGCCTGTTACAGGTCGATCTCTCTGATTGACTCTGCTGTTAAAATCTTGGGCAGAGTCATTCTGCAGAGACTCGGTGACCATCTGGAAGAGAGGAGGGTCCTTTCTGACTTACAATATGGGTTTAGGGCTGGAAGGGGGACCCTAGATCAATGCCTAAACCTCCACATGCTAATCAGTAAATACACCTTGGCTAAGGAGGGTCAACTATATATGGCATTCATGGATTTATCGTCGGATTTCGACTTGGTCAATCGATCCAAACTTTGGGCGATTTTAATTAACATAGGCATAGACCCGCCTTTGGTAAATTACCTAGCGACACTGCACCAAGATCTCCGTGCCTCTATCAGAACTAACAGAGAGGGAGATACTACTAGCTTTTTTAGATCAAAACGGGGAGTAAGGCAGGGGTGCATTTTGGCACCCCTCCTATTTACCTTATACATAAATTCCCTCAAATCTGCCCTGAAGGGGTCCACATCTGATGTCCCCCGCGTGGGGGAGTACACAGTTCCGGTGCTCCTCTACGCGGACGACGCAGTATTGCTGGCCCGTACCGGGATGGGGCTACAGAAACTCTTGGATGATTTTGGGGTTTTTATGTCCTCCCTGGATCTACAGATTAACAATAAAAAATCACATGTAATGATTGCAGGGAATCGTTTAAAAAGTGTAAAGGTAAAAAAGTTTCTATGTAACGGTGAAGAAATCACAAAGGTTCCGGTCTTTACCTATCTGGGGGTCTTGTTCGACGAAAAGGGCACCTGGAAGCCACAACTAAATGCTAAAGGCTTAGCTGTCACTAGATCCACTTCCGCTCTACTGGGCTTCGTGAAACGGCTAGGTTCACGTCCAGTAGAAGCACTACTGACAGTTTACAAGTCAAAAAGCCTTTCTATCGCCAGGTATGGTGCTTCACTATGGGGCTATCTACCGCAAGACAAACTCCAGGTGGTAGAAAATAAGTTTCTTAGATCCCTGTTAGTGGTCCCCCAATCAACTCCAGTACTTTCAGTTCATACAGAGTTGGGTCTTGGCTTCATCAGTGATCAATTACAGCTAGCACCTCTGATCTGTTGGGCCAAGACCTGGCTGAACCCAGAAATTAGTCTAAATCATTCTATTCTAACAGACTGTTTGGCACTGGATAAAGTGAACAAAATCCCATGGTTGGTCTACATTAAAAATACGTTTTACAAATTGGGCAGGCCTGAACTATATTTCGCCCCCAATACCATCAAGAGAGGTGATGTGCTATGGATTAAGAATAATTTTCTGGAACGTAGGGAGATGGAACGGGAGGAAGTAGAGCTCCAAAAACCGGGAGTAAGAGCTAATTACATACTGCAGACTACCCCGAAATTGGAACCCTACTTGTCTATTGTGTCTCGGCCCTTCCATCGTAATCTCCTTGTGAGATTTAGACTGAATATTATTCAATATTCCCTGGGGAATTACCCAGTATGGGGTAAAACAGATCCTTCTATCCCCTGTAGCTGCGATAATTTCTCTGAACAAACCCTGATGCACTTTATTATGTTTTGCGGCTACTACGAGGAATGTAGGAAACAGTTTTTATTACCTATTTTGAGAGAAGCAGGGTTTATACAAGTTTGTTCCGCTCTCCGTTGCCTACAGCTCCTAAGTAGCACTAAAGTAATATTCGGGGTCGCAAGCTTTCTGGTTGCAGCTACGCGTATTAAGTCTAAACAATTGAAGTTAAACGTTCCATGATATGCATTCATATCAACTGTCCATTAGCTGTTCTGATGAATTGCACTATACCATGTAATTATATGAAATTGTTCTCTCATATGTTCCTTTTTTAACTAAATTGCTTATAGGAAATGTTTTTAACATATGAATTGTCATTTGTATATTTGTGCTGGAACTGCTTTTATGATTTTAATGAATCGAATAAAGCTTGTATTGACCTGACCTGACCTACAATGAGTGCCTTGCTGATTATAGGTAGCTCCATTAAGGTTTCATGATTCTTAGTGACTCTGGATGCATTTCCGGAGGGGGAGCCTAAAGGGATGTGGTCTTTGATTCCCTTAAGTTTATCAACCAAAAAAGTGATACAAACTCCACAAAAGGATTAAGCGTTTTTTTTACAGTCTATCAGGATGTGACAATTCTGACATAGAAAATATATCCTTGGATTTATTAGTTGAATTTAAGATTTTCCCCGAAAAGAAGATGGATTTTGCTCGTAGAAGGGAGATTTCATATTGTTTAAGCTGGACCTGATACATTTTTCTCTTCTCCAATGAGCAGGGGAGGAGAAGAGTCCACCAGAGTCAGCAGTGACCCAAAGGATAGAGGCTCAACCCAACAACATATGCCACGGCTCTCAACAAGGGCCGTAGCCTTAGGCAAGTGATGCTACTTATACTGCTTTGCTAAGAAAAAGGCGTCTGCCAACTCCTATATGAGAGTCAGTAGCAGGGACGTGTAACTAGAGGAAAAGGGGACCATTTAATTTTGTTTTAAGCACTTACAAACACAGTCCATCTTGAAGTCACTCAGAAGAACACCCATCACATGGTGAATGTGGTGTGTATTGATGTGATTATCTGTGGGAATTTATTTTGATAAGAAACTCAGGTAATGCTGTTACGCGTGTATCTCCCGTGGGGTAAAAGCAAGACCTGGAGACTCCATAATCAGCAAGAGGAACCAATTGAGGCAGCTTACTCCCAGCCACATACAAAGGAACCTTGGTACTTTTGTTCTTCTTGGGATTTTCCACCTTATTTTGAAAAACGTCATAATAAAATGACTTGGTGAGAAACCTGTGGGCTTGAGTCATGACTGCACCATACTACATAAACCAAACATTTGTTCTATGCTGCAGCATCCATCACTACCTGCTCAGGAACCCTCTGCAGGCCGCCGTAGGTCAGAAGGATAAATGTGATGTAGCACGGTTGAGGTTTTCCAGTCCTTTACCTGGCAACACATGTCCCTCCTGCAGTGACGGCACACCTCCATGCTCTCTGGGGGCTTACAGCGAGGGTACGATCTTCTGGTGCCCAGCATCACATGGACCACATTTCAGATATTTCTTCCCCCATTTCAAGATGTCAGTCATCATTCCAATGTGTTACATACTGAGGATCAATTTGGTGGAGAGTTTGGATGATTGGATACTCCCGGTTTCTCGTAAGTGTTTATTTTTCATCATGCACTTTACCCCAGTCCAATTTTTGTCCTAATTTTTTTCTTCCAGCATTTTGGACTTTTTTAAGGGATTTTGTCAGGGTCCTCATGCCTCCAGCTTTCTGCACAACTGCTCTTCGGACCTTCCTGTCTTGAAGTCACTTTCTTTCCCTGATTTCCCTGAGTTTCTTTTGCCTTTGGTCTTTTTTCCTCCTTGGGGAACCTTCTGAAAGGCGCTAGTCACTTGGCATGTCTTGTACCAGCTTCGTCCTGGCTAGAGGGAGAGGTCGGCCACGCCTCTGGAAGACTAGGACCAGAAGACAGAAAGAGACACAACGCTCTTCCATTGACAATCTGAAGGCAAAGACCAAATTATAAGTTCCACAGGACCAGTCAAATTTCTATCAGTGAAATGCTTATAGGTTTTTGTAAAAAAATTATGAATTGTGAAGGATGCGAGTCCTGCACAAGTAATGAGTCTGCAATTATCTTTTAACTGGGAACAAAGTACAACATTATAGTCCTTGACTCTCTTGGGGTAGGGAAGCAGAGCAGTCCAAGGCCTGCAAAAGGGAGGTGGTGTGGGCTAGCAATCTTAGTTTGCTGGCACGAACCTCAATGCATTATTGTCCAGTCATCGCTTTGTCTTTCAAAAAGGAAAATAACTTTTATTCACGCCTAGGCAAAATTATAATTACACTTGAGTAATTGGAGTAATTTCACATTTCTCTTTTGATACAAAATTACCAAAAATGATGCATTTACATCCATTGCGCAATTATGAGTAATTTTACATATTTACACTACTGCAAAATTAAGCTAGTTATGCCAATCCCTACTGTTATTACACGCAAACTAATAAATACCGTGCATTAGGTTAAACATATGTACTTCAGGTAGATGGAAATGCCTTAGATGCCATCCTCATATCATATTTCACCCCTAGTCAGTCCAGAACCCCATAATTGCAATACCCCGAGCTATATCTGATGCAACATCACAACGTAATGTGGTGTCATTTTAAGTAAGGAAGACCTAGCAGCTTAGTCAAAGGGCCACCATATTAATGTATAAGGCTGTCCCACTGGCTTTGTCAGGGTGTCACAAGAAATCAGCTTCATCTCATGCTTTACCAATGTAGCGCTAAATGATGGGTTATGTTCCCTGCATAATTCCACGTAATCTCAGTTAATTTTGCTGTAATGTTCATAATTACACTACAGCTAATTACCTTTGTTATGACCCCTTGTACTTTGATCACACTCTCACTACTAAATCCTACACATTTGTTTACCAAAATGTACATCAGGTAGTTAGAAATAACTTTGGTGAAACCCTCATACAAAGTTTTACCCCTAGTTGGTCCTGAACCCCATTATCCTGATACCCCCATCTATACCGGATGCAACATCACAATGAAATGCATTGTCATTTTAAATAAGGAAAGCATATAGGCTTGGTCAAAGGGGCACCACATTAATATATAAAACAGGCCTACTGGCTTTGTCAGGGAGTCACCACATTAACAAATCAGCTGCAAGTCATGCTTTAACACTATAACACCATTAGATTCAATGGGGAAAATAAACTAATTATAAATATTTGTTATAAGCATAGGCATTGCAGTGTTCATTATTAGCATTGTCATTAGTGTTTTCAATAAAATATTGCAATTCAAAGCAACCACAAATACATGAGTCAGAGTCTATTTTCACTATCTACAGAACGCACAATGCAGCCATTGGACCAACCAGCAGGGGTCCCCATACTCCAGAGCCTGAGAAGAAAAGCTCAGATCTGGGAGTGTTTAAAATAGAATAACTGAAATCTTCTTAGGCCAAGTAGGGTCATCCATACTTGCCACAAGAGACATAGGGTCAGTTCGCAATAGAATATTTTTTTTGGGGGGGAGGGGTGGGGTGCTGCACTTCATGCAGCCCGCATAGCACCCAGTAATCTAAAAAGAATCGTTTTCGAAAAGCCAATTTTACTCATTGTTGACCAGTCAAAAGTTTTGAAGATATACAACACAATAACGGTCAGACTAGTTTCCGTCATTCGCTAAATTTCTACCTACATTAATATCTTTAAACTGATTATGCACCTTCCTTTCTACAATGAGGCACATTGTAGTCTTGTGGCAGTTAGCCTAGCCTTTCTTCCCGAGAAACGAGAAACCACATTAGATGCCATCACGGGAAACGGCAAACGGAGGATCATCGTTTTGGATGTTTACATTTTCCTTTGTGCTATTACTGAGGATTGTTTCCCCTCATTTGAATGTAACAGAAAGTAGTAGTGAAGTGAAAAAGATATAAGCGATTGCTCACATATTTTGTACAACTCATTGTTCATATCAGCCTGCCCAGGCAGTGGCACTTTATGACGTTTTCACTTCTTTCTCTGCTCTGTTAATAGTCCGCAGTTGGATATGTATGCGTTTTATTCTAAACTAATGAACTTGCAGGCAGAACCATTTAATCATATAAGAATAAGAGTTATGCAACCTATATATGACCCATATCTGTGACAGCATGGGCAGACAAACATTTGGGCCACAGTACAACATATGTATATATGTTTCTAAAGACTTTGCTTCTTTTATCAAACATTTCACATAAGGTAAATCACTGTAAAACACCAGTTTATTTATTCAATATTTATATATGAAGCATTCAAGACAGAAGAGCATCAGAGTGCTCCATAAAGGGAACAGAATGTACATCAGAAGAAAATGTACTAAAAATGGGAAAATTGTAAAATGTAGTCTAGGGTTTCGAAAACAAGTAGAAGAAAATGCATTGTTTAATAAGAACTCAGTACAGAGGTTATTTTGAACGGAAGGCAGATCAGTGAGAGCACAGTGACTCACAAACATACAAAATATGTGCAATTAGATTGTCAGGGGATGTGATGTTAGATGTAGATCAATAGTCCAACTCGGTACTGTGAAACCAAAAAATTTCACATGAACTCCAAAATACTAATGTCAAAATTGGCCAAGGAAGCCGTCCCAAATGCCTTGCACTGAATACTGGGTTTGAGCACATGGTAAAGAAATGCCCTGAAACACAGACACATTGGTGCAACCTGGATAGCCATATAAATAGGACTATGGAGACCTCAATAACTAGCCCACTGGCAACTTATCTTCTGGGGTCCTACCTGCATAGGCTGAAGATGAAATATAGGACTGAAATAGTAGACTTGATGTTGACACTCATCAAATGCAAATTGGCCCCATCCTAAAAGATGACCAAGGTTTCCCTCAATTTAGACATTGAAAGCATATGTGGACTGGGCAACTGCAGTATTCGTTGATGACCTTCTTCTGTATTTAAAAGACATCACATCCGATCTCACTCCCATACACATAGCACTCAATGAATTTGCAGCAGCTGTAGGACTTCAAGTAAATTGGAAAAAATCAGTGATTCATCCCCTCCACCCGTTCAGCCACCACGATCACCACCCATACAAGTGACCATAGCTCACACCTGCATTACACGCAGACATCTCATATTCCACATGTCTCTGCCATATGCCTCAGTGCTGCCCCTGGTTGGTCTTTCTACATACCCCCGATTTTATATGAGACTTGACTTGGCCCCCTGGACAGATCACTCAATCCAATCAATGGGAGATCTTTATTTAAATAGTCAATTTCTTTAATTTGACCAGCCAATGACCGAATATGGTTTACCCCCGGGCCAGTTTCTTCTCCAGCGCTTGCTCACTTATACTTACTATAACTTATGGAATGAAACGCTGACTGAGCCTGTAACATACCCCGTACTGCAGACAATTTTAGTGAGGGGTCCTGGCCGGCACTTAATCACCTGGCTATATAAGGCCATATGTGAGCTAAAAAAGCTTTCCCTGGACACACTCTGACACCAGGGGAGGAGGTGTTTGGGCCCACGTTTCATGATAAGAATTGGGAAATAGCCCTGCGTTTTCCATACCAAGTGTCTCGCAATTCTCACTTCAAGAACTTACCATTCTTTATGCTACACCAAGCGTACCTAACCCCGGCCCAAATAAACAGAATTTTTCTCCAAGCAGATGCCGGCTGTCCAAGATGTCAAGCCCCAGGCGCTGACTTACAACATATGCTCTGGTCCGGTACCAACCCACACCAATACACGGATAGGGTTCTTAGCGTCCTTCACCAAGTTACAGAACTCCCGATATCCACACATGGGGGGCATACTCCTTTGGAGCCTTCAGATGCAGCAAGACCCAAAATATTTGCCAGAGTTTCTCCTCTTTGGCAATTCTCCTTGCTAAGTGCAGCCTTACCATACATTGGCAGTCTCTGACGGCCCCCTCAGTGGAGGCCTGGTGTGGTGCGGTCCGTAAGTGGGATGCAGTGGAGGAGGATGTCCTCTGGTATGAGGAGATACGTGGCCTACTTAAAAGACCGATTTCTCCACAATGGGCCCCCCTCCTTACTGAGTTTCTGCAATGTGTGAGTAAGACCTCCCCCCATGATAGCTCAGCAACTGCTGCAACACACTTTGTTAAACTGACCTCCCACTACTCCGTGCAGGTACTTTACGTTACATTACTTATTTTTTCTTTCTTTCTACCTGCATGGGCCCACCTATGTAGCTCTCACCCCTCTCAAATTAGGAGATACTATTGTTACACCAAACTATGCTGTGCCCCTCTTCGTAATAACCCCTTTCTGAAGTAAAGGAACACAAAGCAGAAGAAGAGGAAGTTAGTTCTTTATTTTGTATAGTAGTTTCCCAACGGCACAGACCAACAGAAAGATATCGCCTCACCCAACATTCTAGTCTGCACTCCTCATAGTTCCAGGATGAAACTAAATAACCACAAACAGAGGGGTGGGTGATGCCAATAAACATAGCATGGAGTAAGATGTGGTAAATACCATAAAGAGAACAATAAGAAAATATACAAGTAATGGAATAACAATAGGTGTTTAAGAAATGGGTTATAACACTTTCCTCGCCCCTTCTCTTCCAAGTTCTCAAGTTCAACCTTTTTACAATTATACTTGACAATTGCAGAAGTGACTGTGCATATACTTGTCAACATCACAATACCTCACATTCTCTTTACACTTCAGTCGTCCAGCTAATATACCTTTTATCCTTATGTTGAAACGCATCTGTATATCCCAAGATGGCGGACTGACACCGCCAGTACGGAGAAACGCTCGCTGAGGGTCCGGGCAGTGGTTATGGCGGTCCGCGTTTTCTAGCTGATTTAGCCGATTTTTTTCAGTGAGAATTAACTCGCAAATTAAAGGCATCTCTTTTTCTTGCGTAACGAAGCTCTTTCTGGCGGCTGACTACAAGCTGACTACGAGTTGACTATGAGCTGTGGAGGGAAACGTCGATTGGATTGGGCTAGAGTGGCTTATCTGGTGCGGCACTGGGGAGATGGTTGAGCAGAGCTGGAGCCGGAGTTGGAGCCGGAGCCGGAGGCGGATGCTGCGCTTTCGGCTGATTGAGAGCCGGGTGAGGGGATTACTCCGCTCCATACGGCTACCGCGCCTCACCCCTGTTACCTCGAAAGGCTGGGCGGCAATCAGCTGGTTTAGTCTGCGGGCTCATCGGAGCTCTGGTTCATCAGCGGTTACAGCGGTAGCGGAGCTCGGGGTGATGGCGCCAAAACCGCAGGGAAGGAGCACTCGGACGACGGTGGCCAAACAAACACTGGCAAGTAGCACCACGGACTCAACATCTACCGCGAATATCGTAAATGTAACAGCGACTCTGGAAACTTCTACGGAATTACCTGAGGTGATTCCTGATGCGGGAAAGAAAACCACGGGTAGGCAAGAGAAACTGGGGATATGTTTAAATGTTAGTAAGTCACTTCCTCGCATCCCTCCTGCTGCTAAATCTAACTCAACGTCTGGCAACACTGTGCTGAAAATAGCTGATGTTAACTCACTGATGTCTTCGGATATAATTGACTCCTCCGGAACAGAGGGCAACATTGTAGCTAATGGGGAGAATCAGGATGTAACTGTTGTTTTAGAGACTAACACCAGCACTATTAATGATGTTATGAGCATGAATAACACATTAAATGACTGTGCTTCTATTGCTGATACTCAGGTACAACCAGCGATACAATTTATGGCAGATACTAGTGCTAATGCTATACAACCTGTATCAGTAGCGGTATTAACGCCAGAGATGCTGGTAGATGAGGTGATAATTAGTGAAGTAGAAGCGGTAGGGATTAAGGAGACTTTAGGAGCAGAATATGTAGAACCTACAGATGCTGCAGAAACTGATGTGGAATACAGTGACTTTCATGAACCTGATAGCAGTACACTTTCGTGTTTAACTAAATATAAAGCCAAGAGTATAAAAAAAGGGAGAGGCAAGATCAAGAACAAGGTTAAGAAACTTATAAATAAACCTAAGCCTGCTGCCATAAAAGCGATAGTGGAAAATAGTCCTATTAGGAAATGGGTACAAGCTAAGGGCAGTGTTAAATCTATGGCTCTAAGACTTTCATGAAACAGCCCTATTGAGGCAGGTGTTGCATCAGAGGAAATAAATTGCCTCAATGATGGGACGAAGCTAACTGCCCCCGGGGGTTCTGCAAAGGGGATGTTAGACTCACTTAATTTATCTGAAGCTGGATATTCTACCCCTACAGTGGCATTAGTGGATAGGTTGGATGATCAGGAGATGGCTGTCGCTTCAAGGGAATTTTTATCTTCTTCCCTCCCTATCCCACAGGTAGCAACAACTCTAACATCTAATTTGCCTGTGACAATTCCTAGTGTGTCTGCTTCTACCCCTGCCTTGCTAGCAGTAACAATTGCTGGGAATACAAAGGAACCCGGCTCTCCTGGGCCAGGCAACTTTAATGATTTACATTTGGCGAATATCTCTCAGAATATCTCTCAGAATAATACACCTACACCTGCTGTTTGGAATCTTCAAGGGTAGGTGTCCTCGTCATTTCAGGTGATTTTGCAGTTACTAAATGAACAAAAACTTGAAGCCCAATCCCACTATCAGCAGATGAGGGAGTATAGTAGCAAAACTCAATTTTCATTGCAGGAGATGTCCTGTAAATTCGGTGCTATCTCTGAGGATGTGGAAGAGCTTCAACAAAGAGTGGTTCTAACGGAGGAAAAGTCACTGCGTTCTGAAATAGCTCTGAATAAGCATGAGGCCCAGATGTGTCAAATGCAAGCTAAGCTTGAAGACAATCGGCAGAATCTGCGTATATTTGGCATTGTGGAAGGGGCTGAAGGTGCCGATTCTAGAGCATACATTGTTCATCTATTTCAGAAAGCTTTCCCTGAATTATCAGATTGGGACTGGGACTCACAGATACAAAGAGCCCATCGGCTTCCATTGATTCAAAGAAACAAGGGGAGCAAATATCCCCGCCCAATTTTGATTTGTATTGGTAACTTCTTACTTCGACGAGCAATTTCATTAAAAGCAAGACCAAATACTCCAATTACTATTGAATCAACTACTTTTTTTGTAAAATCAGATTTAAGCAAACTTTCGATGGAGCGGCGCTGGAAACTGAAACAATATATTGATCCAATAAAGGAATTGGGGGGCCAGGCTTTTCTACAAGAACCAGCCAAGCTGAAAGTCTTGAAGAATGGTCGTACATATTATTTCTTAGAAGAAAATTAACTTGAGCAAATAATGGCTAAATGGAAATCGGAAACAAACGAATAATGAATATTGCTCTCTATATCTTCTTTTTCTAATATTGCTGAACATTTAGCAGATATGTTAATTACGTGTGGAACTCGGTGGCCTATTAATTGAATGTGATTATTTCTTTTTGTACTAGGCTATAAGGTATTCTTTTGGCATTATAAGATTTGACACGCGGTTTTGTTTGAAATTCTAATATTGAATGCCCGGATCTCTGGGGCTGTGACTTCGTCTCTCGCTGCCATTACAGCGGCAGCTGGGTTAATGGGGGACCGCCACGTAGGTATAAGACTGGGAGGGGGGTAGCTTCCTGCTAGGTATGGGTGGGGGGGGGTTTCCTTCAGGGTAAAAAAGGCATCATGGGGGCAAATAGTTCTTTTATATTGAGTTGTAGCAAGGCTGATTTGATTTTGTGTGAAGGCTTTAAGGGTAGGAATATGTACTTTATTAAATGTATCAATTAAAATTTTTAGTATGGAATGTGACGGGTTTAAATAATAGGATTAAAAGAAGTCTTGTGTTCGAGGAACTGTATAACCCTCAGATAGCAGTAATTACTGAGACCCATATAGCATATAAAGATAGAAAATTGCTTAAACAACTGGGATATGATATTGTGATATGTACTGAATTTATTGCCTCAATTCGGGGGGTGGCAATATTAAAACATAAACAGTTTAAGGTAGAAATTAATAGAACATTAACAGATAAGGCTGGTAGGTGGGTAATGGCACAGGTAACATTAGAAGGCTATAAATATACAATATGTGGGGTCTACGCTTCTAACCAAGATGAGCCAAAAATTATTGACCAGATTAACATGGAGTTGCTTACATGGGATGGGGAGTGTATGGTATTTGGAGATTTTAAATTGTATTATGAACTATAATTTAGATACAACTAGGAAAGGCTCATTCCAGAGAATGCGGAAGACCAGGGCTGCAATTATAGATCTAGCAGCAATTCACCTAATTAAAGATGCTTGGAGGTGCTTATACCCTAATATAGCAGGCTATACCTATTATTCTGCCGCCCATAAATTATTCTCACGCATAGATATGGTTTGGGCTTCGGATTCTATTCTTGAAACTAGCACTATGATAATATGTCCAAGAGTTACCTCGGACCATAACCCGCTTCTCCTATCATTTGAGGTGGCAACAGAGAGACAAACTCTTCGTCCTTTTTCATTTCCCAGATATTTATTTCTAGACCTTAATTTTTTGCAGCAACTAAAAGATCATATAAAGGAATTTATAGACATAAATATGCACTCTGCCTCACCAATGATAGTGTGGGATGCATGTAAGGCAAGCATTCGCGGATTTACACAGCAGTTTATCTGGCGACAAAATAAAGAGCGCAGATGCCAAAATGAGAAAATGATTGCAGAAATATTACATATCGAAAGTCAACTATCTGAAGCTTTACTGACCGGGGTAGCTTATCCTGATGCTTTAAATTTTAAATTAATTGAATTAAAATCAGCTTTAAAAAATATGTTTAGGGAAAAAAGTATTAGTAAATTAAAAAAATATCAATTAAGTCAATACGAAAGCGGAGAAAAAATAGGTAAAATCTTAGCTTATAAAGTGGCTGAAGATAGAGTTCAAATGGCTATTAAGGAAATTAAAGGGGATAACAATCAGGAATTTCAGGATCCCAAATCAATCTTACAGCAATTTTCAATATTCTACCAAGATCTATATACACCGGAAACTGCAGTCACTGAAGATAATATTAAAAGTTATATAGCTTTAAACAGAGTCAAAACTATGGAGGATGAACAATCAGACCAACTAGCGGCCGATATTACAATGGCGGAAATTAGAATTGCTATTAACTCTCTGGCATCTGGTAAAGCTGTAGGAGAGGACTCAATTCCTATAGAATTGTTTAAAAACTGTATGGAGGAACTGATACCGATATTAACTATAGTTATTCAAGCAATCGGTAATGGGGAACAAGCCCCAAAGTCCTGGAACTCCACTCAAATTATTTTTTTCTTAAAAAAAGGCAAACCATCACAGGAGAGAGGGTCCTATAGACCTATTTCGCTTATCAATAGCGATGCTAAAATATTTGCAAAGGTACTAGCAATCCGGCTGGCACCATTGATGTCACAACTGGTGTCATCCCAGCAACACGGGTTTATCCCCAAGAAGGATACAACGGCACATATTAATATGGCTATTTCTGCATTCGATGCTGCACGCACTCAGCCAACCCCACTCGGTATGATTTTATTAGATGCAGAGAAGGCATTCGACCGAGTGGGGTGGGGCTTTTGTGGGCTGCATTACAGGCCTTTGGTATAAAGGGCCAATTTCTGAAATGGATCCAATCTTTATATGATAAGCCTTCGGGTAAAGTGTGTTACATGGGAAAATGTTCTTTGACTTTTCCAATCAAACGAGGGACGAGACAGGGGTGCCCTTTATCACCCCTTTTATTTGCCCTGGTAATGGAACCTTTTTTGATTGCGCTCCAGAGTCAAGATTTGATTCTCCCTTTTACAATTGGCCCAAACTTCCTTAATATAACCGTTTATGCTGACGATGTCGCAGTCTACTCTACTAATGTATCAGAAGCTATGAGGGGTATTGTAGTAGAAGCAGGGAAATATGGTCTAGTTTCTCGATACCGGCTTAACACTGGCAAAACTCAAATTATTATGAACCATAATTCACCAAGTCCAGTGATAGGAGTATGTGAGGTAGCGACTTATTTAGGGGTAAAAATTTCTGCGAATATTGATTTAATTGTTGCATTAAATTATGAGCCGTTATTAAAAGAGACTATTACGTTATTTAAGAAATGGCATAAGCTACCTCTTAGTATTATTGGCCGAATAAACTAGTTTAAAATGAAGACACTGCCAAAATATTTATATCTTTTTCGTTCTATCCCTCTGTGGGTAAATAATTCCTATTTTAATAGATTAGAGGGTATTGTGAGTAGCTTTATTTGGGGGTACAAGAAAGCCCGCCGGGCTGTGTCACTACTTAAACTTCCTTTCAATCAAGGAGGATTGGGTTTACCAGACATTAAACTCTATTATTGGTCTGCATTTCTGACCCGCTTCCGAAGTTTGTTGATTTTTGATAAATGCTTGTATTTTCATAGATTTATGTTAGGACCAGATGCAAATATGTTTCTTTATAGGTTAAATGACTCTAACTATTTCAAACGCGTAAAATTCAAGACGGTACGGGACACTGTTAATATCTGGCGCTCTATTCTTGTTAAGAGTAAAATCTCTCTTCTTCATTATAGAACCCCGCTATGGTTTAACCTGGGTCTACCGGAAATTTTTCATGATTCAGTTGGTCTTGTATTTTCAGAATCCGGTATTAAAATATTGGGAGACTTATATGACCATAAAGGGTTTTTTGCATTTGAAAGGCTGAAGTTGTGCTATAACCTGTCAGAGGGGGCTCGGTTTAAATATTATCAGGTTAGGGATTATTTTGTGCGGAAATTAGGATTTACTACTATGTTAGACTCTGAAGTTTTGAATTGTATTTATAGAGAAGCTGATAAAGCACTAATTAGTATTGGTTATAAGATCTTTTTGGGTTATAGCACTGATGACGCTACTAGGCTTGCTGAGAAGTGGAGCAGGAAGTTGAAGGTTAATGTGTCCTCCAATCTGATAACCTCTTCCTTAAATAGCTTAAATTTATCTGTCCAATCTTCTAGTCTTAAATTGCAATTATTTAAAACTATATGCCAATTGTATTATACGCCAGACAGGATTCTTAAATGGGGAACAAATAATAATTTTAGTGATCGCACTAAATGTCCAAAATGTGATCTAAGAGCAGCCGATATTATCCACATGTTTTTTACTTGTCTGCATCTCGCTGAATTTTGGAAGGGAGTAACCAACGTTGTGTCCGCTAAACTGGCTAGGCCAATTAAACTTACATCAATTGACGTACTGGTGGGTATTTCAGGGGGAACAGTGTACTATGTGATTTGCTGAACATCTTAATCTCATGTGCTAGATTGGTAATAGCTAGGGTCTGGATTCAACATAACCCACCTACAGTTATGGAATGGTGGAGTCTTGTTAAGGAAATATTCAATATGGAACATGCTCTTGCAATAATAAGGGGGCTACAAACTAAACGGAACGTGGACAGAATTTGGGGATTAATAATGTCATAATGTCTGATTGTTTTTCTTTTTGATTTATATAAAAAAAATATATATTGCTCTTTCCGCTATTTAACACCTAAAGTTTGGAACGACCTACCACTGTCCTTGAGACAGGCTCCCTGTCTTCTTGCTTTTAGAAAAGACCTGAAACATGGCTTTTTATGAAATAGACCCTTTTCATTCTCTGCTTTTTTCTGTTGTGTGGCTGCCGTTTTATGCTGTTATTCTTTGCCAAAGCGCCGGGATGCTCCCTGGAGTAGCCGTGCGCTATAAAAGAAATAAAGTAACATAACATAACATAACATGATTGATGTATCGCCTTGCTGATGCTACTCTAATGCATTGATTTCTCATGATTATACGTATGAACTCTTATCTTTTGTTGTATGTTTGTCCCTTTTGATGTCAATAAAAGAAATATAAAAAAAAAGAAACGCGTCTGTATTGAAAAGTATGTCTTCCTTACTATGCTTTTGACTGTAATTATTTTTTTCACTATGACCCTAAAATTAATAAAACCGATTAAAAAAAAACATTCTAATACTACATAATATCCGCACTCAAAATTTTCCTAGCCAATGGGTATCCATACAAGAATCTGCATGTTGACGCAAAATTATTCCATAATTAGCACATCTATTTTTCCTCACTTGAACAAGATTCTGCTGAGGTTACCCACCAACAAGATTTTGAAAATCTGTTTAAATAGATACAAATCAAATGTGATTGTCAAACGGTAAGACCATTCAGGTTTATAGGGTTATACCATAAGACTTTTTTTTAAAGTTACCATTTCATATTTAAACCATAATTAATCCCATAATGTTCCAACATTATTCAAGCCATTCTAATTTGAAAACTGTGACTTGGTACCGATGCTTTAACTTACATAAGCACATCTAGAATCTCTATCATAAATAAACTTGATCAGTTTAAAATTGTAATCCCTCCTAATCATTCTCAAACATCACAACACTATTTAAAAACATAGCTATTTAAATTAAATGTGAAAGGCTCAAACCAATTAAATACAACATAATAGGCTTTTATTTTGTTACATTAGTCAAGTAATTTTGATCAAACACCGTAATTTGCAATGTTGCAAGTTTCCTCTTCCACTAATATACACGATCATTGTTCTAACTAATACAAGACCATCTGAAATCTTATAATAAATGCACATGGTCCATTTACAATTCATACCAGATTAACTGAGTTCAAATTAGCTCATAATTATTATGTAGAATCAAGAGGATCTGGCTCCAAAAGAAAAAATAGTTCATATCAAAATTACTATTTCCATCGAGCAATTATGATTCGAATGTCAAATTATGGTATTACCAATCACCGCAGCCATCAAGATGAGCTAATAGTACTCTTTTGTACTGCATCGGAAGCTTTAACTTCTATATCAGGAGAACTAGGTCCAAACTAAGGGCCAGATGGAGGTAAAATCAGTTTTGCGCGTCCTTAATAGCGATTTTTAGCAAATCGCTATTAAGGACTTGCAAACTGGAATGTATGTAGGAATCGCAATAATAATTGTGATTCCTTAATATTCCTTAATTGCGAATTGCAAATTGCGATTCACAATCAAGGAATACCTTGATTCCTATGGGCCCAGAGGCCCATAGGAATGAATGGGAATTGTGCACGCAATTTGCGAGTACCCAATAGGTACTTGCAAATTGCGTGCACAATTTAAATGGTGCAAGGGTTCCAAAAGGACACCCTGTTGCACTCCTGAAATGTGCATGTGTGTACATGTAGCGCACATACATGCCCTAAGGGCATGTATGTGTGCCACATGGCACTTTGAGAAAAGCAAAAAAGTGCTTTTTTAAAGAAAATGTCAAATTACACCAACTTGAAGATGGTGGTAATTTGCTATTCCTTAAGGCAATATCGTAATTTGCGATGCATACTATCATAGCATTTAGGGAATCACAAATTACGATTCTCTAAATTCTTGCGAGTTGGTATTTGCCTTCCAACATTTCACACAGCTAAATTGCGATTGCAAATGCTGAAATTCTGCGAATTTCAGCGTTTGGGATCGCAATTTGATTTGCTACATCTGGCCCTAAATCTTTTATGGTTCATACATTTTTTCCAGAAATCTAAATTGGAATATTATGTTAATCCAGTGTGCAATCGTAGACTTATATAGTATAATGTAAATACACAGAATAACAATGATAGATATATTTCCTTATGGTAGAATACAAAGTACAAACCCTAGTGTATACCTAGTCACAAAATTTAAAAAACAGCACCTTACTTGTACTGACTTTCATCTGATCCAGAATTTCGGAAATATCCTACGTTAGATATAAAATTGAAAGTGTAAGCTAGCAACTCAACTATCATTCAGCATTATTTAATTCCCAACAAATCTAGCTAGGTGTTAGGACACAGCGTCCCATTCGATTAATGCCCAAGGTTAGGACTCCCTCTTGTACACACTGGTTGATACATTTGACAAATGAGCCAGTGCTAGTTTGAAAGCCAGATACATATCCAATGATGTCCTACTGGCCTATCACATCTATTTTTGGGAGTTACCAAGTTCACATCCAGCCAGTCTGCTAATATCTGTGCCCTTTACTTTACATCTGTATCAATGTACTGCCTAGATTCCTCAACTATGGACACACACTGCCACATACATTTGAACTACTATAATTCTCTTCTACATCAATCTTTCCCTATATTCTGTGGTCCATGACAACATTTAAAAAAAAAAAAGCCTTGACAAAGTCCTTTGAACTAAACAGGTGTTGGCTGTTTCCTGTAAATGTGAACTTGAAATGACTTCCAAGGCACATCAATTTCCACATACCTCTGTTCTAATCACTGCAAAATAGCATATTTGTCTTAGTGCTCCGAAATGTTGCATACCCAGAAAAGGAAAAAGAACTGTACTCTACTTATGAATCATTTCAGGATGTTTTAGCAAATAGGAAGCTGAAACCTTGCCCCCTCATAGGCCTTATAAGTGTCCGATAGAATTATTGGTATGTTCCAAGATTCTTTCCAATAGAACCTATGCCTTGATGGAGAGTGAAAACAAACATCTTAGATAATATTTGGACAAGTCCTTGTGCAACAAGTTAATTCACCTATAAAAGTCTTCCAATGCATCTCAACTATAGAGAAGCCAACAAAGAACTTAGACCATGCATTGGCTACAGAGTCCTAAATAACACCACAATAGCTGCCTCATTCACCTCTATTCTACAGGATTAAGTACTTTCGGCTTCCATCTTCCCAAGCTTGACTTGCATGTAGTTTATCATCTGGTGAGAATCTGTGAAGGAGATGAGTGGACGGCGAAGTTTCAAAATCCTTTCGGGTTGTTTGAACATTGTCTGATGCCTTTGGGGGACTGTAACATCCGCACTACATTTCAGTTTTTGGTGAACAATGTCCTTAACAAATACCTTTACTGTTCCATCATTGTGTACATCAATTCTATCCTGATTTATTCTCACAATGAGCAAGAACACATAGACCACATAAAGTAGGTTCATTCTACCCTTGGTGTATTTCAGGCTCATCAAGTGTTGATTCAATGTTTAGAAAGTAGAGTTTTTGTTTTAATTTTGCCTACTAGGGGTAACTCTGTGGAAAAAAGAAAGATAGAAGCTATTTATTTTCATTCATTTTTAAATCAGTAATCGATCTTAAAACGATCATAAAAGCACCTTTAAAAATAGTACAACAAAATATATAAATAAGTTATGTGGCACAATGTACTGGTCTCAGTGCAATACAAAAAATAAAAGTGTTAAAACCATAACAATTTATCAAATATGGATAATATAAAACATGACTAAAACAACTAAGATACCCCATTACATCCCCTCCATTTGTTTTCCACTGCGGTTGGCCAGCTTAAGAAACCAACAAACATTAAAACAGATATCTGGACTATTCTACATTTGAAGACAGGTTAGTGTAACACTACATTTCCGAGAGGCTAATTTAATCAGTAATGGTTGAAGACATGACTGAAAAAATATTGGTAAAAGCCACAGAAAAACATAAAATGAAGCAGAGACTATTCTGCCTTGCTGTTCCAGGGACATGGGTGAATATCCTTACTCCATGCACCTTCCAAATCATAAAAGCATACTAGATGTCAAACCGAACCCTACCTAAATCTAAATAGAAGTGACTTCGCGATAGGGTTAAGTCTAACTTCAGATGCAAAGCAATGTAGCCCATAGCAAACATAGAATAGTAATGTATAACAGTATGCTTACTAACAATCTCCTGTAACTGCAGAGAAGAAATGTATTCTGCAAAGCTCTGCTTAACCACTTTAATGGTGGCTTTACTAATCAAACCAGGGGCAAAGAACAGTTCTGGGTAACCAATGTCAATAATGATTTGCCCTTCGAAGCAAGAATTCAGTTCAAGTTGGCATTCATCACTCATAAAGCAATACACCACAAAACACCAGTTTACCTAGCACAGAAACTCACGCTTTCAGGAGGGTAATGATTCTCCAGGAGAAATGCTGACCTACTACTGAAACCAGCTTGTTTTTGTAAGAAAATAATTTATGACTGAGTGTTCTCCGGGGCTGCGCCGAGAATTTGGAACACACTCCCCCCTAGCATTAGAAGAATTCCATTCATCGCAACATTCAAAAAGGAAGCAAAATTGTTTTATAAGAGGAAATTCGCTAGCCGTTCATTAACCACATTTGGGCATGTATATATGTTTTACATGTGGTTTTATGTTTTAAGCTTTTTTGATGGTAATTTGTCAGTTGACTGATACATATATATGTTTATATGCTTTCCGGAAGTTTAATGTTGTAAATCATTAATGACTTGTAATCTATAAGGTTTGGATTATTGAAATGCTCCTGTAAAGCTCTCTAATACCCTACGTAGGGTTATGTTCACGCTATAGAAAACACTAAATAAATAAATAAAATAAATGCGTAACTCAACCAAGGTATAGCGAATTCCCCATCCATGTTCAAACAGTCAGCAATAACTGACCTATTAAGAAAAGCCTCCTTGTTACTCCAGACATTAACCCTTTAACAGTCTCCTGCATATTCTATTTTCTTGCACCTGAACTGGGGTGGCGTTGTAAAAGCCCCAAATTTTAAGAAAAGGGGAAATTGTAGTCCTGACATCCCTTCTAGCTAAGTGCTTACTTGTGGCTGCCATGAATTACTACCATCAAACACCAAGTGTAAATAAGAACAGCTTGTAATTGCTGAAAGCTGCTTTCACCTAGGTTTAGCACAGACAGGGCTTTCTTATCAGGGCCACATGCCATGGTATAAGATTGGACATAATTAGTTTTCATATCGAACGTATTCCTGAAAGACAAAAATTATTCCACCAAACCGTGAAGGGCACATGGTGTTCTAGCCATCAACCCCATGTCATTGGTGTATAATAAGGCCGGAACAGCTAAGTTGAATCTGATAAATACACACCCAAATCAATAATATTCAGGATAAAAAGCAGGTGCATGCCTTTGGCTGGGGAAAGGACCTTTCTAACTTGTTATCCATCAGGACATTAAAATCTCGACCCATGTATTGGGAGCATTCTATTCCACCAATGTGCTAAACAAACCTCTTAAAGGTTTATGGTTATACACATTAGGACCATAATATTCAATACAGACCAGATTTGTACAACCAGAGCATAATTCCACTATTGGCCACCTTACTTTCTCACCCACCTCAGATATGGTCCCTTCCAGCTCTAGGTTTCTGGTCATTAAAATATACGCTCATTTTCTTACATATAGTTGAGTTTTAAAAATGGTCTTTTGAATCTACCTCTGCTTCAGAACTAGCTTTCTCCTCTCTCTACAGCTGTGAAATGTATCTCCTGCAAGACCACAACATCTGCTCTAAATGCCTTTATCTGCTGCAGTATAATCCCTTGACTACTGTTTACCTTCAGATCAATTACGTTTCAAGACATGAGCTCGCAATTATTTCTATTTCCCCTCACTTTGTTATCTATCCTACTTATTGAACAAGAGAGCCCCTGGAATGTTCCAAGCGTAGTTTTCAAAGCGCTGGATAATACTGCTTTTTTAACAAGGAAGGTGTGAAAGATAACCAAGATGTTTTTAGGCTTCTTTCTATTTGATCTCAACTTAAATAGGTCTCTATGTACTCTAGAAACTTCTATATCTAAATCGTGTTGACATGCAACCTCAAAGAGACACTCATTAATCAAACTAGTAACACATTTCTTGGTGTCTGGTCCTTCTGACTCTTTTGAAACATTTAAGATCCTAATATTACGTCTTGCCGGGTTTACTAGCCTCTACATGGTGGCCTTTGTTACTTTGTTCTGCGCCCTAAGCTCCACCAGCTCTTGGGAATTTCTCCCCACATCTGCTGTTACCTTTCTCATTTTCTCCTCTAATACTGTAGCTCTCACAGCCGATTCATCACTTTTGTCATAGAGCTTTAAACTAGAATCTTGGATCTCCCTCTGGTTACTCTCAAATATGCCAAACCTATTTTTCACCTCTTTTTGCAGGTCTTAATAAAAACCTTTCAGTTTTGCTTCAATCTTCCATAGCTTGCGTCATCTGGTGCTTCAATGGGGAAGTTTGTATTTGTAACTGTGTATTCAGGTCCTGTCTGCTACTTTCATTGCCATCACTTCTCCCATTCGATTGCATTGGGCTTAATTGCTGAGGAAGAGGCTTTTTGATGTAATAATCCCCTTAGATGCACTGGCTGCTTTCCACTGTGCCCTACCTCTCCCAATTCTTCCGCCTCATACATGACTAAACCTATTTGTTGCTGTTACTATGCCACCCTTGTTAACTCCTTGAACTACCAGGCGGGCCAGATTATCAGCTTAACAGGATCGCCATAAGTAGTTGAAACCATAATTTGATCTTCTGTGAAATCTGAAAGTACGACAGTAGGAAGGGAGTAGGTTTTAGCAGCTTAACAGGCTTAGATTTGGCAGTTTTAGTCCTCTGGGGGTTGTTTAGTGTGCAACCATCTGTTCTCACACTCAACGGCCCAGTTATTCTCCCGTTCCTCTTTGGATATTTCCCGCCAACCCCTGATAATGAGTCTGTAAGCAAAACACTAGGGGCCAGATGTAGGTAATGCAGATTTACTGATTCTAAAATACCGAATTTTACCGATTCGGTATTTTAAAATCGGTAAATGGGATGTAGGTATTCAATCTGTATTTTTTACCGAATTGGTAAGATTCGGTAAATACCGAATCGGTATTTACCGATTCGGTATTTCCCATTCATCCCTATGGGCCTCCAGGGCCATAGGAATGAATGGGAATTACCGAATCGGTAAATACCGATTCGGTAAAATGGGGAACACATTCAAGGGTGGCAGGGTGTCACTTTGACACCCTGTTGCACCCCTGAATAGTGCATGGGTGCACATGTGGCACACATACATGCCCTAAGGGCATGTATGTCTGCCACATGGCACTGTTATAATTTACAAAAAATTGCTTTTTGTAGGGTTTTCGATATTTACTACCAACTTGTAGTTGGTGGTAAATACCAAATCCTAATATGGGAAAAGCACTCATTTGAGTGCTCCCTACATGAAGGATTCGGTAATTTACCAAATCGGTATTTTAAGGAATCGGTAACTTAACGATTCCTTAGCCCCCTCACTGCGGCGGCTATTCCGCCGCAGTGCTAAGGGGCCGGGGCGGCCGCGCGGCGGCCGCATGCTGGTGACGGAACCGCTCCGTCACCAGCGTCGGTTGAGCTATGCTGGTGACGGAGCAGTTCCGTCATGGCCCGCCCCGCTCAATAGAACCCTCAGCGCAGGCACGGAATTCGCGCCGCGCATGAGCGTTCTATCGGTGGGGCTCCTTCATCAGCACAGCGCACCCGCAGCTGATGACGGAGCGGTTCCGTCATCAGCGTGCAAGGGGTTAAAATACCGATTTGGTGCCGAATCCGTAAAATGGCCACCTACATCTCAAAAGCCTAATATCGGTCGGTAACGGCCGAAATTCGGTAATTTCGGCCGTTACCGACCGGTATTGGGCGACCTACATCTGGCCCCTAGATCCCTTTGAGTATTACTGGAGGATGCACAAGCAGGAGTTTCCGACCTCAGCCAATACCTCAACTGGTGTCTATTAGATCCCTAAGCCCCTCCCCCCCACGTTGTCCGCATCAAGGCCATGCTTAGATCCACATTGGATACTTGTTCTCTCTCTACTCAATGGTTCAGCACACTATACAGACTTGCCTGCTCTGGCAGACTTTACAGATCCTTTGCATTCTATTTTACTTCCCTGAGCTCGTGCCACAAATGCCTCATCGGTTTGGGGGCAACCATGCCAAGGGAGTCTCCACACAGTCCCACAGCCTGCTCTCTGGAGTCGGGATAAGTGACTAGGCTGCTCCCCCAACCCCAGCCTGTACTGAAGTTTCCTCCTCTGTGCCCCGGAAGGGAATCCTCCAAGAAGCAAGACAATCCCTGTGCAACGCTGCGGTGGCCAAAACAACCAGGAGCCATCCATTCTCAACACTGTGAATCAGCCTCCCTGCCCTGAAATACTGCCACATCGACCCCAAAGCCAAGGGGTACGTAATCTACAAGGAAGTGGGGGTCTGTGAGACTCCACAAAGTCAAAAACTGCCGGGCTATATACCTATGGGCCCACAGAAGAGAGAGAGCTCACACACACCCATGGACGAGGGATCAGCACACCGCCATAGTACTCTGCTAATCGTGTTCATTGAAGGTTTGCAGTCTTCTTTTGCGGGTTTGCAATAGAACAGAGGGATGATTTCCTACTGTAATTCTTTTTAGGAAGGATTTTGCTCTTCATTTTCATTACCTTCTTATAGTTTTTGTTGGAAAAGCATTTCTATCTGTTTTTAAGTTTAATTTGATTGTTTGGTTGAAGATTAGTTTGATTTTTTTTTTTGCACCATTTATAGTAAACGGTAATTAAGGTTCACATGATTTATTTAATATATAATAATTTTATTTTTTACAATTTTGTGTATAAATATGATGTAATATTGAGTGCTTTATTTAAAATTCTGTCAATTTTCTGGTATGTTGGTTTTCGTGATTGTTGTTATGTTTCCTTACTATTAACGTGTAGGGAATATTTGTTATTTCTTTCTATCTTGATATTTTTGACAACACTTTAGATTTCTTTCTGCAATATTTATGTCATCGATATGTTTGTATTTACTGTGTAAGTATAGGAATATGAGATTCATGTTTCTCATGTATTTTGCTGATATTGGTGGATGTCGATATTGCTTTTCTTGACATAGTGTCATAAAACCGCTAAAAGGACTGCTTAATCTGACCATTGTAAGTTGCTTTCTGTGCACCTATCACTTCCTCACTCACCACTGCACTTCATAATCACTTGGAGCACCTATATGCAACTTTTATATATGGTTTACGTATGATATTTTGCCTGTACTACAGATACTTAAATTTACTCTGTTATTCATTCACTGTGTTTAGGGCGTTGGCTGCATTACATAGCTCCCCCAGTTATCTATATGCTTTAAAGAATCCAAAGGAACACTGTGAGCTACTAAATGTTCAATCACCCTGGTGACTAGGAATACTAGATTACTACCTGGCCCTTTTCTACACCTAAAGGGAAGACATACTGGGTGTACCCCTCCACACCACAGAGACCTGATTTGAAACTTCAGTATATTTACAACCATATACGACTTCGCGTACATGCATAATTGTTGGGTGCACTGGGGACTAAAAATCAGAAATGTCATACAGTTTGCTAACTCAGGACAGGGGATGTATGTTTGGAAAATCACATAGGAGACCTTCCCAACACTCTGTTAAAAGGGTCAATCTGTTATCCCTTTTTTGTCATTGTATGTCCAGCAAATTCAGGACACAGCAGCAGGGCTACTGCTTCATCTTCGTACTTTGTGCCATATATTCTCTGCCATTCCAGCACTGCACTGGCTCCCAGTAGTGACATGTATTTCTTAAGGCTCTCTACCTCATGCAGTGATTGAGCAACTGTGTTACATCATTGTTTTTGCATAACAAACTGCAAGCCTGCCTCTCTATTTACGAAAGGGTTGAACCCCGCCATCACTTTTACTCCATCAGATCTGAGTGCAGCACCTTTTTCTTCAGTACCTGGATCTCCTGCGGAACTACCTATGTGATGCATCTCACTGCTTGTAAATAATGTATTGTATTATAGTTTTGTAATTGCATTTTTTTAGTGCTTACTTCCCATGACGAGGCGTCAAAGCGTTTTTTCGTCAAGTAGCATGCTACTCCAGAACCCATAAAGAATTAGGGCCAGATGTAGGTAGGCGAATACCGGTCGGTAACGGCCCGAATTCGGTAAAATCGGCCGTTAGCGACCGGTCTTTTGAAAATGAGATGTAGGAGCCAATAATTTACCGAATCGGAAAATATGAGTCTGTAAAATACCGTTTCTGTATATACCGAGAACATATTTTCCGAATCGGTATTTAACGATTTCTAATTTACCGACTTCTTATTTTCCGAATCGGTAAATAAGAATTCGGAAAATATGTCAATCGAGATGTAGGAAAGGAAGAAAATACCGAATTCAATGAAATTCGGTATTTAAGAGTCGGTATTTACCATGGACTGGAGGCAGGTGGTAACCAGGTGCAGGCTATAAAAAAAGCCCCAAAATGCAACAGTGTTGCAAGAATGGCGGCATTCTATGTGATTGCGAGGAGGCTAAGGCTACAGGCTGCAGGTCTTAGGGTATGGATGAGGGAGGAGCAGGTGTACAGGCAGAGGATCACCCTGTTCCAATTGACTGAGCCTGAGATACTTCAGAGGTACAGGCTACACCCCAGAACCATCTTGGACTTAATTGGGGACCTCCACCCATACCTGGATCACCCAACTCCCAGGGCCCACGCCAACCCACCCCATGTGCAGGTGCTGTGTAGCTTACACCTGCTTGCCTCTGGGAGCTACCAGAGTGTGATAGCTGCAGTAGGTGGTGTATCCCAGAGCTGCCTGTCCCATTTTTTCAGGAAGTTTCTGGATGCCATGACGCAGAGAATGGAACATTACATCCGGTTCCCTGACACACCTGCGGAACTTGCCAAAACAAAAACAGATTTCTATGGACTGGCACACTTCCCGCATGTGATAGGTTGCATAGATGGCACCCACATTCCACTATGCCCGCCTGCAGCCACAGAACACATCTACAGAATTCGTAAGTCTATGCACCCCATCAATGTGCAGGTGATATGCAATGCTGGCAACATCATCACAGACATAGTGGCCAAATTTCTTGGGAGCACGCACGACTCCTACATTTTCCAGAACAGCGGAATATACACACGGCTTCTTGCTGGAGATTTTGGAGATGGATATCTGCTAGGTAAATAAGTGTAACACACCCTGTAATGAATGGCAGATGAATGTGTAATGTGATTGTAACTCATGTACCTCTCATTCCCTCCCAGGCGATAGTGCATATGCCCTGCGTTCCTTTGTGCTCACACAGTACCTCAACCCAACTAACAGAGCAGAAAGGCAATACAATGTGGCACACAGGTCAACTCGCAACGTAGTTGAGTGAACATTTGGACTCCTCAAGAGCAGGTTCCACTGCCTCCACAAGAGCGGAGGTGCTCGACAGTACACCCCCATCCTGTGTTGCAAGATAATAGTGACCTGTGCCATTTTGCACAATCTTGCCATCAAGAAAGGTACAGAGGTGGAGGTGACACATCACGAGGACATTGATGATGACCAAGAACATGCAGACCCCCAGGCAACAGGGCCAGCAGCAATAGATGGCAGATTGAGACGGACAGAAATTACACGTCGATATTTCTAGGTAATGTATGACACATAGACAGGTATAGTGTTTGACAAGTGTAGTTTAATATTCACTACTTCATCATTGTCACATGGGAAAAGGCATCATACATCAAAGTCTATGTCCTTGGCTGCTCCTGCTCAGTTGCCGTCACTGTGTGCAGTTGCATTGATCTGCAACATAGGTCAGTGCTACGTCCACGCACTACATTGCGTGATTGATGTGCCTGGCTTTCTGATTCTATGCTGGGGCCTGACTCGGCGTGGCTGCGCCTGCCGCTCCTGCGCACCTCCGGTACAGGTGTGCTGGAGCCACTCCTGCTGGTTGACCCCTCTGTCTCCTCCACACCCATGTCACCAGCATTGGCTGTGTTTGTGTTGAGCATCTGCTCCATCGCAGAGGTCACTCTTCCCATGCCCCGTGTCAAGTCTGTGCAGCAGTGCACAATTGCATCCTGCATGGATATAGATCTTCGGCACAGTAGTGACGTACTTGAAGCAAATCTGTTCATTGCCTTTGTTTGCTGGCGCATATACTGCCGATCCCTGCCACGCTGTTGATGATCCCTGTCCATCTTATCCGACAGTACACTCATGTATGTGGAGATGTCCGTTATCCCCTTTGATATTGCCTCCAAACTAGATGCTATGTGGCCAATACCCTTGTCCATGTTGGTGATTTTAATGTTCATACAGCGAACCTGCCTATGCACGGCTAAGAGTGCTTTGGCCTGCAAGCGCTGTACTTTGACCATTATTCCTTCCAACCTAAACAACCCTGTAATATATCTATTGTGACTATGTGTTATAGAGGTTGTTTGTCTGAACTTGCTCTAACAGCTATTTAAGTAGCAAGAGACAATTGGCTCCCATGTTTGTTTTTGCCTGTTATTGTTTGTTTCCCTTGATCTCTATCTCTTTCTCTATTGTTTGTTCACTCACTCCTAGATAGGTGCAGGCTTGTACCCTATCCAACGCTTGTATTTGACCCTCTGTGTGGTCACCAAATTGGTAAATATATTAAATAAAAACTTCCTGCCCCGGCTGGGTACTGGAAAACGAAGTATAGTACTGATTCAAGACTATATTCTTATTGGATGTGTCATAATAATTTTCACCTTAGGACCTTTGTTTTCGAGAATATACTGTCTGCCCATGGTCCTTAGGTATCCATTGGGTCCCCTTGTTATAACTTAAAAACATTATTCCTTCCAGGCCACAGAAGACGCTCTCCCCTTCCTGCCCCTCGCCACCCTCACGTGCCCTCCTGCCAAGGACACTGGTGCGCGCAGCGCCTGCTGCAATCTGTGGTCTAGCCTTGTCAGCCACAGGTGCATTTGTTTGAGGTACAACATCCTCATCCTCCGAATCAGAGGTTTGCAGGATCCTCTGAGGGGGCTCCTCATGCCTACTTTCCCTTCCCTGCATGGACACCTTGGACATTGCAATGGGTGTACGCGGTGTGGTAGACAAATCAGGAGATCCGAACAACAAAGGTGATAGTGGCACAGTGTTGAGGCTCTCTCTGGGAATGAGGCTTCCTGGGTGGTGGTGTTGCCTCCTTCTACAGAGCTGTGAGCTGTTTTTGTCTTCTCTTTCTCCCTTCTCTTAGGTGCGGGTGCCCTCTCCTCCCTTGCTGGTGCAGAACTGCGTGAGGACTCTCCTGTGGAATGAAATTGACATAGGGTCAATGTTGTTGTTCATCTGTGTGTAGTTCTTAAATAAATTGTTTACACAACTTTGCACAGTGCACATTGTGTGTTTGATGATGTGTGTGGCATGCCTTGCAGAGTCGTGTGGTGTATGTTTTGCATCAATGTATTCATGACTGCCTCTACCATGATGCATTGCTGGCACCAAGTATGAGCTGTTATGCTGTGTGATGATTCTACACAGTGGGGTACGGGGTCAGGATAATGGTTGTGGATTAGGGTACATGCCTCTTACCTTGTTTCTTTGTAGCTTTAGCAGTACTGTACAGATCTCCTATCCCATGGATGCATTCTGGCTCCATGGTGGTTTCCACAAGCTCCTCCATCGCAGTCAGCTTTGGGGCTTTGCTGCCACCTCCAGTCTCACCAGCATCCTTTTTTTGTGCAGCAATTTTTTTCTTTGTTACGATGCGCAGGTCATACCACCGCTTTTTAATGTCCTCAATCTCCTGGTGGGTCACACCAATGGCATTCACTTTGCCCTGTATGCCAAGCCATATGTTCCCGTTCACAGTCTCTGCAACATGCAGAGACTGCCTCCCGAAAATTTGGCTGTAGTGGCTTACTATTTCTTCTACAGCCACCTGTAGTTCTTCTGGGCTGAACTTGATCTTCCTTTTTCTCTCCCCAGCATCCTTTTGCCCTTCATGAGTCTCCATTCTGTAGCACTGCTTGCCTGTGGATGCTCAGCTCCTCTCACCTCAGCTCAATTGTTTGTTCTGTTGGTGTTCACCTGCATGGGTGTGGCCACTCCCAGGTACTGGGGAGGGGTGCTTCAATCCGATTGGTTGGAATCTCAGGGCCTTGGTTGTGGGGTGTGTAGGATGCCCCTGATTGGTTGTCAGGCTCACATGGCGTTTTTCAAACATCCGAACCGGATTTTACCGAATCGGTAAATACCGATTCGGAAAATTCCGATTCGGTAATTTCCGATTCGGTAACTCCCATTCATTCCTATGGGCAAGGAGGCCCATAGGAATGCATGGGTTTTACCGATTCGGATTTTACCGATTCGGTATTTGCCGACTCGGTATTTACCGATTTGTGATACCAAGTCATTCCGAATTGGTAAGTTTTACCAAATTTTTTCCTACATACCATTTTCCGATTCTGAAATACCGATTCGGTATGAGTCGGTATTTTAGAATCGGTAAATGGAAATTACCTACATCTGGCTCTTCGTGTTGAATTAGTATAGTGAAATATGAAAGTAATTTGAGTGGTGGATAGGTTAGTCCGTTATTTGGATTCAGAAGGATAGCGAAGGGTTAGAAGAAGGAAAAAGGTTTGCATTTATATAGAGCTTTTTACCCCTGATGGGGTGTTGAAGCATTTTTTTGGCGAGTAGCACGCTACTCCAGAAGCTATAAAGTATTAGTGCTGAATTAGTGTAGTGAAATATGAAAATAATTTGAGTGGTGGATATTAGTCAATTATTTGGATTGAAAAGGATAGCTGAGGGATAGAAGAGGGAAAAAGGTTTCCATTTATATAGCGCTTGTTACCCCTGATTGGGTGTTGAAGTGCTTTTTTGGCGAGTAGCACGCTACTCCGGAACCCATAAGGGATTAGTGTTGAATTAGTATAGTGAAATATGAAAGTAATTAGAGTGGTAGATATGTTAGTCAGTTATTTGGATTGAGAAGGGTAGGAGAGGGATAGAAGAGGGAAAAAGGTTTGCTTTTATATATAGCGCTTGTTAACTCTGATGGGGGGGAACATCCTTTACAACGCAACTTTTACCACGCAGTGCCTTTACGACGCAACTATTACAACGCATGTCATTACAACGCATTGCCCTGGGGGGCGCTCTAGGATAGGGAATAGATGTAATTTACTATCCAACACCTTCCCTACTATCCACGGGGACTGGAGTTGGAATAGTAAATTAAACTCTTCACTATCCAGCACCCCTAAGCGCTATGCGTTGTAACAGCATGCGTTGTAAAAACTGCGTTGTAAAGGCATGCGTGGTAAAAGCATTCGTTGTAATGTCTTACATCCCTGATGGGGTGTTGAAGCACTTTTTTGGCAAGTAGCAAGCTACTCCGGAACCCAAAAAGGATTAGTGTTGAATTAGTATAGTGGAATATATTAGTAGTTTGAGTGGTGGATAAGTTATTCAGTTATTTGGATTGAGAAGGGTAGAGCACTGGGAAATTCCTGCATGTCGAACACCCTCATTTTTGCTAAAAGCCTGGAATGGTAAATGGGTGAGTGTGTGCATGGAAAGGATGTATACCCTGCATGTGCAAATGTGAAAAGAGAACCAGACCTTAGGATACAAGGTAGTTAAATGGGATTTTGTAAGATCTGATAAAAGCCAGATAGCCTTCTGGGCAATGATAAACTGGTTAAAAAATCTATACCACCAAGATGGGGGAGGGTCACAATTAATGCTCTCATTGCATCTCCTTTGTCTTTACGCTAGTGACCTGAATAAAAACTATTAATAAGGTAACAATTGTTGGCGATTGTAACTTTTTTAAGGATCTAAACAGCATAGGAAAATTGTTGATGGGTAAAACCAAAGTACTTCCACCAAAAGTGAGGTTGTGCCCATTCAGTTTGTAAATTGGGGTGGGCGGAGTTCTGCTACGTTGAATTCTGCTGAGTCGAAAAAAAACTCTGCTGCACTATGAGGAGTTCAGCTTGTGGGCAGAGATTGCCAGCGTGCCCGTTCGCCTTGCGTTTGGAACACGGTGTGTGTCCTCGTGCTCCTAATCATGTGTGAATGCACTACGCGGTTCTCAATTGTGCTCTTGCATTATAAATTATGCGTGAACAGCACCACACGATCCGCATGGGCGTTGTCATCTTGTTTTTCTACTCTCTGTTATGGTGCTGGGCCTGAATCTTATTTCTCTTCCCCTAATTACTTTTTATATTAGTGTGTGTTTTTGTGTTTGTTTATTTTATGTTTTTGGGAAATTTTTTGTGTGTTTTTTGTGACTTTTTAACTTTATTTCCCCTTACTTCCTTATTTCTTTCTTCTTTCCTTTCCCTTCCTTTTCCATCCTATTTCTACTCCACTCAGCACCATAGCAGAGGGACGACTTCCTTGCGGACTGCTCCGCCGCCCAGGTGTGCAGCCATGGGTGATCTTTGGAGAGGAGGTGGCAGCGTTATTTTTTTTTTGTGCAGCGCCACCTCCCCTCTATGCTAGCAGCAGACGGTAGGCCCGATATCTGATATCCCCTGAGGTAGCAGCGCTGGGGATGGTGCACCAGTGTGTGCAGCACACCAGCCAGGTTCAGCCCACCATCCAGCAGCTGATGGGCCACTGGGAGTACATTCTGAACATCGAACCGAACCTTCTAGCCATCGAAGTTCCGGGGCTCAGTGAGTATATTAATTATTTGTTGTGTTTATGTCTACAATGCTTACATTTATTTTTCGAATAGTATGCTGCTCACACTCAGAGGTAAGTTACATTTAGTTTACGCTGGTAAATTATTCTGTGATCCAGTTTCTAGTTTCTGCTAGGCAGGTGCTCAGCGCTACCTAATCGTACCCTTCATTGGCACTCACTTTAGCTGATTGATTAAGAAGCCATTGCAGAATGTTCTCCTGCCACTATTTTGAATCAGTGAGTAGCACATTATCTCTGTGACTTTATTTAGTTCATACAGTTCCACGTTATTTATTTTACAGCGATGTGTAGTATGCATCTATGCTTTGCAAAAAAGGGAGACTGAGTTGGTCCATCAAGGGGGTTGAGAAATGGGAACAGAATCAAAGATCATTCAATGCAGTGCATTTGTTCCAAATGTAGTTTTTGTTAAGGACATTTGGAATAGGGTTTTATGGGAAACTCAACTACAGTCAATAGAGTCGAGTCTGAACTAGTAGTACTATAGGCGATCTGTTTTAGAGAAGTACAATGTGACTGTGTTTGCTTGTCATAAAAGATTTTGTGGCGATTATTAACTGAATCACTAATCTATTTTTTAATCTTCTTAATTTCTTTCATCAACACCCAAGGGCAAGAAGAGGGATGTTTGCAAGAGTCCAGGAGAAGCTGGTCAGCCCGCGCTGGCCACCAGTGTCACTGCCAATTGCTCTACTCATCCCAGTAAGTCCTTTAATGATTGTTGTGGACTTCTTAGGGTAAAATCTTGGGGTTTTGGAATGTTGGTGCTGTGTATCGTGAAGATTCAGATAACAGGACCAAGTAAGCTAGTATTATAAATAAAATTCACCATTTATGTTGGTTGAGAAGGCTTTCCTTTTCCTGCTCATGCCTAGCTCAAACACAGTTCACAAGAGAAAAAAATTATATGAGGTCCCAGTTCCATTGCATTTGCGGACCAACACCATATGTCTTTCATTGGCCATTATTCCATCACTTGCTTGTCTATCTTTGTGAACCAACCAATCGAATGCCCAGAGGGATATTTGGAAGATACTGCAGTGCTAGCTGAACTGTAGTGCTGTATTGCAGTTGTATTTGGGGTTGCGTGTCTGGCATCTAAATTATGTATAATGTTCTATTCTAACCACACATTACATTGGTGATGCCGGCTCTAATGCCACTGCAGGTGGAGACGAGTCAGTTGGAGGGGGAGAAGCAGCAGCAGGGACATGCACTGGTAAGTCACATAACTTCTTGCAATTACTATGCTCACTTTCTATTGCAGTGAACCACCCTCCCTCCACCTGCTTTACCAGCTACAGCATTGGATGAGTTATTATTATGTCCTCTTATATCTGTAACTCAGCAAAAGCTCACATAATGACCGTTGATGGCTTGAGGGAGACATGAAAGAACAGAAGGTTAAAAGAAAGGAAATGGTGTATGAGGGAAAGGGTGGGTGGGTCTAAGGGTGTGTGGATGGGTAAAGGGATGGATGGGCGAAAAGATGGTTTGAAGAAAGGGTGGTTATTAAATGTATTATAGGTGGATTTGAATAAAAGGATGAATGAATATTTGGATTGTTTGGATGAATAAGCAAGGCAGCTCTTCTCATGAGGAGCATGCTGCTCACCTACTTTGCTACCTTGGTTTATATAGGGTTATCAGTTAAAGCTATGGTTCTAAGTGAGGGGTATTTTGTATTCTTTGGTCTACTCCCTTGACTCGCTGTATTTTTTAAATGAGCCTGATGTATCCCACCCATTAGTCATCATCTTCCCCATCAATGGCCTTTTTGACAACTATGACTGAAGTGCAGTATGGGTCAATTGGCGACTGCATTGTTGGCTGTGCAATGTGCGTCTGCATCAGTTTTCATTGCATTGTAAACTGAACACACATGGCGTGTTGTTTCCAATTGACCACTAAGTCACCTCTTAGTACTTCACTCCTTTATTTTTTCCCAAGTTCTTCCATCCCAGCCTCACAAACTAGAAAATCCATTCTTTAAATGTGCCATATTTAATTCTATAACCATGTGAAGTGAAGTGATTCCAGAATGTATTTCATGTTTCCTCATAACAGATTTATTTTACACATGTTCGGCTTTTTCCCTTTCGAATTGTTCAGTGACTGAATAAACCAAAGATGATGAATTGATGATCAGTGTAGTGGCCCCTCTATTATATATCAAAAAAGCTCTACCCTACCTGTATAATCCCTCTACCCTACCCCCTGCAGTAGATTGAATCAAGTTTCCTTTCCTTGCTTACTGCCCAGTGAATTAATTTATTGGAAATATGAGGTGGTGGGCGAGGCCACAAAGATAAGTGGGAGTAAGTGCCTGATTTGATGGCAAGTTTGGGGTATGGGATACACGGTGATGGTTGTGCCAAATAGAATCTATGTAGCCAGTTTCTTTCCCTGTAGTTCAGTCCATTAGATTTATTTTCCTCAACTTCTACTTACGGTAGACAGGATAGTATATTAATATCCACATTTCATACGTGAGGTGTATGATCTAATATCTTATTTGTTATTCCTCTGCCTCTTTGGAGACAGGGTAGAAAGAAAAATGCATTTGGTGAAGAGCAGGGCCATTGGAATTACAAATAGATAATTGTAAACTACAGCTGCAGACAGTAGCAAACTAGCTGACACGCTGGTTAGCAATGAGCATGGCATCAATAATTTAGCACAACACACAACTTGTATTCCATATATTGCATAATGCAGTACTCATTAATGAGAGGAAATGTATTTTCCAACTCAAAGTGTCTGACTCTGTTTATAGTTACTTGAAAAGCCTTTAGGAGTAAAAAATTATCAAATCACAGTTTTTTTTAATCCAGTGATATTATTCTGCCTGTTAATACTTTTCTGCCACACAGTCAGTGCTTTTTTCTATGTTTGGCATGGGTGGGTAAAACATAAAATTGGCCTTGTGACTCTCCTAATCATAATCACATCAAATAAATTCCAATGCCCTAGGGTACCAGCAATGTGCTGCTATTGTGCCACCCAGTAATTTAAAACAATTGTTTGCATAGAGCATTATTTACAGTTTGGCTTTTTTGTTTTTTTCAATATAGCTATGCCTGCTGGTCCAGCCGGGCCACCCACCAGGCAGGACATAGCGGGCTATTTTCATGGCAGAGGCTGGAGTGTATCCAGCTGCAGTACCGGCAGCAGGTGGTCCTGGAAGAGGAGGAGCAGGAAGAAATTAACACACAACAGCCGGTACGCAGTACAGCCAGGCCCCCTCAGCCTCCTGGCCATCCCATCGCTGGCGTCACCACCAGCCAATTGCTGCCACCTCCTACCACACTGACAACAAGCCATTGCTGCACTGCTTCCAGCAGCGTCTGAACATCATTGAGTGCCAGCTCACCACAATGGAGCAGAGCCTGGACCAGCACCGAACCGATATCCATAATGTCCTCTTCTAGCCTTATTAAAAAAAAATTGGGTGGGAGGGACTTGTTTGTTGTGGCTTAAGGGGGTTGGAACTGGAAAGATTTTTTCCTTAGACATTTTGAGCTTTGGGGCTTGGGTAAGTTATGTTTGGGGAAAGGGGTAGGCATGTTGTTTGAGTGGAGCGGGTGGGTTTCTTTGAAAATAAGTAAACAGGAAAACTATATTTCAATCTAATTTTATGCCTGAAGTAGTTTCTTTTACTTTTACTTTGCACTGCTGCCTTCAAGTAGTTTAACGCAGAGTGTTTATGTACTTGTAACTTAAGAGAGAGTGTAGCTCTTAGTTATAGAGTTATACTTCTGTAACTGTCTTGAGATTTGGGGGAATGCGGCCATGATGACCTATATTGTGTAAAACAATCTAGATAAATAACAGTAGCAGTTAGTTAATTACTTACTAAGTTAAATTTCATCCATACTAATTATTTTACCTGAATATAGATGTAGCAATAACAGGGGAGGAATCACAACTTCACAAGTGAGGTCTCACTTCCAGGGGAAGAGGGTTAGGAGAATGAGGAAAGGATGGGAAAGGGAATTTGGGGAAAGGTTTGACAAAGACAAACACTACTACACAAGGACAACGTTCATCTGAGCAATCAGCGGCAACACATCATTCACCATCAATCTGTTGTTAGAAGAAAACAAAGGAATGCGTATGACAGAGTACAGATAAATGCAGTGCAAACAGTCCTTTTTCCCACAAGACCCAAGTTATCAGATATCTAAATGTTCTGCCTTCTAGAACCCACCCACCCAATTCTCTTAATATGATTGTTAAAAGAAAAACTATACTGTATTTCAAAATTAGGTCATTTTCCTTAGGAATCTCCACTCTTTGGAGCCTGTCTGAACTGGTGCAGTAGGTAAGCAAGAGTGTTATTGAGCTCAGCTAGATTTTGCCTTTCGATTGTACAGGAGACTAGAAGTAGGCCTGCTGATTTTAAAGAGAAACAGTATTTTAGAGTTAAGGAGTAGGACAGAAGGAAGCTAAGCTTCATGAGGAGTGTGTAAAGAAGACTCAGAGGCAGAGCAAACAAAACAAGAGGGGTACTCAGAGTTTTACTTTTGTCCAACACACAGAGCAGCATTTCACAAATGCACCTCTCTCTATTACACACAGCGAGTATTATGCCTCAGACTCTTGGTTTACCTTTGAACTGAAGTTGATACTCGATAACTTCTTGCTTCTAGCTGTTGATGAGGTAGTCCTGCAGCTCCCGCCCTGCGTTCTTCCATGATCCTCTTTTTGACTCCAAGTAACTCCATCCCAGACCCGTCATCATCATGATGACCCAAGCAAGATAGACATGGAGTGCAATGCTGTTGAAGAACAAGTAGAGAAACAAAATTCCAGTATTTTGCATAGGTTTTGTTTGTTAACTAAAGTGACTGTTCTGTTCTCTGAAGAGCCAGAAAAGAGAAGAGTACCCTGCAATTAATTCTGGCTTAGTGTGAAAGGGCCAAACACCTCCATGGAAAACAAATGATCGCCCATCACTCAAACCCCAAACATTGCAAATCACCTCAAGAAATGTCCCGTATTATAGTTCAATACACCATTCTTCACCATTCTTCACTATCAGCCTCCACATCAATCATCACTCACAGTCGCTCGATAATCTGATCACTTATTGCTGCAATGGTTACCTGGTCCACTCCAAGCAAGGTGGTAGGTACACTACCTCCCCTTTAATGCAAGCATCAGATTGGAATTTGGCAGTCTTGTAAATCAAAGGATTGTCTGGGGCAGCCATCCTAGGAGTGGACCATACAGATTAGTTCATTTTCGCTCTGTAAGTATGAGAAGGCCAATCACCTCCAGGGAAAAAATGATCGCCCATCACTCAGGCCCCAAACATTGCAAATCACTCATCTCAGACAAGTACACACATTACAGTTCAACGCCCTCACTCACTGTCTGCCACCACAAGAATCCTCATTCATCATCACTCACGCAATCAGTCACTCACTGGTGCAATAGTTGAAGTTACCACTTCCAATCCAAACACGGGTTGTTTAGGTGTTAGATATTCAATCATCTTTGATGCAGGAACAACATTAGATTTTGGTACTGGCAGGCAGTCTTGTAGATAAATGATTTTATGGGGCAGATCTTCTAGTGCTAAGTGATGCAAAAAGGGATAGGTATTAGGCAATATGAATGCATGGGAAGCAGGCATTGTCCCCAATGTCATGGAGGAATTGTATAGAGGCTTCTTCAATACACACTGGTAATCTGGAAATATATGTGACTAATAAAGAAATAACTAAGTTAAATGATAACAATTGAAAAGTTCTGTGGGGGCACTGGCATACTTAGTCCGGGAAGTACAGTTGATCCTCAAACTCAGTTGGTTCACCCAGAAGTTGTTCAGCTAACACATTTGATTCAATATCAGATCAACCACCCCCCCCCTGCTCCTGTGTTGCTATTTCAGGAACAATGTAATTGTGTGGTATAAAATGTTGATTCATTTTTATCATAGTCAATCTTTCCACGTTTTGAGGTGAGAGACTGGTCCTTCTCACTGTAACAACCGCACCAGCTGCACTGAAAACAAGTTCAGTAGATGCACTGGCGACAAGACAAGAGAGATACTTTATTGCCAGCCTGCTGAGCACTGGCCATTGGTGCATCTTCCCATACCAATATATCAATGGATTTTGATCCACATAGGCCTCATTTGGACCACCCAGATACTCCTGGAACATCCTGTCATATAGCTACTATATATCTTTATAATGCGTTAAGTTAGCATAGGCCCATTACATGTTTAAACGCCATTTTTCCTTTTGCTGCTTCTGCACACGACACTTAATTGTTGATTTAGCTTTCAACCTAGTAGTTCGTTGTGGTTTACATGAGAATAATATGTTATTACTCTGATATCAGCTTTGCTCAATAAACTATGTCTGTACAGGGAGTGCTGAAGCTTCAGGAACAACAAGATACAGAATTGTTATGAGGTCTGATCTTCGCGCCTTCTTAGACATAACATAAGTGCAGCTTCTGCCAACTTTGGCTTTTAGGCGGGTTTTATATTGCTTTGCTTGAGGCACACACAACACACTTGTTGCTGTTCGCATGCAGAGAGAGCTGGTGTATGCTGATGTGATCTCTTCATTCTAGGATCCTGAGGTATGGGCCCGCCCTAATAAAAACCCAAAGAGACCTTCTTAGCTATTAATATAACATATGTGTTAGGGAGGGTGAGAAATAAGTGTTGTTAACTCTTATTCATTACAGCATGTTAACATGCTGTCACCATTTGCTTTCTATGGACTAGTAACTATGCTGATAACTTTGCTTCTGATAATATGTTTCCTTGTATTATCTAAGATACTGCGCCTGAGAAGACGGCATTAGTAAATAAGTATTTCAAATGTGCACGTGTCCTCATTTACTCCACGTTCTGGTTTGAAATGATTGTATAACGAAAGAGTGCTCATGTGTTCCACGTAACCTGAGGTATTGTAAGCTCATGTTCTGGTTTGTCTAAACATTGGGAGTTTGTTATGACCAATGAGACACTGTAGCTAGCTCGGTACGGGGTTTGTTGGGTACTAAGGTGAGTTTTGGGTCACCCTAATTCGCTGAGGTTCCAATCCTCTGTGCACAGTTCTGTGGGAGAACAGAAACCCTGCTACATGGCGCCCATACGTTGGTGGACTTATATCATGACACTCGAGTAGTATATCGTTCAAACCTTAACCCCTTCACTGTCGTTTCCGGAAAACGGTGGTGTCGGTGAAACCTACCTATTTTTTTAAATAGGTCTTTTCAAGCTTGATTCTATCTAAAACGGTTTCTTTTGAATTACTACCCAGTTGTGCTACAAAGTTTCCTTTGTTTTTTCTGTTATTCCGGTGCAATCATGGCGCAGGCTGTGGTCATCCCGCAGCATAGTCGCATTGCGGTGCGCAACCATTTACAGGCTTACCAAGTCCCGTTAGATGGCTTGGCTGTGATTTTGGTGGTGTGTGCAGATCCGGCGTACCCATTCGAACTGTTTTATTCGTGGGTAACGTTTCCGGAAGTGGACGCTAATTCTAACGTGTTCCACACCTACACACCCTCACCTGTACCGGCTGAATATACACCGTACAGGGCACTGGAAATACCTATTGATCATTGGCAGCATCGCGTTTGGTTTGATGGCGCCCTTCCCCACTCTTTATCCGCTGCGAGGTTGGGTCCATTGTCCATTCCAGGTACAAATTGGCCTGCGTTGGGTGGATTCACCCCGCACCCGAATCACGGCGCTTGTCCCCTTGTGGATATTCGCAGACTGCATGTTGTCTCGATTGCCGTGATTCGTGCATTAGTGCAATACATAGGTCGTCATCTCCCGGGAGGTCCCCCGGGGGGTCCGGCCGTTCAGACGGAACATGGCGGTTTAAGACTTAATCCGGTTATGGTCAATTCGGTTTTTGGTAAGCGTCCCGATGATAAAGATGATTTCCCTTTCTGGCTTGCCGAGAAATTTGACCAACTGGAGGCCGTGTTTCCGAATTCTACTCCTACTGATAAACATCGAATGTTGACGATTACTTTGCCTAAGGATTTAACTCCTGAACTCGTTGACTGTGAAAGTTGGGGGAAAACTTTTGCGGCCGTTTATACGAGGTGTTTCGGCACCCCGTCTATGTCCGTACTGCCTACGATCGTTAAACGTGTTCAGCATGATCACGGACCGGAAGCAGCGGTTGAATTGGGTATGCGCCTGTGTGGTTCTTTTGAGATTGTGAGCGATCTCATCCTCTCCAATATAAAGGGAGATGCAGTGAACTTTCAGGTGTCGAATGCTTTGGCTGCTCTGCCCGATGCCGAAAAACCCCGACAGTTAGCGAAGATTGTTGTGGCCGCTTATAAAACTATAGGTCGCACGAGTAAAGGTCTGAAATATTTTCCTGTCAAGGAGAAAAAACAACCACAGGGACAGTCTGCAACAGCAGATGTCCAGCCCAAGTCCAATAAACAGAATTGGCCTAAAAAACAGAAACAGGGGAAGCAACAACAGCAGACTCAGAATTCGTATCCTGTGCCACAAGTTCCTGCGCCGACAGAGAGAGTATATGATTTGCGCGATCGCGCGATGATTAAATCACCTGATAGATTTCAGGTTTCTGAACAACGCTCTCCTCGTTCCTTTCAGGACTCATCGGCCCCGAAGACCGGTGGAGGAGGAGGCGGTAGGGGACGTGGTGGCCAACAAGGACGTGGCCAGTCCCGCCAGACTGACGGCGCAGCGAAGCAGGAGGATTCTACGCCAAAAAGACCGCAGTTTGCGAAAAAGAAAGTCGCGGCCTTAACAGCGCATCGGTATGCCACAGATAGTGAGAACGCGGCTTCGGAATCTGACGTGGGCTCTGACCTTGCTGGACAGCGCGCCGGAGATTACCATAGTGAGAGAGGCGCTGCGTCCACTACTGAGGGTGACAGCGACTGATGTCTACGTTGTAATAGAAACAGCCGATACGAGACTTGCTCCCCCTGAAAGACTTTATGAAATTGTCCTGTTAATTGAAGGTGACATACAGCGTACCGTCAAAGGGGTATTTTGGGAAAATCTGTCTTCTACGTATGATATTTTGCTTTCGGAGGCTGACTGGCCCCCACCTTTTGTGCTCGCGGCGCCGCGAGGGGAGGAGGTAATCCTCCCCAGTTTCGCGAACACTGTCTCGAAAGAGCATGCGCAACATTTTGCAGAAGAGTGGGCACGGGCTCTCGCACCGGCTCTGTACCGTAACCAATGTGGTTGGGACAAATTATCCCCATGCCACGAAATTCCGTTGCGGTCTCAGCAGCAGCCTCAACCTCAATATCCCATTCGACGTGAAGCAAAGGCTTCCGTCGCGGAAATCCTTGAACAATTGGAATATCAAGGAGTTATTGAAACATGTGTGTCACCGATGAATAATCCTCTTTTTACTGTGACCAAGCCTGACGGATCATATCGTTTGGTATTGGATTACCGGCATTTGAACTCGCATTGCCGTAACTGTGCAGTACAGAATACTCACGGCTCTGCCCTGGTGGATGGTCTAGTGCGTAAGCGTTTTAAAACAACGCTTGACATATCCAACGGTTTCTATGCCCACAGATTGGACAGCTTTAGCTCCCAATGGACCAGTTTTACATGCGCTGGGGTCCAAAAACAATTCCGGCGTCTCCCAATGGGCTATAAGAATAGTCCTGGTATATTTACCGCACGCATAGTCTCTATTTTGGAGGCACTTGACCCAGATGCTTGTTCGTATGTGGATGACATATATCTCACAGACGACGAAATTTGGGAGCATCTGTGTCGTGTAAATTCTATTATTTGTAACTTTGCAGACATGGGTTACAAATTTAACTTTGCAAAATCGCACATTGCTGAGCACACAGTGTTGTTTCTGGGCTATGAGCTCAACAATGAAGGTAGAGGTTTGGCACCTCACTTCTTAGAGAAATGCGCACAGTTGCGCGCTCCTACTACACTGAAAAAATTACAGTCTTTACTGGGCTTTTTAAATTTCGGGAGGACATACATTCCGGAATATGCCCAGCGTATCAAGCCTTTGTATGTTTTGATACAACCAAATTTTTCCAAATCATGCTGGCTGCCTGAGCACTCAGCCATCTTGCAGTCCTTGCAGGCTGATCTGCTCGCTTCTAAGTTTTTACTGACTCGTGACAACCATACCAACCTGTGATAAGAATTATACCGGGGACAGTGGGTTTCACGTACCTCACTTTTAATGAAGGAGACACAGTACCTATTGCTTACAAGTCACACTTGTACACTTCGGCTGAGATGCGGTTTCCCACTGTGGAAAAGGTTTTAACAGCTGTGCAGATGGCTATTCTTAAGGAACGGGCTCTGTCACAGGGGAAACGCATGTTGGTTGTTACACCCTGTCCTCATTTGGAGGCAGTCACGAAAGCCAGTGTACCAAATTCAAAAGCTTTGCACCCTCGGTGGATTCAGTGGGCTGCGTCCTTGACGTCCACGGATGTCACGTTTATTTTTGACGCCTCATTGCGGTCGCAAGAGTACTTGCAGTATGAATTTGTTCATCCTGCTCCTCTAGCTATGCGACCTTTGGAGGACTTCCATTGTATCATTTACACTGATGGTTCGGCGCAGGTTGCGCATGGCTCTAAACATGCCTACGTTTCCGCATGCGCCATTGTGGTCGGTGCTATGTTGAACGATGAGTTCATATCCAGGGAAGTGCACACGTTGCCACTGGGGGATTGCACGGCACAATTGGCAGAGCTTCGTGCTCTCTTACTAGCGTTGGAGTACGCAGATCCTAGTGTTACTACTCTTATTGTAAGTGATTCTTTCTACTGTGTCCAGTCTTACAATGAGAACTTGTTCTTTTGGATTCAGAATGACTTTCGTGATTCCAAGGGTAACACAATAAAACATAAACTGATCAGGGTTCGAGTGGCAGAGCTTAAGGCTATGTTGCCGCTCGTTTTTGTTATTCATACTCTTGGCCACCAGCGTGTTGGGGTCCACGCTGTCGGTAACTCGCTTGCTGATGAAGCAGCGAAATCAGCGGTGTCTACATACTTAGTTGCAGCAGTTACAAGGTCCAAAAGTAAGATTGATAGTGACATCTTGGCGGCTGTTGCTGCCACTGAGAAGGGAGGTAAACATCCTTCCGGGTTCCCTTCGAAGTACACATACCACTTAAGTCCCGAAAAGGTTCCTTTTGTGAAAATTCCTGATGCTGGTGAACGTTTGATTCCCAACTCGGATCGCAGGGCAGACTTGATTACAGCAGCTCATGAAGGTGTGGCGTCTGCGCATGCGGGCGTCTCAGCCACTGTAACTCAATTACAACAACGTTTCTGGTGGCGGGGACTGTACAAACAGACGCGTGATTATGTCCTTCTTTGTGACATTTGTCAGCAGATTAAACCTTCGACTGCTGCGTGTCCGCCACAGACCCAGTTGTACATTTCTAATAAACCACTAGGTTGTGTTTATTTAGATCACTGCGGTCCTTTTTCATCTGATACTGCGTATAAGTACATCTTAGTTGCAGTTGATTCATGCACACGCTTTGTGTGGGTCTGGCCCCATCGCAGCGCAGATTCACAGACTGTCATTAGAGATTTGCGCATCTTTGTAGGGATTTTTGCCTGTGGTACCTTCCATTCGGATCAGGGTCCGGCTTTCGCCTCTAAGGCGTATAAGGATGCCATGACTTCGATGGGGGTCCAAGTCAAGTTTTCGTCTCCCTACAGACCTGAGGGTAACAGTGTAGTGGAGCGAATGAACTGTGATTTAAAGCAATCTTTGACAGCTCGAGTTATAGGCACTGGCAGAAACTGGCTAGCCCACCTCTATGGCGTCCAGCGTGCTCTTAATAATCTCCCTAGAAGGTCTCTGGGTGGGCGGACCCCATACGAAATGCTCTTTGGCATCAAGATGTTCGTCCCTGACCTTGACGGTCTAGACTGCGTGGCTCGCGCCACAACCTTTGACGTAGATGAACATTGTACTGTTTTACAGAATCTACAAAAGACCAGAGACAGTCTTGCAAAGGAACATTTGCCCTCCACGTCGGATGTTGCGTTGCAGATTCCGGTAGTCGGCTGGCTACCCCAAGTTGGAGAACTGGTTCGAGAGAAGATCGACAACAAGAAAGAATTTGGTCCTTCCTATCGGGCTCCGGTTCCAGTGCTTGGAGTGAAGGGCACAAGAACAGTCATTTTACCACCACTTCCTGGTCGTAAGGAAAACAGGTTTATCTCAATTGACAATGTCAAGATACACAGAGTGGCCGATTCTTCTTAGTATGACACCGGCTGTTTCCTGTCCTTCCATTGTGAGAAATTCAGTTTTGCCCACTGCTTCTAATCATGAAACTGAAGTGGCAATCGAGTTGCCTGCTATTTCCAGTCCTTTGTTAAGTACTTTGCCCGGTACAGACCTTGCTGAAATAGACTATACTTACCCCACTGACTTGTCCATGCCTGACCTGCAAGCCCGTTTGGCCACAGAATCCAGATTTTCATTTGACTCTGTTTCCAATGCCTCGAAGAAACCCTCACGTTTTGCAGTTTATGCCAGCTTGTTTAAAAAACATTTTTTAATTCCGCCTTGGACATATATTTGGCTGGTGCTTTTTTCAATTTACCTTTTTATGTCAATTGGGTTTGTGTTTTATTTTTTCCGTCTTATGAATGGACACTATGTCGAAGAAAGAACATGCATTCGACATCTGAATGGAACTTTGGCCCCCTTTCCTCATCGCATTCTGCACACAGATTGAAAAGAGACTTGACATTTGTTAACATCACTGCTTGGCCTGTCCTTGATGGGATAGTGTGGGATGCCGTTAGGTTTCAAATACATGGCCCTACCGAGGTTGTTAATGTCCCCAATGTGCTTAGGGTTAACATGGGGGATGTAGTGAAACAAAACATACGTTCTGATGATTGGGATGTTCAGGCCGTAGAGTCTTTGTTTTCTGATTTAAAATACTATGCAGCCTTTGATGCAGAAGATTTGTACTTAGAATCTGCTAATTATGGTGATTTGTTTTGCTTTCAACATTTTGGCAATCACTTCTTACATAAAACAGCGTCCAGAAGGAATACTGTAAATTATACACAATGGGAGCATTGCCCAGCTCCTAAACAAGGCAGTTCGAGTACTTTTTTGAAAAAGTACACTTATTTTACTGACTTCAATCAGTCCAATCCCGAGTCCTTTTATTTCAAAATGACACAGAAGCCTATGTCCAAGGTTAGACTTACCGATACCAAATTATTGTATTCGAAGTCCTTTCTTGATCAGCTGGCTGTTGGCGGCTATGAATTGTGGAAGGATACTATTGACCTAAAATCAGTTTGGGGTTCTAAAGGCTGGCAGGTACAAGGCACTGAGGCTTTGCACCGTGCTTGTCTCATCCCGAATCAGATGTTGTTTTTGAATTCTTCTATTTTACAGACAACTTGCTTTGGATTGGCTACTTCTAAAAAATTGAATACTCCGACCATCCCTGAGTTAGAGGAATATTCTGGCTGGAGTAATAATACTCAGTTTTCGATTAGGGACTTGCAGACCCTATTATTAAATTCATCCTTTAACATATCCAGTATGGATCCAAAAGGTTGGCTGATGTGGCACAGAAGTGCCGATTCGTGCCAGCACCGTTTTCTGGGTTTATCTGATGGCTTTACACAGGTCAGACCTGATCCACGTTTTGAAATCGATCATTCTGTCACGACTTACTCTGTGGGCAAATTATGTCAGAATTGGTTAAAACATTCTCAATTGTCTGCAGTTAAATTACATCTTGCAAAGCTGAATGATGATGTGGATTTAAATGATTTCATTAAGGGCCCGGCTAGTGGTAGATCAAAAAGATGGATATATGCTATTTACAATGAAATCTGGAAGACATCACAGATTGAGGCTGCGACACGCCTTAGAGCTATAGATCAGGCGAATTTAGAAAAGGTGCTTGCTGTGGTAGATAATAGTATTAACATGCTTTCTTCCCGCATTTACACTTTGGATAATATTGTGTCTTCTGTAGTGGATATTGTGCATGATGAAGTGTCTGTGTTATACCATGGTCAGAATCAATTACGTTCTGTCATGCAATTTGCATGGACCCTTCAAACATTGAAGGCTGGCAAGGTGCCATGGACCTACATGAATGTTTCTTCTCTCTTTGCCCCCTTTAATTTGACTGACAAGCAGTGCTTGCTTTCCATGCGGGATGCTTCTTTTTCTATGTTACATATTGAGAAATTGGAGTCCTTGCCTTTTTCGGTGGCAGAGGCCAGCGATGCAACGTGGCTTATCCACGGTTTAATAACTTTGCCTTTTGCACTGTATAAATTTACAAATTGTATGCAATATGTTGCCATAGGTCGCTATGAGCCCTTAGGTAGTGCATTTCTCCATGAAGTCTGGTCCCTTCCTTTCACTTATAGATGTTTGAAAGACGGCCAGGAAGTTTATCTGAATGGGGAGGAGTGTACGGAAACACCAGACCATTCGCTGATGTGTAGGCATATACAATTGCACAGCTCTTGTAACCAAGACCGGCCTAACTTAGCCTGTGTTTTAAAAGGGACTCCAGTGCCTGCAATCGCCCCGACTTTTACCTTGTTGGGAAACGGAAGTTATTTACTTTTAAATAATGAAGATTGTTGCGGGTTGATTAAAGGGGTAGCTTATGTGGTAACCGTAACTGAGCGTGTCGTTTGCTGCAGAAATGTCCTGTACCCACCCACACATGAAAATAGGGAGGTATCCATTTGGCCACGCATCCCAACCTTGAAAGCAGAATTCAGCGGCATGAGCAGAATAAGGGCTCTATTGTCCCAGAAAGAAGTGGCATTGAGTTCGGCTAGGGAAACTTTCGTTCTTCACATAGCTAATACACGGACAGAAGTTCAGGCCCTTTTAAATACTGATTTACCGTTGCATTTCATCGAGATGGTACATTCTATCTTTAACGCGTCCTCCAGAAATGGGCTGGCGCATTTTTTTAAATCTGTTAGCAGTGGTCTTGTAACTTCATTTGAAAAAATCTTTGGAGTCATCCCTGCTTTCTTCCATTCCATTTTTTCGAGTTTATTTGGTGGATTCCCGGTTATCCTGGCACTAGCGGCAGCCGTTCTAGTGATTGTTTGCTTCCTTAAATATGGATGCCCCACGTGTGGAAGGAGCAGCCCAGCCCCTCCTAGCGCTGTTTCGGGACCGAATGCTTGAATATTATGGCACGCTGCCGCTTGCGATTTTAAGCACGGCATATGGATTATCGTTTCGATTTTCCTACTTCACCTGTGTTAAGCCTGTATTTCACTGCCTAAGCTGTGACTTCGATTGGGCCATTGATTTGTGTCTCTGCGGACCGGTTTCTCCTGAAGTCGACTTTAATCAACTGATGAGTCCCATCGTTACTCACGAGTTGGTTTGTAATGGCGACAGGATTATGGCCTTAGCAGCGATGCATGGACTAATGGGTCCTTGGAACGTTCTTACAGCAGCGCAGGATTTCTTGTCAATGAGCTTTCTTGAAAACCCTCTGAGTTGTCCTCTGATGGTAATAGAGGCTCCAGTGTTGGGAGAACACGTTTGCTCTTTTCCTCTTTTGAATTGGATGGCTGAACTGTTTTCGGATGAAGACGGTGATTTCCTGTTGGAGGCTGTAGCTGCATATTTTGCATATTCGGTCTTGCCTTGAAAAGACTTCCTGGTTTATAATGATGCCCCATTTTTTTGCATTTTTCTTCTCCCAGTCCTTTTGGCTTGAGTGCTTGTGACATTTTATAATTTTTGATTTGATTACTGCAGTTTTTTGAACTTATAAGATTGTTCATGGTTGTTGAACTCTGCTTTCATGAAGTTGCCCTTATCTTATCTTATCTTATCCGTCCTCGGATCATGGGGGGGTGTCATATAGCTACTATATATCTTTATAATGCGTTAAGTTAGCATAGGCCCATTACATGTTTAAACGCCATTTTTCCTTTTGCTGCTTCTGCACACGACACTTAATTGTTGATTTAGCTTTCAACCTAGTAGTTCGTTGTGGTTTACATGAGAATAATATGTTATTACTCTGATATCAGCTTTGCTCAATAAACTATGTCTGTACAGGGAGTGCTGAAGCTTCAGGAACAACAAGATACTGAATTGTTATGAGGTCTGATCTTCGCGCCTTCTTAGACATAACATAAGTGCAGCTTCTGCCAACTTTGGCTTTTAGGCGGGTTTTATATTGCTTTGCTTGAGGCACACACAACACACTTGATGCTGTTCGCATGCAGAGAGAGCTGGTGTATGCTGATGTGATCTCTTCATTCTAGGATCCTGAGGTATGGGCCCGCCCTAATAAAAACCCAAAGAGACCTTCTTAGCTATTAATATAACATATGTGTTAGGGAGGGTGAGAAATAAGTGTTGTTAACTCTTATTCATTACAGCATGTTAACATGCTGTCACCATTTGCTTTCTATGGACTAGTAACTATGCTGATAACTTTGCTTCTGATAATATGTTTCCTTGTATTATCTAAGATACTGCGCCTGAGAAGACGGCATTAGTAAATAAATATTTCAAATGTGCACGTGTCCTCATTTACTCCACGTTCTGGTTTGAAATGCTTGTATAACGAAAGAGTGCTCATGTGTTCCACGTAACCTGAGGTATTGTAAGCTCATGTTCTGGTTTGTCTAAACATTGGGAGTTTGTTATGACCAATGAGACACTGTAGCTAGCTCGGTAAGGGGTTTGTTGGGTACTAAGGTGAGTTTTGGGTCACCCTAATTCGCTGAGGTTCCAATCCTCTGTGCACAGTTCTGTGGGAGAACAGAAACCCTGCTACAATCCTGTGGATGGTGATGTATGCTGCTACTTACTCAACCTGTTTTGCCATTGCCTCTGCACTGGACTTGAGCCCTGACGATTGAAACCAATACAATGCAGAGGTTGGGTCCAGTCCTTCTGTTGCTGTTGTTGCCGGTTTTCTGGTTGATGATGTTGTTGGCTGCTGTGAGACAAGACTGCCCTCGCTGGAAGTTGAAGGTGGCACCCCAGAACTGCAGGGTGGGACTCAAAGTTCCAGCCATTGTTCTTCCAAGTCTCTGGCTTGCTTTACAATCCAACTCTTGCATTTTATAACATCCACTCCAGAAAAAGGAATGAAAGTGGGAGGAATTTTTGTGCACCGTTGATCAAGTAGTGTGGCACAGATGTACTCTTTGGGCTCAATTATGTCATGTTGCAGCCTTGTATTTCAAGCCATGTGAAGGACTAAGGTCTCAACCACGGCATGTGCTTCTGTGTTTTCATTCACACCTGTGGGAGCGAACCTTTCAGACACCTACTTTACCTGGACTTGTAGGAGATACAACAACGGGATAACTCGGCCCATCGTACTGTCTTTCTTGCTAACTTCCCGTGTGAAAACCTCAAACGGCAGTTGAATCTGTGTCAGGCATTTTACTAGGCCCCATTTGTCTGCATCCATGGTCATAGCTTTCCCAACTGCATACCCTCCTCTTTGAATGGCCTAGTCATTGATTTGTTTGTACTGATCAAACAGACGTTGCAACATGTAAAAGGTTGAGTTCCAACATGTTGACACCACCTGTATTAGGGCTTTAACTGGTGCTCTATTATTACGCGGAGTTATCCACAACTGCTTCCGGGCTTTAAAAGAATGGCTGAAATAAGTGTATATACTCCTGCAGGTGGAAAGTATGTTGCTGACTAGGTCTTCTTTTTTGAGGAAGTCTTGCACCACCAGGTTGATGCAATGGGCCAGACACGCTACCCTGAAATAACCCCTGTCTGACATGGCCTTGACTATGTTACTACCATTGTCGGTGGCAAAAAATCCAGTTCTGAGACCTCTGGGTCCCAGCCATGCATACACCTTGCTGTTAAATTCCTCCAATATGGCGAATATGGCCACTATTCCATGTTGCCGAAACGCTCTTAAAACTTTCTTCAGGGCCAAGACCTTTAGCCCCGCAAAAGAGATCAAGTGTGCTGTGATTCACATGTAATCAGTCACCTGACAACTGGTCCACATGTCAGTCATCAGGTGGATGGTCTAAACAACACTTTGCTGCAAAGCTTGTCCAACCAACTGCAGCACATCATGATGCAGCTCTGGATAAGCAACTCTGGCAAAATAGTTCCTACTTGGTATCTTCCGTTTTGGGCAGGTGGCTGCCACAAATCTAAGAATTCCACTCCTTCCACAAAAGAAAAAGGAAGGAGATCCAGCGCTAACGTTTTTGCCAGCTTCCCATTGTACAAACGTGTGGTTGGGTGGTTCCGCTCGTAGAGCCCCTCCTGCCTAAACATGCCCATGATAGTAGCCTTGATTTTCTTCTTTTCTTGGGGCATTGATGCAGGCGTCTTTTGAGAAGTAGATGGTAGTGGTAGATTTAATGTGTGTCGTTATGGGGGCAGTAACTGAATGCCGTTGTGTCTCCATCTCACTCTGAGTCTTCTTGTGCCATTGTAAAGTCGCTGAGGTGGGTGAATCTGCTGGAGTACTGCTAGGGACAGGGCTGTTTTATGTGAGGGGCCATCCTCATCTTCCTCATCATCATCACCTTCCACTGTGAGTAGACTTGTAGATGATGTTCCCCAGCATTCCTCACCACCACAAACATGTTCAGGAATTTTTTAAGGTGCTCTTCCCACTTGATTGTGTGGTGTTTTTTCATATTGGTCGTCTGGCCTCCACTATCATAATGTGTACCAGGCTTACCTTGGTAAACTTTGGTATGGCAAATGGTGCATACCTCAAAGTCCTCCCCCTCTTTGCTAACCGTAAAACAGTCCTACACTGGGGAGGAGTACTTTTTTACTGTGCGACTGACAATGCTTGAAGAAGAACTCGAGGTAGGTGGCGTGTCTTTGATTGCATCTCTGCTTCTCCTGAGGCAGGGGTTTTTGCAGGTCTCAACCGAGGATTTGCAAATATGGGACCTGGTGGCAGTGCTACCTGTACCACATCCCTAGGAGGAGGCTGAATAGCAATGTCATACTCTTCTGTGTCACCTTTTGTTGTGACTACCTCATTGTTGTCATCCTCCTCATAATCCCCTTCCATAAGTCTTAGTCTTTCTGGAAATTTTCTGTTCCCCTGCCTCTCCTGTTGTCTCCTGGTCTCTGCCGGGATCCACTCCCTCAATCAATCAATCATGCCATTTGTATAGCGCACTACTCACCCGTCCCTATCATTGTCATCAGAAGTGGTGCTTGGAGAAGAAGGTGCAGTAGTACTGTTCTTTTTTCTTGCTGCAGATCTGGGAGCCAATGATTCTAAAGAGGAGGTTCAACTTATTTCTCAGAAGGAAGCTCAACCTCCGGTTCTGCTCCAACTTCAGGAAAATGTAATATTGCTGGCTGCGGCTGCTGTCCACTTTGCTCTGTTTCCTGAAATGATTGTAGGCTACTTTGTGAAAGGGACAACTCCAATTCAACATCACAAGTCATCAGCGTCAACATAATTATACTAGCTGCCTCACTGACAGACATGTCCTGGGCTTAGGTTGGGGGGTGGTGCTGTTGATGAAGGAGTGCTGCTCTCAGCTTGCTTGACAGAGACCTGCGCGGCAGGCACAACCTTGCTGGGAAAGGTTGTGGTTGGCATGCCAGTGGGGGAAATCTGCTTCTTCTCCATCCTACTAGCCACTTTCTTGGCAGCACCTTTTTTGGGGCCAACTTGAAGCTGTCAGTTGGCAGTGGCACTTAGCTTCACTAGCTGCAGAGATGCCCGTTTTGCGTAGTCAGTCACACGTCACTTCGTGCACAGGCCTTCTGTCTCTTCTCTTCTGCACCTAAAATCAAACAAGCAGAAAGAATATCAGTGAAACATGGCATTGTTGCAGTTCAAGTAGTAGTACAAACAAATAATATGTTGTGTGGTTACTTGTTATTTTAAATAATTAGCAATACCGTCTAACTATCCACTCGTAAACCCACATCAAAATAAACATTCATTGTGTGCAGTACACCCAGGAAGGAACAGAAAGAGCAACACAACAACATACAGATGTAACTTTGGTTTATGGGCATCACGTTGGTATGTGGCACTCAGGGAGGTACAGGTGAGAATGGAATAATCCTTAGACAATAAATGGTGATGAGTAGGGCACCTATAGCAGTCAAGGTGTTGATGCCAGTTGTTAGAAAAATGGAATATGTGTTTTTTTAAATCAAAATTGAAAAAATACACATAAAAAAGGTAAATTAAAAAAAATTCAAATACTAAAACTAAACAAATTTAAAATGAAAAATTGAAATAAAACGTTTAAAGATAAGTGGAATTATCCATTAGCATATTTATTTATTAAACTGCTATCATTCTCAACCATGCATTAAAGCCTATGGCAAAGGGCAACACTGGCTGGACGGCTTGGACGCACAAAAAGGCTGCCAGGTAGTGCCACATGGTCATCAACAACAACTAACACTGAGAAAGGAGGCATAGCCGCAAACAACAAAGTCATGCCGGCTTATGTTCATCACCACCCCCTTTTCTGAATCGTTTTTGGCCACTATAGGTGTGGCAGGGTATACTCAGACATGAGTCCCTTGCTCACTGCTCCATCAGGATTCAAGCAAGCCGGGCCGACGACGCCTGAAATGCCAGAAACCGGTCCCCGGAAGCTTGTCTCCTTTCTGGTGAAGAATTGGCTTGGTAGTTTGGTCTGCCCTGTTCCCATGATGCACTGGGCCAGGGACAGACTAATTTGCATATAGCCAGGTTCTGAGCTGGGATGGGGCAGTGAGCTAAATAACGGTGATGGATCAAGCCCTGATCTTTGGACTTGGTAAGAGTGGTCTGCTTAATTCAGACACTCTGTTCATCACCACCCCCTTTTCTGAATCATTAATGTAATATACAGCATATCCTTTACAATGCCAAGCACTCCCCAATATCTGTCATATTCGTGTGAGGGATGGTGTGTGAGGACAGAGATATAAATTGGGCCTTGCTTGGGAATGTGTATCAGCAGATGTAAACAGTATTGCAGGAGGCATCTCTACGCACCAATTGTGGTGCATCTGTCCCATCTATACCTGCAGGTAAGAGGAGGCGGTTGAGTAAGGTCGGACAAAGCCAGAATAACAGGAAGAACTTGGCCCAACTGGGTTGTTGTCTGGCCCTTCTGTATGATAATCCCAAATGGAGTGCATGAACTCATGGCTGCAAGTGATAGATTGAAGCATAGTAAATTTAGGCAAACACAGGGTTCCATGCTCAGTGCGTCTACTTTAACTACACAAGGGTGAATAAGGGTCTCACAGCACATGCCTCTGCTGGTGAGGCGTTGGAGGGAGCATGTACATCATATGGCAGTTCTCCCTGAAAATCATGTAACATGACATCCCAGTTCACAGCTAACTGGATTTTGTGGAGGCTTAGGGTGTCCTCAGTATGTAGTGCCATGCTCTCTGCCCAAGCCCACATTAATAATGAACGTCTCCAAGCTGTAGAGTTAGGAGGTTCAGGCAACTTCCATCATTTCTTGATCAGTCATTTGGCCACTAACATACCTAGATCAAGAAAGTGGGAGGTTATTTTCTGCCGCTTAGTTCTGGGGTAAAGATGTAGAATACATACTTCCCAGGTATGTGACTGCTCGTGACCTGTGCAGGCAGCCAACACAGAGACAACTGATCGCCAATATGTGTGCAGGGTTTGACAGGTCCAGAACATATGAAGGAGATCAGCATCAGTGGTGTGGCATCTGGGGCAGTTGCATCTGTGTGGTGAAAGAATCTCTTAATTTTGGCAGGAGTGAAGTATGCCCTTTGCACGATGTAGTGTTGGGTGAGGCAGAAATGAGCCTTGCAGGGAATGTAGCTAGGACTATCCAATACCTTGGCCCATTCTTTGTCAGTCTAGAGGCGATTCCTGTCTGCCTCCCAGTGTTGCCTCAAAGGTGCTAGCGACACATCTGTGTGTTGTCGCAGTGAGACGGCAAACCATTTAGTGAGATGCCTCCCCCGCCCCATGACATGTGAGTATTGGATGGTTAGATGTGTTTTGCGCTCATGGGTCATGTCCCACCATCTTCTACCCAGGGAAGCAATCAGTGAGTTGTACAATAGAAATTAACCAAGATGCAGATCATTGATTTCTGTTAGTTTGTCGTAGGGCACTAACGTACCATCCTCATACAAGTCGCCCAAAGTGTGAAGTTTGGCATCTAGCCAGGTGGTCAGCTTGGTGGATGTGGTTATGAGGCAACTCAGCAGTGTCGCCCTGCAGAGGCAGTGCTGGCACGTATGGTAATGATGAGTGTGTTATGTATTCACTTCTGCGATAGCACCATATGCAACTCCCAGAAGTAACGGCTCAGGCAGTCTGTTTTTTAGCACAAAGGGTGAAATAGCTGAAGTATTGAGCTGCTCAACCAGGGCAGAGAGACAGAAGCAGTATTATTTAATTGGAGCCCGCTAGGCACCTGGCCACCCATTAAAGGTTGTGAGGCGAGGTAGTATTGTTCCATGTTCGGGACCGCCAGCCCACCCCGGTTAGTCGGCAAGTAGAGTTTAGTAAGGGCTACATTGCAGCGGGAGTAATTCCATAAGAATTTTCACAAATGTACGACAAAGGGGGGGGCGGGATATATATGGGCAAGTTGGTGAAATAGTATGATAATCTGGGTAGGGCTACCATTTCTAAAAGGGCTATCCAGCCCATAACCGGCAATGGATGTGGGAGCCAGAAGGATATCTGGGATAAGAGGACTATGATCACCGTCCCAAGATTGCCATCCAGCAGGTCTGCCCGCTGATGATACACTCTTATTCCTAGGTAGCGGAGGGTCTCAGATTACCACCTAATGTGAGTAACATTGAGAGTGAGAATAGGGTCAGGACACCCAAGCATAAATGACTAAAGACATGATTTGTTCCAGTTAACCCGCAGTCCAGAAAGGGTTGCAAAATCATTGAGTGTTTGGGCCAAAGTGGAGGGCTAGACCCCGCATCTTGAATGTATAATAAAATACCATCTGACTATAGCGAGACAATGTGTGTACGGTCTCCCAGTGGGATTTTCCAGTCTGCTCCCTGCCGCAGCAAGCGGTTCCATGGCCAGGGAGAAAAGCAATGGAGACAGCGGACACCCCTGGTGAGTGACGTGACAAACTGATATAGGAGTGGAAATGTAGGAGTCGGTGTTTACCCTAGCTGTCAGCCTTGTTTGTATACAACAAGCGGATCAAGCGGAGGAATCTGCCTCTGATGCTATGTCGAGTTAGAGTGGCAAAAAGGAAGTTCCACTCCAGGAGTAGAAGGCTCTCTCAAGATCGAGAACCAGACACCCAGAGTGTGGCCATTGCAGTGGAGAATAAGTCGAGGTCCTGAAGAATCGCCTCAGATTCAATGATGTGCTCCAGGCTGGAATGAAATTGTTCTGGTCCGAGTGGACCAAAGATGGAACAGATGGAGCCAGTCAGTCGGCAAGCACTTTGGCCAAAATTTAAAATCTGTATTTAATAGGGTCAGAGGGCTGTAGAAGTTCAAATAAGTAGGGTTCAGGTTTAGGTAATGAGACCAGCAATGCCTCACACGGCGATACGGGGAGAGTGTCCCCACTCACTCCCATGGGCACATACTCGACCAGGTCTGGTCCCTTAATCTCCCAGTGGCTTCGGTGGCAGTCTCTCCCTGCCCCTGGTCTGACCATGCCCTCATCTCCCTCTCTATTCCCCGTAATCCGGTATCAAAAACTCCGCATGCCAAAAACACCTGGGCGCGGAACTGGAACAGACTGGATCTTCCCTCCCTGACCTCTCTGCTTCAAAACTCCTCTCCCACCCTCTCCGGCTTATCATCTACCTCTCAAGCCAAGGCCATAAACACCTGGCTGGCTGGTGGCTGTGACTCAATGGCTCCCCTACGTCGCATATCCATCAGTCGACCAAAGGATTCTAACAGATGGTTTAACGACCACCTGAAAGAGCTTAAACTGAGCACCCGACGGGCGGAGAGGCAATGGAGGAAAAATTACTGTCCTTTATCAAAAACTCACTTTCTCACATCACTGGCCAAATATAAAACAGCAATCCTTGCCGCAAAAACTACCCACTTCTCTGCTAAAATAGCGTCCGCTGAAAATAAACCCAGGGAAATTTTTGGCATAGTGAATGACCTGGCATTCTCAGATCGAACCTCATCCCAAATCCCTCCCTCCCAGCTTCTTTGTGATCAACTCAACGCCTATTTCCTGGATAAAATCGTTACCTTCAAGGCCAACATTCCACCACCTTCACCTGCATTTGTTGATCCTTCCCCCCCACTGTTCAATGCCCTCTCACCTCCATTCCCCCCCTCACTCAGGAATCATTTCTGGCGATCCTTCCTAAAGTGAAGTCGGGGTCTCCGGCGGATGTCTGTCCGGCACGTATCCTGCAGCAAATTTACTCCTGCTGTTCTGAAACCCCCATTGTCTTCCTCAACAGCTCCCTAGCACAGGGTGCAGTGACCCCCGCGCTAAAGGCAGCCACTATAGTACCCATCTTGAAGAAACCTGGCGCGGACCCTTCCATCTTGGCCAACTATCGCCCCATCTCCCTGCTGCCCTTTTTGGGCAAGGTGATGGAACGCCACGTTACCGCGGTACTTAGCGCCCATATTGAGACCAATGGGGGGCTGGCATCTCGCCAGGCCGGTTTCCGTCCCAGACATTCGACCGAATCGGTTGTGGTCTCAGTCCTAGACAACCTCAGAAAGGGTATGGATGACAACAAATACCAGGCACTGGTCCTCCTTGACCTGTCCGCCGCCTTTGACACGGTGGACCATACCATCTTACTGTCCCGTGTCAGGGCGGCTGGAATCGGGGGATCAGCCCTGGTTTGGCTCTCCTCCTTTCTGAGGGACCGCACCCAGGCAGTGCGGCTAGGCAACTTCTCTACCACTCCCCTCCCTGTCACTTGTGGTGTTCCCCAGGGATCCTCTCTCTCCCCCCTACTTTTCAATCTCTATATCTTCCCTCTTATCTTCGCGCTCCAGCAGCTGGAGGTCACCGTGTACAACTACGCGGATGATCTCCAGCTCATCTTTGATCTGTCCTCCTCTCCCCTCTCTGTCTCTAACTTTCAGTCTACTATGACATTCATCAGGGACTGGATGAACCACAACCACCTTAAGCTGAACCCGGACAAAACCGAATTGGTTCTCACCGGTGGTTCATCCAGCCCCTGGAACTCTCTCTTCTGGCCCCCCTCTCTTGGGCCTGCACCTTCCCCCTCAACCACGGTCAAAACACTGGGTGTTAAAAGGAATCACCAGCTCACTCTCCACTCACAAATCAGCTCCGTGGTCTCTTCTTGTTTCCTCACTCTCCGCACCATCCGCTCTGTTTCCCGCTTTTTCTCCCCTCAGGCACTCAAGATTATCATGGCCGCCCTGGTGATATCAAGGCTGGATTATGCCAACGCCCTCTATCATGGCATTCCAGCATACAGCCTGCGAAGACTCCAGTCGATCCAGAACCAGGCGGCCCGGCTGGTTTACGGCCTCCCACGCTATCACCATTCCACCCCCCTTCTTAGGGAGCTTCACTGGCTTCCCGTAAAAGAACGTTCCCTTTTCAAGACGGGCTGCATGGTCTTCCAGGCCCGTCAGGGCACTGCCCCCGTTTTTATCTCTTCTTTAATAAAACCCTATGTTCCCACAAGAGAGCTCCGGTCTTCCTCTAAGTCCCTTCTTCAGATCCCCCGCTTCACACGTAAAAAGTGGGGTGGGGCCAACTTCTCCACCTTGGCCCCAACATTCTGGAACTCCCTCCCTGACCATCTCCGTTCTGCTACCCAGTATCTCTCCTTCCGTAAAGATTTAAAAACTTTCCTCTTCAATCAGGCTTTCCCCGCTTAGCTTTTCATTCCTATTTCTCTTGTCTTTTCCCTCAGTTGCCGATCCTGCTCACTAGCGCCAAGAAACCGCATGGTGTACGCTGCGCTTTAGAAATGTTTTAAATTAGAAATTAGTGGCAGCCTCAATTGCGGCATTGTTTAAACCATGTAAGTGGGTAACCAACATGTGAACATATGCCTCGTAGAACTCAGAGGGCAGGATGTCAGGCCCAGAGACACTGCTTGATGCCAGAACTCTGACGGCATTGCTTATCTCAAAACGTGTTACTGGTTCCTCTAGTTGTTCACGTTGTTCAGAGGTAATAGTGCGCATCTGGAAGAAGAAAGCTTCGAAAATGCCCTTGATCAAAGCGGATGGTCAATTCCTATAGAGACCTATAGTGTCGGGTGAATTTCATGTTTCATGTTGTGTATGTAAAAGACGTCCTGTATGATTTTGAAAGTGCTTGGATAGGATGTGGAGATTGCTCCTGGCGTATGAGCCACACAAATAGGCGCCCTGCTCGGTCCAAGGCTCCATCAGTGCAAGAGGAGTGTGCTGCATAGTTTAGGCATCTAAAGCGCTCAAAGAGAGTGGCATGTTCGGTAAATTTTTCATTTAGTTGTCGCCTGCATTATGGCTGCGTCACCGATCGCGTCTCCAGCTGCAGAAGCACACGCTCATGTATACTAATGGCTTCATCTAGTTGCTTGCAAATGTTCCAGCTGATACCTAGGCTCTGCCCCCTAGTAGGTACATTGAAGGCATCCATTAGTTTAGTTTGTTGTGGGTGGAGCCTTCATTAAGTTCGAAATATTCCGCTGCTGCAGCACCAAGTGCCTCCTGGAATGGCAAGTCCTCCAGTGCTGACGGATGGAGGCAATATGTGGGTATGGCTTGTGGGGATAACTCCCACTTGAATTGCAGTGATTGAGGGTTATGGTCCGAATGTGTACGGGCAAGGTAGTTTGTTTGCCCAAATATGGGGAGACGTGCTGGTGACCCTACTATGTGGTCAATGCAAATGTGTAGGTCATGTAGGGCTGAGTACTATGAGTAAACTTTCACGTCAGGATTGTGCACGCACCATATATCCACAAGTGACCAGTGTCACCACCAGACACACAGCACCCGAGCATTCAATGCAGCACAGTGCGTGACAGGGGGGGGAAATGAGCGGTCAGGTGTGGTGTCAAGGAAAGCATTGAAGTCACCGCCTATTAGCTACAGGACCTCACACCAATCAGCCAATATGCCAGACTGGCCATGGAGAAATGAAGTTTGGTCCAAGTTGGGAGTGTATAGTGTCCCCCGTATAAGTGGCTGCCCAATGAGGTGAGCTCATTTAAGTACATATCTACTACTGGGGTCCACCCTCACTTTATCAGCCAGAAATGGGGTCCCCACACACTCCCAGCTCAATACTCCCCATGCATAAGACAAATAGCCAATGGCAAATATCTGTCCACGCCAGCACCAGTGGAGGCAATCAGCCCCCTGAAGCATCAGGTGAGTCTTTTGCAGGAGGGCTATATGAGTGGATGTACATTTTAAATAGGAGTAGACTGAGTAACAATGCAAAGGTGTGTGCAAGCCTCTCATGTTCTACTCGAAAATGTTATTGTGGGCCATCTCCAGGTTGCAACTTGGTCCTGTGTGTAACAGGGTTGTGTGTGAACAGGGAAGTCTGCGGTGCTCTGGGCATGATGTATACGAGGGCTACTAAGGGGGGCACTCGATGTAGGGCAACTTAGCAAAGCTGGGGAAGAAGAGAAGGTGAACAACCCTAACTCATAAAACATTACTGGAGCAGATATGCTGCAGGGACTTGCCCAAACCATATAGCCAAACAGTGGCACCTACAAAAAGTCTCGGCCAGAGAAAAAGAGCCTGTTCAGCGAAGATGGATTTTACAGGACCCCTATTGTGCAATGTGCAGTGCACCAGTTGTGATTTACCAAAGGGTGTAAGCCAATAAGTTACAAATGTACTTCTTGACTGTGTGAGGCGTGAACTCTTGTGACTGATTGTATGCAGACCCAACTGGTACAGTTCCAAGGCAGGCAGGGCGTACAAGTGAGGGTTACTACAGACGATATCATGATTTATCGGTGGGCTGTGGATGTCATACCACCAACTTATGGATCAAGTTATATAATGTCATCTGCGGTGTCACGTTAGGAAGTGCCGGTGACATCACCCTAGTCGGCCATGTGTTTGAGGAGCCATCATCACTTAATGACTTCACAGAATCGGCGTCTTGATCTGAGTTGAAGGTCTGGGTAAGTATTGCAGCTGCTGTTTGCAAAGATTGCCCCCTCTCCGATATTACCTGCTTTTGTTAGGTACAGCTTTAGGAGGTGGAGAATAGCCGGTATGTCCTTTTCGGCCATGGCAGCAATTTCTGGTGACAGTCCGAAACTTCTTATTCCCAGCGGGTAGGGGGGCGCGAGGTCACACAGCCAGTGGTCTCCAATCAATCCCATGGATATTTGCAAGAGTCGAGGAAATGAGCATGTCCACCACTTGAAGACACGCTGCAAAGAGAAGTGAGTAGAATATGGTAAGCTTACGGAGGTGACGTTTCATCGCTTGGAAGAAGCTTCTTTGCTTTTGCACAAGCATCATGTAATCTGGGAAAAGCATGACCAGGATGCCAGTCACTGTGATTTCTTTCAGTTGCCGTGTTTTGCTGAATATGCTGTCCCAATCTCTGTAATTAAGAAGATGAAACATAAATTGCATGAGGTTAGACGGGAAACATCCTTTACAATGAAGTCATTACAACGACCTACCTTTACAATGCAACTGCCTTTACATTGCATGCCATTACAATGCATGTCATTACAATGCATACCATTACAACGCATGTCATTACAACGCATCATAAGTTTAGTAATGGACATTTTTTAGTATTAGGGTGGGTATGGGTTTTGGGGTACATGGGAATAGTAATTTGTACCCCTACACTATCCAACACTTTCCCTACTGTTGCACTGACTGGAGTGGGAATAGTCATTTTTACCCCTACACTATCCAACACTTAGTAATTTTCACCCCTACACTATTGGAACACTGTCGCACTCACTGGAGTGGGAATTGTAATTTTTACACCTACACTATTCAACACTTACCCTAAAATTATTATGCGTTGTGAGAGAGCGCAAACTGATTTACATGTATGAGTACATCACACTTACCTATAGTAAGCACAAGTCATGAAGAGAAATGCCATGAGTGCTAATAGTACCTGCAAGGATATTCAAAAATATATAGCTAATATAGAGATTTAAGTAGAAGTGGAACTAATACAGAAATGTGTGACATTATATGATTTTATTAGACGTGATTATTTTGAATCTATGTCGTGTAGCTGGTAACACATAAGATGGTCTGTGGTAAAACGCAGAACGTGGTAGGCCACAGGGCCAGAGCTGGAGCTAAAAGGGAAGGTGTTTCTTTTCACGACACAGATTGTTTAACGTTTTTGGTCATTGCATTAATGGGCCATGATTTATAGTAATGTTTTCTAAATAATAGAATAAGAGTTTTAACATGCTTTAATTAAATGAAGAAGTTGAATGCTATAATCATAATGAGAAATATTGTAGGCCTGAAATGTTTTAGCATTTATTTACACGTACATGTCTGGGCTGAGAAATGTTGCAGGCCTTTTTAGAAGTCTATGAGAGTTGGGTTCTTGGCGGCAGATATCTGTCTGCAACGGGAAAGGGGGGATCCAATTATAAGTGAATGAATAGAGGTCTGTTCAGTAGACGGCCCAGACATGGAGGAGGGTTTTGGAATGTTTAAGGGGTATCAGCGGGCCGGAGAAGAGTCTGAGAAGCAAGGTCAACTCTAACGTCTGAGGCCCAATACAAAGCATCATGGAAAAAGCCTGAAGTTGCACCACGTGAGAGGCGTTTCGCAAGGGGCGTCTCAAATGTTGTTGACTGTTTTGTATTAGGGACAGCACCCCTGGGTGGAGTTAGAGCAGAGACCTGAGGACCCTTTAGAGAGCGGATGGATAGGCAGTGAGGGGTCATGACTGGAGAACTTTAGGTTTTCACCAAGAGACTTAGAGTGGGTGACTTCCCTTGGGGTCATTCACTGCTGACACCTTTGTTAGGTTGGGATTTGGTTAAGTAGGGATACCATCTAGAACAGGGTAGGGACGCCTAACCTGTGTTTGTTTTCCTCCAACCTAAATGAAGGAGAGATATGCGTCTATGCTTATAGCTTTATTATTTTTAGAACTTGTGTTAGTGATTTCTGTTGCTCGTCTGAGGGCTTTTCGAGAGCACATGTATGTAATTGGACCTGTGTATCTCGTGAATCTCATTCTGAGATGCTTGTATTTGCAGCTCATTATATCTTTACAATAAACTTTTGAAACCTAGAAGTTGTCCGTGATCTTTGAGAGTAGAGTCCTTTATTGGGTGAACTAATTTGCAGATAGGTGTACTGTTTTCTTCCAAGACAGGCAACAAAGGTTCAGTCGACCAGATCGAGGTTTGGATCAATAGATATAAGGTATCGATCAAAATCTCGCCCTTTCAGTTGGTAGCTATAGAGGATGGTTGCCTTCTTGAGGACGGTGACCTAGGCCAGGTTAGCTTACCCCAAGGCCCCTAGAAATTGATGATCGGAAGAACAGCCCGCCGAAGAAGATCCGGATGACGTGAGACAGAAAAAGCAGCAGTATCGGTCGAGAGTGAGTATAAAGGGTTATGCGTGTTAGATTGCGGTGTTTTGTATTGTATCTATGTTGTAATGTCTGGCGGAGTTGAATGTCTGTAGAGTGACTGTGGAACAGGTTGTGAGCGCGCGCAACCGGTGGAAATCTTAAGTTCAAGGAGAGCTTAAGTGGTTCGGGTGTATCGGACACCCAGAGTAATTGTCAACTAGTGTGAAGGGGGTCATGAGGTACCATTGATCACCCAAAAGACCGAGATAGGGGGAACGTAAGAGTGAGTGCGTGAGTAACGGACGCTGGTCGGAAGTTACTGTGTGTGTAAGCAACCTATCAGAGAGACGATAGACATCTCGTCAGTTGTGTTGACAATTACAGATAGACTGTGGACGTACAGTCGAGAGAAGTGACCGCTTGGTCGGAAGTAGTCATTTTTCAGTGTATGAATGGGACGCATGCATAACCGGGAGACGAGTTGAGAAAGGAGGGGTGCTGCTGCGAAGCGGAGAAAAGTGACGTCAGGTGGTGTCGCGCAGTGATTGGCTGACCGGCGAAAGACCGCGCTGTGATAGGCCAGCTAGCGAACACGTCAGACAGGGTCGCGACGTGATTGGCCGATAGGAGAAAGACCGCGCTGTGATAGGCCAAGCTAGCAAAGCTGCGACAGGATTGGTGGATTGTCATCAGGAAGTAAACAGAGTAGCGAGGCTGGATTTTGTGCGCATAATTATGAAGTGTTTTAAATGGTTGAAAGCGCTGTTTAAGAAAGAAAAGGGAGGATCGTATGAAGGGGAAGAAGCCCCGCCGGAGGGTACGCCAGCTCGTTACATGGCAGTAAATGTTGGGTTGCATACGATCCTTTGGATATCAGAGTGGAGTAAGATTACTGAAGGAAATGAGGAACTGACGTTCCCGAAGTACGGGACGTTCAGATTAGAGGTGTTACATCGATTGAAATCAGTCATGACCTCAAAGAGACCCTTGCCTAGACCAACCCAGTTTGAAGCCCTTGATGCATGGCTTAGGGCAGCGCATGAAAGGAATATGAACAGACGACAAGAAAGGGTGAAACGCTCGGTAAGGGCAGTACAGGATGCCAGGTGGGATGCGGATGCTAAAAGATGGAGAGTGCATAATTTGGAAATAAATAAACTGTACCCAGTGTTAGAGGCGCCAGTAAATAAAAGTCCCCTAGAAGAAGATGATGAGAGCGAAACAGAGGATAGCTTGATAAACAGATTACTGACAGACAGGCCACCCCCGTATAATAGAGCAGGGGGGGAGGTCGAGAACACTGAAGGAGCAAAGGGGGGCAATGCAGGAGAGCATAGACCGCTTCCCAGTTCAGAGTGGGATCCTGAGCCAAAGAAAGAGTTGCTCCAGCCTAGTCAGGTGCAACAGGTAGTCGGTAGGTTTGTGGTACAAAGAGCGCCGGAAACGGAAAGCGCCACATCCTACCCATTACCAGATGCACTACAGGTACCTGTTACCATAGGTCCTATAATATCGATATATGACCAAGAGAGAGCAAAAGGGGAAGAACGGAAACGGAAAGACAGGGAAAGAGCAGAGCAGGCAAGGAGGAACGATACCACTAATTCCCCAAGTCAGATGCCGATACCCAGAGAGTGGAGTACCCCGATGCACACAGCAGGGGACCCAGGGGGAGATCCTGGGGGCCCCAGATGGCCAATGGATCTGAGGGGATCTGGACGAAAATCCTTTCAAGAGCTAAATGAGTACATGAAGCAGTGGGACGAGGCAGTGAAGGCTCAAAAGTGCATCAATGCTGCAGAAGCAGAAAGGGAAAGTCAGGACAGCCGAGCACGGACTCACTGCGGGGCTGGAGAGAGTAGCCCGGAGTGGGACTGTAGAGGGAGTAGGGGAGTCACCCATTGGGCCCGGAATGGAGGTAGAACAGACCTGGAAAACGGGGGCCCCGGGAGTAGAGGGGTGGCGTGCCCAATACTCAGTGAAGGGGAGAAGAGAGCGCAAGAGTACAGGAACAGCTTTAAGTGTCCACACTGTGTGCCTGGCACCAGAGAACAGAATGGGAGTTGTGAGAGGTCGCACCATAGTCCCTGTGATGACAGAAATGAGCGCAGCCCAGGGAATATGGGGAACCAGGAAGGATCGTATCGGATACTGAGCGATACGAGGCAAAGGGAGTGTAGCGACCAGAGGGAAAATAACAGAGAGATGTGCGGTGAGAGGAGAGAAGAAGACGAGAGTGGGCAGAGAGAGAGTAGGGATCACAGGCCCGTGTTCCATCACCTTCCAAGATCGGATGGCCGAGCATGGGACCTGGAGAGATGGGAGCAAGGGAGGCCACCCATTAACTCTCCTGAGCCCAAACGCAGAGCTCGAAGTTGGGATGGTAGGGAGACCAGTGAGCCCCCTTCAAAAGACATATTGCGAGCTGAGATAAAAGCCAAGAGACTTGATGTCTCCAGCTTAAGGTCAGATCTGGATGACATGGTAGATGGTACCCTGCCTTTAGAAAGAATGGAAATGTATGAACAGGATGAAATACTGTATATGGCAAAGGACATCACACGAAAGGCGAGAGCAGTCCATGAGAAGTTAGTCGAACTAGCAGGCAAATATATGGTGGACTTGTCAAGAACCAAAGCATTACAGGGTAACCACAGGCTACATTACTCAGATCGGGACCTAGATGAGAGGAGAACGATTGGGCTGAAAACACACATAAGGGAACTGATTACTGGAATAAGGACATGGAGGGCACTAGATAAGTGGGAAGAGAGGTGGTCCAAGAAAGGGACTGGCAGGAGAAGCATGATTGGTATGACACCAGGACAGCAGGGAATAGAAGCTTACCCTTTGCGTGAAGTTGCAAATGGGAACTATGTACATGTCCCTTGGAGTAGGGGAGATTTAGCTGCTTTTACCACTTCTTTCCCCAAGTTACGAGAGAACCCTGTGGAGTGGTACAAGCAAGTCGAGAGATTTGTAAAAATCTCAAAGGTCCTTTGGATAGATCTGAACACGCTGTTTGACATTGTAGTACCAGGAGATCTGTGGACAGCATGCAAGGTTAGCGCTGAGTGGCCCACAACGGAGCCAGAGAGAGATGCCAAGACTAATGGGCCGTCCGAGATTGTGATGGCAAAATTCGAGAGAGTGATGACTTGGCTGAAAGAGAAGGTGCCAATGCAAGACATAGATTGGGTCAGAATAGACCGAACAAGACAGGAACCCAAAGAGACAGTTCATGAATATTACGAGAGATTGCTGAAGGCGTTTAAACAGTATAGCGGCTTGGATGTAATGGATCCAAAAGACATAGGGCAATTTGTGTCCAAGTTCGTCCTGGGACTGAGACCGGATATTAGTTTAATGATTCAGCAACACTCGATCTGTTGGCAAAGTAAACCCCTAGACGAAATACTGAGATATGCCAGGTACTGCTGTGATGAGATAGATTCCAAGGCTAAGAAACTAAAAGAAAAGTTGATGGTGGTACAGATGCAAGCAGCAGGGAAAGGGGGACCGCAGCAACAGCAGCAAGGGACAGGTACAGGAGGTAAGAAGCAGTACAGTCAGAACAAGGGTAATGAGGAGAGTTCCACCTTTAGACCCAGAATAGACATAGCTACCTTGAAGAAAACGACTAGGTGCCACCAGTGCAACGAGCTGGGGCATTGGAAACGCGAGTGCCCTTACAATGTAGAGATAGGAGAGCAAGAAATAGAGGAGGAAGAGGTCCAGAGCGCACCTACAAAAGGGGTAACGCCATACCAAGGAAAGGTGCTCAAAGGGGGGGGGGCTCCTCCCCGAGCCCAGTTCCCGCAACCTCCTCGAGTAGGGAGTATGGGTAAGACCTATAGACAAATGCCCCTGTTTGTGGAAGGTGAAGAGTGCTATTATGTGGACCCATTAACCGGACAGAGAGTGGAAAGAGAAGACTGCACCCTTGGGGCAGCCTTAGAGGTAGATCAGAGGGGACCCTATGTTGAAGCAGAAGTAGCAGGGTGCCCTACGACATTTCTGGTGGACACAGGAGCCACTAGATCCACGATCAGATCAGCTGCAGTTCCAGACCTGCCCATGTCTGGAGAGACCATACAGGTGGTAGGGGTCGCAAACAGGAGAATAACCAGCCAATTGACAGAACCGGTACAGGTGAAAATAGGGAAGTACAGTGATGAGCACCAGTTTGTGGTTTGCGATTCAAGCCCTGTGTGTCTGCTAGGAAGAGACCTATTATGCAAATTGAATTGTACTATATATTGTACACCTCAGGGAGTGGAGGTATTGACTAATGATGATGATGCAGATTTCAAAGTTGCAAACTCAAGAATATGTGTGGAGCTGTACCCTACTTTAACAGTAGACGAGCTTCCCTGGGACTTGAGAGAGACAGTGGCATCAGAAGTATGGGATTTCACTGGGGAAGAGATTGGATTGGTCAAAGGGGTGGACCCAGTGAAAATTGTAGTGAAACCGCATGCTGAGTTCCCAAGAACACCCCAGTATAAATTGACTCCAGAAACGATTGCAGGCATAAAACCCGTGATTGAGTCCATGATTAAACAGGGAATACTGAAAGAAATCGTGGGTAGTCCATGTAACTCCCCGATTATGGGTCTGCAGAAACCAAATGGGAAATTTCGGATAGTTCAGGACCTTCGAAAGATTAATAACATAGTCGTTTCATGTTGTCCAGTGGTACCGAATCCATCAGTGATACTGTTTCAGATTCCATTCCAAGCTGAGTGGTTCACTGTGATCGATCTTTGTCAGGCTTTCTTTTCGATCCCTTTGGACGAAGATAGCCATTTTCTTTTCGCATTTAAGCTGGAAAATCGCGTCCTAACATGGTGTCGTATCCCTCAGGGGTATACAGAGAGTCCATCGATCTTTAACCAGCTTTTGAAGAAAAATCTTGAAAGTCTAGTGCTGCCCCAGAAGTCAGTTCTGGTCCAGTACATAGACGACCTCCTTGTGGCGTCAGAAACAGAAGAAGCTTGCAGGGAAGACTCCATTGCTTTGTTAAATCACCTAGCTGCCAATGGGCACAAGGTGTCCCCGGGAAAATTGCAGTACTGCCTGACAGAAGTACAGTACTTGGGACACAGAATTGAGAAAGGCAAACGAAAAGTGTCACCAGACAGGATAGAGGCGATCATGAAAATGAATGCGCCTCAGACACAGAGAGAGGTCAGGATGTTCCTAGGGATGGTGGGTTATTGCCGACAGTGGATCGTGAACTTTTCACTGAAAGCAAAGCCCTTGCAAAAACTGACGCACAAGGAGGTGAGTGATCCGGTACCATGGGACAAAGACTGTTTGATGGCATTCTTACAGCTGCGAGAGGACCTGTGTCGTGCTCCGGCATTGGGAATGCCTGATTACAATAAACAATTTTTTCTTTACTGTTGTGAGAGAGAAGGTTGTGCGTTGTCTGTGTTGGTCCAAATCCATGGGAATGCCCGTAGACCAGTTGCTTATTTCTCAGCTACTTTAGACCCAGTAGCCGCAGCGTTGCCCGGATGTCTCAAATCCGTTGCTGCAACGGGTGTCAGCATTGAAAGATGTGAAAATATCGTTATGGGGCACCCGTTAGAGGTGTGCGTGCCACATTCTGTTGAACTGTTGATGACCAGGACCAAAACACAGCATCTGACCAATAGCAGGCTCACGCGCTATGAGCAAGTTATTCTTGCTGCAGAGAACGTGACCCTCAAGAGATGCTCTGTTTTGAACCCTGCTACCTTAATGCCACTTCCAAATGATATTGATGATGATGATGAATATACAGACCATGACTGTCTCGATGTGACTGAACTATGCACCAAACCCAGACCCGACATCGTAGATGAGCCACTGACCGACCCAGACGAAGTTTTCTTTGTCGATGGCTCATGTGTAAGAGATGGAGTTGGGCAATTGAGAGCAGCTTATGCTGTTTGTACAATTGAAGGAGTTGTGGAAGCTGGGTGCCTGGAAGGAGTACACTCCGCTCAGGTAGCCGAGATTATTGCCCTGACACGTGCTTGCTTAGCAGGCAATCAAATTCGAGTCACCATCTACACCGACAGCCAGTATGGGTATGGGGTAGTTCATGATTACGGGCAGTTATGGTCTCAAAGAGGGTTCATGACTTCTTCAGGCTCTCCCATTCGCAATGGAGAGTTTGTGCGCCTGTTGTTAGAAGCATTGCAATGCCCAGCAAGTATCGCAGTTGTAAAGTGCATCGCACATACCAGAAATGAGGACTTTGTTTCGAAAGGCAATAGATATGCAGATGAAGTTGCGCGGTATTGCGCGGAGCAAGGTTACTCTTTCACAGAGGTGGATGTGGGTGGAATAAATGTAAGAACTGAATTAGCCATGATACTGGAAACTGTTGATACTTGGGATGAACTGTCAATCATGCAAGAAAATGCTCCTGATTCTGAAAAAGAAACATGGGAAAGGGCAGGATGTGTAATGGGTGAGACTCATTTTTGGGTCTCAGCAGACGGCAGAGCAGTGTTGCCCAATGAGATGGTGAGTCCAATGGCTAGACTCATACATGGTCCCGTACACTTAGGGAGAGATGCTATGCTGAGAGTGTTTAGACAGACTTGGTACAATCCTAAGTTTAGAATAGCAGCAGAAGCAGTGTGCCAGCGTTGTGTGACCTGCCAGCAGCTGAATGTAGGGAAAAGAACACCAGTTGCACTAAGTCACATAGGAAGGTCTGGAGGTCCATTCAACAGAATGCAGATAGATTTCATTGAAATGCCAAGATGCAACCGCCTCCGCTATGTCCTGGTGGTTGTTTGTGTGTTCTCCAGATGGGTTGAGGCATACCCTACACGTAGGTGCGACACCCTCACAGTGGCTAAGTTACTGCTTAGAGAACTTATCCCTCGTTTCGGGGTGCCGGCCTTTTTGGAATCAGATAGGGGAACACATTTTAACAGCGAGCTTGTGAAGATGATTTGTGTTGCACTGAATATTGACCAAAAGCTACATTGCAGTTACCGACCAGAAGCCTCAGGAATTGTGGAACAGATCAATGGAACGATTAAGAGCAGGATAGCAAAAGTGTGCTCCTCAACGACCCTGAGTTGGCCTGATGCCCTCCCATTAGTTCTCATGAGCCTTCGTAGTACCCCAGACAGAAGAACAGGGTTGTCACCACATGAGGTGTTAATGGGGAGAGCAATGAGGCTGCCATCTATTCCAGCTACTGCACTGTTAAATTTCACAGATGATATGATCCTGGACTATTGTAAGGGGCTATCTGACGCCATGCGTTCTGTGTCCCTTCAGGTGCAGGCTGCAGAGGTTCCAGCGTGCCAGGGCCCTTGCCATGACCTGTATCCTGGGGACTGGGTCCTGGTGAAGAAACATGTGAGAAGAAGCTGCTTGGATATTCGTTGGCGTGGGCCCTACCAGGTCATCCTGATCACAAGTACAGCTGTAAAGGTGGGAGGCCTGCCCAATTGGATCCACGCGTCGCATACGAAAAGGGTTCCAGCACCTCTGGAAACAGCTCCTCTCTCGGATGGACGTCCAGCTGAGGACCAAGAAGCCAAAGAGGGAGCTAGCCAAGCTGTAGAGGTGCCCGCGGAAGCAGGGAACGAGTCTGACCAAGCTGAAGACGGTCAGTACAACAGCGAAACTGAAGACGCTACAGAAGGAGAAAGTAGCTGGGAGTACGAGTCTGACCCTGACAGGTCTGAAAGAGAGCGAGAACAGACCAGAAGGAGAAGGAGTAGAAGGGCACGTGGAGAAGCAATTTGGCCGCAAAGAAGAAGTTCTAGCCTGAGGTCAACTCCAGAAGCAACCCTTCCTCCGATATCAGAAGACTCAGACCCAGAAGAAGGTGCTCAGGGCGCTGAGGCACCAGACCGAAGAAGGTCAAGAAGAGTGCGTGTGCCTAACAGAAGATACTCCACACCTGAGTGGACATATCTGGCGACAAATGTCTGTGAAACCGGAGACAGGGAGGATCCGAGCGGTGGTGGTGTCCAGTTCTGAGCCCATTATCACCGTGGAAATACGACTGTTGGTACCCGGTGTCGAACAAGAAGGGTCACTAACATTCGTGCTCCCCAGACCTCCCCGCCTCAGCAAATTAAAACATATGTTTCTTACAGAATTGCAATTCCCCGACTTTGGTACAACGATAACAGCACATGAAGAGCATACTCTTCGCATGGAAATATTGAACTATGCTATTGAAGCTGCAACCACAAATCTGATAGTTGACTGTTAAAGGATTTTGTAAATAAAGCAAGCAGAAAAAAGAAGATTACCTAGCGCCCAGGAAGCAGAGAATTTTAGGGAACCCCTTGAGTTGATGGAGAAGGGCTAAGGTTGTCTTTTTGAACTGTGAAAGGACTTTTGCGAAAAAGGCTGTCAGCCTCCAGCTGTGTGGATTCTAAAGACAAAAAAAGATTGAAAAGAGACTGTAAAGGAACGAGAGGAAAGGAACTTTTTGCAAAGATAAAGAGAGAGCTATAATATCTGACGAAATGGAGGCCGGCACCCCGAACCGCAGAGCTAAATATATAATAGGTACACTAATAGTAGGAGTGATAATATTAATAGCTTTAGTGGTAACAATTTCTTATGTAAAGGGACATGAAGAAGAGGTAAAGGTAACTGATGTGAATTCTGCAGAAACGCTTACACCCACTGTTGCTGGTGAGAAAAGGGAAAACACTCAAGAGAAGGCGTTATTGGCTGCAGAAGCCCGCAGGTTACATGTAGACGAGTCCCAAGGAGACTTTAGGTCGAATGCTTATGCTAAACTTTTATATGAATACGTGGATGCCATGGAGGTTAAGGATTGCTACGTCTGCATGCAGTTGCCTGCGTCTGTAGATGAAGGAATTCGCTATCATCACCTCCCTCTGACATATGGCATTACATGTAGCTTATTGCTTAGCATATTTTATGAGAGAGATAGTTTTGAATACTATTTCTCCAATTATGATTCTGTGTTGCCAGAAGTCCCGAATTATAAGCAGATGAATAAATGGGATTACTGGAAGAGTGAAGACAGATTGGCCAAGTTCTTCATTCCTTGGATTACCTTAGATACTTCACATGCCCGTAGAAATAACCTGACATGTAAGGTGTCAGAAGTCGAGAAAAAGTTCATAGGGCAGGTGGATGATCGTTACAGGAGACAAAAGATTTTGAAAAAATCAGGACAAGGGAAAATAGATTGGACCGAGGAAGAAAAGTCACACAAGAGAAAGGGTAGTAGTGGTCCAATAGCTTTAGATAAAACGCAGAGAGGAAAGTTATGTCTTCACCGAGCCAAAACGTATTATGAAAATGTATACGTGGGTGAAGTGGACTGTGAACATGCTTTTAATTTAGAGTACTACACTAAGGATTTCCTGAAGGGAATGCAAGTGATTCCAAATGTGTATTTTGTATGTGGAAGAAATGCTTACGTGAGACTACCTGACAACTGGTATGGATCATGTTACTTGGCAATTGTCTTCCCCAAAATATATCATGCACAAGACTTAGTGATCATTGAGGGTCAGACATCATCGAGGGGAAGGAGAGATGTAGGTGATGCCGAAATGGTTGGAGATGTCTTTGGAGCTATGTTCCCTCTTTTGGGAATAATCCTTAATGATGTTAAAATTAGACGACTGGCAACAGTTGTCGACAGGTTGTCTGCCAGCACTGCTCAGTCCTTAATGCTGGTAGAAGGAGAGATGCAATCGATAAGGGCTATGGTTCTTCAAAATCGGCTTGCATTAGATGTCTTATTAGCAAAAGAGGGCGGAGTCTGTAAGGCTTTGAAGGTCCAGGAATGTTGCACTTACATTCCAGACCTTTCGAAGCCCCTTGAGAAGGTTATTAAGAACATAACTAATATACACAAGGAGATCGAAGACTTGAGTAGAGAAAATGTCTGGGAAAAGGTGGGCCACGGAATGAGTACAGTTGGAGGGTGGTTTTCCACCTTAGGCAAAAGCTTTATTTGGTATATCCTAAAGCCTATCATCATAATATTGATCTGTGGGATAATATTGTGGGGATTGGTGAGGGTATTCAAATGGTACAGAGCAAGAAGGTCAGAAAGGGCCCAAAGAGAACAGCTGCAGAGATTGGCTGCCATACAAGATAATCAGTACAGGAGTCTGAGAGCTCTGGAAGCGCAGAGAATGCCAGCAATAACTGCAGTTTAAATGTTAGTGATGACCCCGAGAGGTCATCAAAGGGGGGAACTGAGAGAGCGCAAACTGATTTACATGTATGAGTACATCACACTTACCTATAGTAAGCACAAGTCATGAAGAGAAATGCCATGAGTGCTAATAGTACCTGCAAGGATATTCAAAAATATATAGCTAATATAGAGATTTAAGTAGAAGTGGAACTAATACAGAAATGTGTGACATTATATGATTTTATTAGACGTGATTATTTTGAATCTATGTCGTGTAGCTGGTAACACATAAGATGGTCTGTGGTAAAACGCAGAACGTGGTAGGCCACAGGGCCAGAGCTGGAGCTAAAAGGGAAGGTGTTTCTTTTCACGACACAGATTGTTTAACGTTTTTGGTCATTGCATTAATGGGCCATGATTTATAGTAATGTTTTCTAAATAATAGAATAAGAGTTTTAACATGCTTTAATTAAATGAAGAAGTTGAATGCTATAATCATAATGAGAAATATTGTAGGCCTGAAATGTTTTAGCATTTATTTACACGTACATGTCTGGGCTGAGAAATGTTGCAGGCCTTTTTAGAAGTCTATGAGAGTTGGGTTCTTGGCGGCAGATATCTGTCTGCAACGGGAAAGGGGGGATCCAATTATAAGTGAATGAATAGAGGTCTGTTCAGTAGACGGCCCAGACATGGAGGAGGGTTTTGGAATGTTTAAGGGGTATCAGCGGGCCGGAGAAGAGTCTGAGAAGCAAGGTCAACTCTAACGTCTGAGGCCCAATACAAAGCATCATGGAAAAAGCCTGAAGTTGCACCACGTGAGAGGCGTTTCGCAAGGGGCGTCTCAAATGTTGTTGACTGTTTTGTATTAGGGACAGCACCCCTGGGTGGAGTTAGAGCAGAGACCTGAGGACCCTTTAGAGAGCGGATGGATAGGCAGTGAGGGGTCATGACTGGAGAACTTTAGGTTTTCACCAAGAGACTTAGAGTGGGTGACTTCCCTTGGGGTCATTCACTGCTGACACCTTTGTTAGGTTGGGATTTGGTTAAGTAGGGATACCATCTAGAACAGGGTAGGGACGCCTAACCTGTGTTTGTTTTCCTCCAACCTAAATGAAGGAGAGATATGCGTCTATGCTTATAGCTTTATTATTTTTAGAACTTGTGTTAGTGATTTCTGTTGCTCGTCTGAGGGCTTTTCGAGAGCACATGTATGTAATTGGACCTGTGTATCTCGTGAATCTCATTCTGAGATGCTTGTATTTGCAGCTCATTATATCTTTACAATAAACTTTTGAAACCTAGAAGTTGTCCGTGATCTTTGAGAGTAGAGTCCTTTATTGGGTGAACTAATTTGCAGATAGGTGTACTGTTTTCTTCCAAGACAGGCAACAAAGGTTCAGTCGACCAGATCGAGGTTTGGATCAATAGATATAAGGTATCGATCAAAATCTCGCCCTTTCAGTTGTAATGGTATGCACTGTAATGAAATGTGTTGTAATGGTAGTTTTTAGGTTTCGCCTCGCCGAAAGGCTGCGTAGCAGACTTTCTGCGCAAGGCGAAAGCTTATGTCTAGAGATGTGTACTCATGTCCCGCCCCTCTGTTCCATTGGCTAGCTCCATAAATGGAGGCTAGCCATTGGAACAGAGATCTGTCCGTCATGGCCGGAGCAGATTCGTGGGCGTTCCGGCCATTTTTACTCATCCCGCCCCCTTGCGATTGTCATGCGGCGGTGGGCGGTGTTTATTTTTTTTTTTTTACAGCTTTGTTTTCCACCATTTCAGAAGTGTCCTTTGTAGGGGTGGGTCGCGCGATGTCCCACTGTCTGTTCCCGCCCCCCTGCCGCTGTCCGTGTGCCCGCACAAGGGCTGCCTGTGCTCCTGGAGGCTGTTCAAAGGTGTTCGAGGGAGGCTCAGAAATCTCCTGCCCTTCAGAGCGCCTGGAGGCCGGGGACCGGTCCGGATTCCTTCTCACCATTGTGGCCTGAGAGATCCCTCTGTGTGCGGCTGGTCCGCACAGAGGCGCATTCACGCGGTTGCACATCTGTGGAGCCCTCGCGCGCCTGAGGGAACAGAATGCTATCTGTGTTGATGTATATATCCCAAATGGTGTTTGTACTGGGCCCTAACAGGGGGATTTCAAAATAGAAGTGCTCACTTCATGGGCGTGCTAAGGCTGTGTAGCAGAGCAAACCCAATGCCGATCTTCGACGTCGGTCCATCTGAAGGCGACTTTAGCAGAGATCTTTAAATGTAGATCTTGTCAGAACATACTTAAATCGCGAAATTTGAATTCTGTTTACTTTGAAATGTGACTTGCCCGTTTGTGATTTATTTTCAGGGTCTGTTTTTTTATTTTATTTATGTAAGCCACGCTCCTGAAAATGAAGTCACTATAATGTACACTGCACTCATAATTATGTATTATAAAATAGGTTTAGTGCCTTTGTCCGGTTTGGAACCTATATTCTATAAAAGGCACTGTTTGGTTTTGGCCACGAACCTGGTGCAGTAAATGGAATGATCAGTGGGGGCGCAGACTCGTCTATGTGTTGTTTTTGTTTACCAACAGGCAGCCAGAAAGGTCGCTTGTGACGTGGTGGGTCACAGAACTTGGGAAAGGGGGTTAATCCACTGGACTGAAGGTGGACATGGCCATGCGTAATACTATGAATGCAGTCCGTGCTAAAGATCAGTCCTGTTTTTAATCTCATTATCTGCCGTAAAAAAAGAACTGAATTCGAACAGTGATTGGTTCATGTTTGAAGTACATAGTTCTGTGCTCGTCTAATAGGAAGGAGGCGCTAGTATAATGTTCATTTCCTACGTCACCAGAAGAATTCGTTAACGCTGTTTGTATACAACATACGCCTGTCTTTGGGTAAAATACGTTCACATAAATTTCGTTTGTAAACATGTTAAAGGCATATTTTCGATTATGATAATGTTGCCTGCCCACCTCTATCGTGTAGTTTTATTTTTGTTGCAGAAATACCTTCGTTCTTTAAAAGATGTTGGCGCTTACTCCGTCGGATAACGCTCACGCAGGTAGATAGATTATTTTTCGGGTTACCTAATGCGGACTCCCTCCACACCCTTCTTCAGCTACCTTGTCCCAGGCAGGGGTACGGTCCGGCTTCACGCCCCCGGTTCGTGGCTTCCAAGCCTATATTTCTGCGGTTCAATTTCCCGCATGAAGGATCCGCGGGGTTTCCCGCCACCTGAAGTATTTTGTGTGTAGAAACTGAACGAACCGCAAACCAATGCATCCAGCGCCTAGAGTCTGGAACCAAGCACTCCATTTGAAAATCTTCACTTTGTGATCGTTTTAATAGCTTCATATTTAAAATTCGAATGCGGTACTTTGAATAATTATATATATTTTTTATCGTGTCTTGAACATCTCGACGGTGGATTCGATTGAAAACTTGAGTAAAAGCTGCCGTGATCCTACCCCCTGCCCTTTCTTGTTTAAGACGCCGCAAACCAGGCTTGGCATGCGGCGCCTTTAAAACAAATCCATTTAATAAACGCAAATCGATGACTCCCAGAATTGAAAGTGATACTACATATTACCTGAAACAAGAAAGTTGACTTACCCATGGGGATCACCTGTGGGACTGGTGCAGTTGACAATAATGCGTACATTGTATTACGGCCACATTTCAACCCATGCTCCCCCCGCAGCGCACCTCAGCTGAGATAAACCACTAATTCGAAACTTTCTCGCGGTGGTGAGTAGAAGACTGACAGCAGGATATGGGCAGATGGACACAGCCCCCTCACTATTTTAATCATCCCATGAGGCCAAAGGAGTCAGATTAGCAAACCCTCTGGGGAAGATTTACAAGCGCCAGTCGTGCCTACAGACTTGTGTGGAAACAGAGGTGGTGAAAACAAGGACTCCGCTCTTGCGTTGCACCCGCCTCGCTCTAATGTGCAGGGGGTGGCTGCTGCTTAGGGTTTAGCTGCTGCGCAGGATTTAGCTGCTACGCTAACGCCAGATGGGCGCTAGTTGTGCTCTGTGGACTTGTGTGGAAGCACAGGTGGGGGAACTAGTGTTCGGTCTAGCGTTGCACCTGTCTCGCTCTTCTGTACAGGGGTGAGCTGATGTGTTAATGGCACCAGGGCGCTAATAGTACTGTGCAGACTAGTGTGGAAACAGATGTGGAAACGAGCTTAGGCAGGGTGACTTATCAGTGTTTGCGACATGAGCCCGGCACTCTTCTGGTGTCTGCAGACGGGGGCAGGGTGGAGTTCCTCTGAGGTTTATCCACGCAGCTTTTCCAGCCCTCGTCACCCCAACCGCCCTACCTCCTTGTTGAAACACACCTCACTAGGACAGGGCTTGATTGCAGGAAAGCCCTGCTCCATAACATGACCGCCCATCATCTACCCTGTCACAGTAATTCCGTTTAAGCCAGGGAGTGCATTGGTAGTAGTGTTGTACACACCACTACTGAAGCGTGCATTCCTTCTTAAGGTGCATGCTATATTTCCAGTTAATTGCAGCGCATTTTAAGGTCACATTCCTCAAATTTTTTTTGCAGTTGTATATAGCGCAAGCTCCGTCCCAAGGTATGGGGGCGCTATACATGAGCGCCAGTTATGTTACACAAGGATCCAATAATTTTTTGATAGGCACGAGGAGATTAAGTGATTTGCCCAGAATCACAGGATGTTGAGCCATTTGCCGTCAGTGTCGCCCTTCCCTACATACCGTCTCCCTCAGCGGGTCCAACGCAACTCCGCAAGGGGACTCTGCAGGACCTGTGCTCACTCACCTGAACGTGAGATGCAGGCATCACAGACTGTATAAGTGAAACTCTGTCTCAAGGCATCCATCTGGAAACCAGTCATCCCAGGCCACTCCAACCCTCATATCTTGCCGTTCCTCCACTCTTGTGCAAGGTCTTCCCAGCTCCTTCGCCCACACCCAGAAGTTCTGTCACAAATACGACTCCTCTCCTCCCTCGTACACACAAACCCAGCAGTTTCACCACAGTTCTGCCTCCTCTCTCAAGGCCACCGAGTACAATCAACTATAGACAAACAGGCAGTTTTTCGTTTTAACATATGTCCAGATTTGTGTCGCAATGTATGGTGGTGCAGTGTATGACTGGGCGTTCGAGACCAAGTGAGTTGGGAAGGGAGCATGTATTGTATTGCACAGTCTTGAATACACTACCTCCTACAGGGACGCCTGCTGACTCTCCTCTTGATACTCTTCTGCAGGAGTAAATGCACAAGCCAGTTTTCATCGTAGTGCAAAATGATAACTGAAATAGTTGCAATACAAATCGCATTTGCGAGAGATTAAGCTATTGCCATTGTAAATGACAATGCCATTTATTTATCTGTTTTCAAAACCAACACATAAATAAAAAGTTTGTCATTCACAATGCCAATAGCTCAAACTTTTCCAAAGGCGAAACCGTTGCATTGTAAATGCTTGTTAAAAATGCGTTGTAATGGCATGCGTTGTAAAATCATGCAATGTAATGGTAAATGCGATGTAAAGACTGTGTTGTAAAAGCATGCATTGTAATTGCATGCGTTGAAATGGCATATATTCAGTTAGACACCCGAAGACAGTCTTCGTAGTGGCACCCGATGGGCACGCTCAACCGCAAAAAATGAGGACAGCACAGCTGTGGGTACCAGCTCACAAATCCAGGCCTCAACATAAGCCAACACATCCTGGCCCTCTGTGCTTTCTAGGTGGCCCACCACCCGTATGTTGTTTCTGCTAGACCGCCCCTCAGTGTCCTCCACCCTGCTCTCCAGGGTGCCCACTCGGTCCAACAATGATTGTAGCAAAGTCAAGTTTTCTTGTGTGGTGGGCTGTATCTTGACCCGATTGAGTTTGCATTGTGTAGTTTATCAGCTAATTTGCGGAGGTCTGCGCATAAGAGAGTGAAATCAGTTGTCACTTTGTCTATCTTGCTTTCGAGAGATGTGCCCGTCTGATCAAGAGCAGTTCCAATGTTTTCCACCGCTAGCAGGATGATGTCCAGTTTGGCACTGTCAGAACACAGACTGGTTAACAACTAACCTTAGAAGCTGGATACAGCGGGAGCGATGAATGATGCGTGTGTAACCCTATCCCCACGATGGAATGACCTGCGAGTATATGACTACCACTCAATGATACACTCATGATAGGGGAAAAGGGAAAAAAGGGACAAAAGAAACAATAATGATGTGGCTGCGAAAACATATGATGCAGAATGGACCTGGAGTTGGAGGCTTCACTTCTGCTGTCTAGCCCTCTGTTCCCTGTAGTAAAAGACAAGCACAACACATATGTAACAGTCTCAGTATGTAGAAAGAGCAAGGCGCATTAGAATTATGCGAAGGCGCTTACGTTTAACTTTGCCGTACTAATCCTCATGTAAAAAACACAAAATCCAAAAATAAAGCAACGAAAGAAATAAGCACTCCTGTAAATGAGACCAAAACATAAGTGTGCTTAGCTTGGTAGAAGCAGTCCAACGTAATGAGAATGTCTCCCCCCTGCAGGGTTAAATCCAAGGAACTGGAAACTATAATAAACTAACAGGAGTTGCCACGCTGTTCATGTGTGTTCGTCTGACAACAAAACAAAAAAGGTTGCACAATTCTCCGAACCTCTCACCAGCTCATGGTAATGCTTGAGTGCTTTCCGAATGCCCCAAGGGAGACAAATGGCAAACTGCCCTGAGTCACTCAACGGCACGTAGACGTGCTCCAGCGCTTTTGTAAGTGGTTCCCGGAGAACAAAAAAGAAGAACTGCTCCAAGCCTCTCAATGGCTCATGGTCGCGCTTCAGCACGTTGGTAATACCAAAAATCAGCAAAGGAAAAGACACATAGTGTCGAGCCTCATAACGGCTCGTAAACGCACTCCAGCGCGATTGACCTGGAAGTGTGTAGAGTCTCACAGCTGATCGCAATATCGCTCCAGCGCATCCCCGGGAATCTGCACAATGCCGGCAGGAACGGAAGGGGAAGACGGCAAGATGGAGACGTTGAACATGAAGTTTCCTAAACCCAGTAAGCAGCAACACAATGTCTGAAATGGGCTATCCAGGTGAATTACTAATCATGATTGACAAGCACCGGGATGCCAGTAGGCAGTGCTTAAGTAGTTCCCTGTATTAAGACCCATGTGATTCTCTCTCCTGGAATTATGGGAGATGTAGTCCTACCCCACACATTCACCATTCTTCCTGTTCCACAAATTCTTGTGCCTAGTATGTGTGTTCCCCATGCTATCTACACCTAAACGTGACAGGCCCTTAGCACAGACATGGATCTACTGGAGAATTCCATTGAATGAGGAACACGCAGTAGGCTGACACGTGTGCTCGGGTCTTGTGTCTGAGTAGCATGTAATTTACCAGCCCAGGGTACCTCTAGCACCGCTTTACTTAAATTAAACGTGCCAAATGGGTTTAGGCCAATTTCACCATGTTTAAAGAAGAAAGAAAAATAACGTTATCACTGGTTAGCAGTGGTAATGTGTGCAAAATCCTAAAGGGCAACAAAAGTTGGGTTCAGGAGTGCTGAGGCAAAAGGTTTAGGGATGACCCGGCAGAGAGGGCCAAGTCCAACATGCTCTTTCTGACCCCTTCAACTGACTCCTGTGTACTCCCTTGTCTAAATCTACTTTTAGATCACTTGTTGCTTTCCGGAAGCTGCCAGATTGGAGTGCCTTAGCCATAAAAAAATCAAATTTTGACCCCTTTTCTCCTTGAATTGTAGTCTTTCTCCCAAACTCTTTTTTTCTAAACCCTTGAACATTTTATATTCAACATGCTTTCCCTCTGCATGTTCACTCAAAGACGTGCTAATCATCTACAATCTCGTTTTTGGACATGCTGCTCTATTGACACTGCGGTAACCTATAACTCAATTCAAATCAACAATGTCTGTCAAAATGGCCTCCCCTCTATCCTGATCCTACCTGGCTTATCAACAGATCAACATTTGACACAGGCAACCATCTGACTACTTATAAATGTTGCTTCTAAATTGATTTTTCTCTTCTTCCCATCTCAAGATCCTCCATTGGTCCTCATTCCTTGTTACTCCCACACCCCAGTGATTCTAACCCCCACCCACTCTTGCGCGGCCTCTGGCTACTCCCTTCACAGCAGCCTTTTGATTCTTTGACAAAATATGTTCAGCAAAAAATGTGAAGGCTCTGGCACCTGCAATTTGCTGCTGTACTGCTCATCTTTCAATACAAGATTTCTCACACATTTCATTTTTTATTAACCTCTCCAAGATTGGCGTCCGCCATCTTGGAATGGTAAACAAAAAATAAAGTAGTAGCCACTTAGCTGCACATCTTGATACTTACCGCAGATACAACCATTAAGAATAATCTCTACCACCTATGTACCCTTAGCAGCTGCTGATTATGTTGCAGACTAAAGTGTGTACTCATTTCGCGGCTGACTAAATTAAACAAGTTTGGGTTAATAAAACTATACCTCATGCATGGGCAATATGGCAAACAATTTGTGGCCCAGTAGCAAAGCCATGTATTTTTTATTGTCTCTCTATTGTCTATGGCAGCAGCTGTGCAAGAACTAGTTGAACAAGTCTGTATCCTCAGAAACATGAGGAGCTGAAACTGCTCCTGTTATCAATTCGCTCTGAAGGAAATCGAGTGGTAGCTTCCTCTTACTGCACCGATGGCCAACAGGCTTACACTTCTCATGTTATGTGGGGTGCCAGGCACCACTCACACCTTTCCCCAGCTGAAATGCAGCTAGATTGTGCCTTTCTCCTGCTCAACTGCAGCTGGATTGTACGCCATCCTGTCTGATGAAATAGGACTGGTCTTCAAACACCAGGCCTATGAACCGGAGACCACAGACAACTCCGCTTCTAGGTCCTGCAGCCCTCAGACCACCAAGTGGGCCTTAGATACCGCATATGACAGACACTGCAAAGGCCAATTGCTTGGCACAGAGGGGATGTCAGGGCCCACAGCATGAGGAAGGTGCAGCAGAAGACTGTAGTTACATACAGACCCTTGGAGGATGTTCTACAACCACCATTATCAAGCAGCTGCTATGCCCGCCCCCCCCCCGCCCCCAGTTTAACCCGGGTAACATGCACACAAGAATGACTGTATGCATCCAGCCTCAAGGTCAGTTAAATTTAAATTATCATATGTTACTGTTGGTTTCAAGATTTTTTAGCTGATGTTTGAAATAAGTAATTATTCAAATGAAAGAATTAGGATTGCGATACATCTAGTTTTTATATACATGTGTTTCATTGAAGGTGTTGATGGCTGCCTTGCAGAGGACATTGTGGTGTTGATTATATATTTATTGATATACTATGCATCATCTAGTATCATTGCGTCTTACGGCTCAGCTACAACCGGTAAAATCCACACACTTCATTATCTGTGTTAGTACTTCAGATACTTCATTTAAACAAGCATTTGCAATGCAATAGGTCTCGCAGTTACGCGAGTTTAGGCTATTGGCATTATAAATAACAATGCCTTTAATTTAGGTTTTTAAAAAGAAAACAAAAATAAAAGGCATTGTTATTTGCAATGTCAATAGCTTAAACTTGCGTAACTGCGAGACCTATTGCACTGCAAATGCTATTTTATTTAAGCCTCCTTCTGGGCCCATAACAAAGGCCAAATTTGAGGGGTCATCAGGCCTCCTTTTGTTTGAGTCTCTTGGCTTGGAGCAGTCAGGAGCCTCACACCTGATGCAAATGAAGTGGAGGGGAAACAAAGGCTCACACCTCGTTAACACTTCACACATACTTAAGAGAGGTAGTTTTCCCTTTGTTCAGTCCATTTTTAGGAGCTAGGCATGCACTGTAAGAACGTCAGATGTGTTGGTCTTTCCCAGTATTTACACAAAGCAAATTGCATTTATATAGAGCTTACTACACAGGAGGCGTTGAAATAATTTAAGTACCTCTATTTTTTCTTGTATAGCTCTACTCATCCCAATGCAGGGTGTTTTGTAAATGAATGTACAGAATGTGTTTCATAAAACGGGGGGACTGCAAGATGTAGAAGTCACATATCATTTTCCATAGTTCACACTGCTATTAGCCTCGCAATGCACTCAAACGTACACATGATAGACCTGCTAAACATATATGTGAGGGCTTTAGATATGTCACTTCTTGTGATGCCACTTCCTGTAAAGTCGTGGCTTCTGATGCCACTTTCTATGATGTCAATTCCTGTGATGGCTTGTGTGATGTCGCTGTGATGTTGCACGGCGTGATGTCGCACACCCTGATGTCACTTGCATAGGGCACGGGGCAGGTGTGACAAGATATTTTTTTACACACTAAGCCACCCCAGGCAGATGCCAGCCATATACAAGCACAAAGAAAACGGGGTATGAAACAATGTCTTTCTCACTCTTTCTGTCTTCTTTTTCTAGCGCCATCATTCCTCGACCTCTTGTCACGTCTGCCACCTTTCCCATCTTTCGACCCTCCATTCCATCTTTCCTCTACCCTCTCCTTCTCTCTCGACGGTTCTCTCACACCACCATAAGCGTGCCTGAAGATATTCATTTTGCTGATTGACATATGCAGCTTTTTCTGAAATTTCCCAAGCTAAGAGCCTGTACGCCAGAAAAAATATTTCTAATTTCTGCGTGAAATACAAACATGTTGCATTCGGTGGAAATAATTCCTCATTTCCATAGTGTTACTGGAAAACGTGCCTAAAACCTCGACGTTTCCTGTCGTTGTTCAAGGCTGTACATCCAGTTCACAAATAATTAACACACTGTGATGGATTAGAGGTGGCTTAATTTGCCTTTGTTTCTCCGAGGACTTCTTTGTTCATTAAAACCATTTGTGAATCCTGCTGTTACCCATTGGCGACCTAGATAAATAGTTTAGATGCAAGATGGCAATTCCCCTACTTAGGTGCGTCTTTAGAGCATACAGCAAAATTGTACATCATGAAGGCATGTGGGAATATGACGATAAGGTATTAGGCGGTGCTCTAAATATTCCTTCCACTTCCGCATACAACAAAGGTGTTCCCTACTATGTTCTGAACACAGTCAGGGCACACAAGCCATCAAAGCGGTTAACTGTAAACAGACTGTGTGATCTTGAGCAGATACCATACCCCTCCCCATTCCTCCACTTTGGCTCGGTCTCCATAAATAGCAGAATGGGGAATCCCTATGAACAGGATGTGTAGTGTTGTTACCAGCATTCACGCACTTTTGTTACGCTGAGAAGGCGTTAGCTTCGCAGCGCTGTGCTTAAGGCGCTATCTATGCTCTTAGAATCGTTAGACCGTGGCGGCGCTTGTCAACAAAAGCGTGCTAGCGCCAGACATGCCATTTCTTGTTTGTAAAAAGCGCCCCCGGCTGCTCCTATGTGCTACAAAACACATCTAAATGCTCGCTGACAAAGTACACTTCCAGGATGTAAGCTTTGCATGCATTGATTCCGTCTCCCCAGCAGGCGTAAGCGCTTTCCTTCTAATTCCTGCTTTCTTCTCCACCTCTGATCAGCGCTTGGGGTCAGCCTGTGATGTTTCGAAAAGCAGGACATAGTTTTTCACGGCGAAGAACTCTTTAGTTCCCTCATCATTTTACGGTTCGCTCGGAAGGGTTGGCCCCCCTCCTTCCCACCTCAGACGTTTAGTTTCAGCTCACTAAATAGCCTGTAAAACGCTCGGTGGGGAGCGGAAGGGTTGAGTTATTCCAAAGGAAGAGAAACAAGCAGTCAGCCCGCACCGTGCAATAAATAGACAAAACTGAGTGCGGCGCCGCTTCACGAACACGGCGCTCATTTTTTTTAAATATATTTCTTAACTTTAACACTGAGCGCGGTGTCCTTGAAGTGGGCGCTGCGCTCAGTGCTAAAGTTAAGAAATATATAAAGAAACTGAGCGTGGTGTCTGTGAAGCGGTGGCGCACTCAGTTACAAAGTTAAAAAGCCTGCGTCAAAAGAGACACTCAGCGGTGCGCATGCACATCGGATGTCCAGCCGCTAGCTGGAAGCAGAAAGGAGACGCCATGCGCATGAACATCGCCTGTCCAGGCACGCACATGGTTTGGCTCCTTTCGCTAGCAAAACCGACAACTATAGTCTCGCCAAGGCGAAGCAGCGCATGCGCTGGGTTCGCTAGGCAAGACCTAAAAATGGGGGAAAATGTCTACCATTTAGAGGGACTGCCCAGTGACTAACGTCACTATAGGTTTCAAAACCCAAGAAGACATCCTCAAACTATTGAACATTCTGGAATCCTTACTGTTAGTGGTAAGTGGTGGTTATCTAGTGTTGGGTGACGTGAGCATGTTTGTTTTCTTTCACTACACAACACTTTTAAAGGGACCATCTCCTGAACAATTTCACATGAGGCCTAAAACTCAAACAGACATCCTCAAACAAATGGGCCTTCTAGAATCCTTATTAACGGTGACTGTTGAAGATGCAGGGTTCAAAGATAACGGTTTTTCTTTCACTGTAGACTTTCTTTAAAAAGCTATGGGGCCAATGGTTTTAATATTGTCCATAAAGCCAATTAAACATCAGTAACCAACAAAGGGGTATGGTTGGATTTTGAATCTTCCAGGTAATGCATCATTGTATAAACTGAAAAATATCGTTTGTTGTTGATTTTTGGCACTTTTAACAGGTCTCTTTAGTGAAAATTTCACAATATGTTTGGAATCTCAGGCAGATATCAATGATCATTCTAGAATTGTTATTAGCAGTGGTAGTGTTACAGTCATAAAAAAGTGTTTGCTGTCATAAAAGAGTCCCTTTAAAGAGGAAACCAAGTGAATAATGCCATCATCAACCGGTAAGTTCTACCAACTAGCATCAAACCAAGGGACATTCAGAATCTATATTATTAATAATTGGTGGCTATGCAGGATTTGGTAAAGAGAACAGGATGTTTTGCTTTTCCTAAATGGCATAGTTTAAATTGCCCTCTAATGAATGATACGAGATGCCTAAAACTCAATCAGACTTCCTAAAACAAAAGACATTTTATAATTCTAACTGGTGTGATTGTTAATATTGCATTGCTGGGATTTCAAGTCTGGTCTCTGGGCAACTTTTAACTGTCTTATGTTGAAGACCAATGGTGGCCAACCTTTTGCTATTGTTAGGCTTTCTTGTGAATCTCATTTGCTTGCTTCTATTGTGATGGCAAACCTTCCTCTTATAGTCTTTGTCAATCGCCTGGAACATAGCATCTTAACCATTCTATTGACTGGACGACGTGTACCCTTCACTGCTCGCAATCCTGGAAATATTTGTTCTGTTTCTTTCAAAACTGCATGTAAGTTGTGTTTTCTTTCCATCGCCCATATTTATTTTATTTATTTATTGAAGTTTTGTATAGCGCTAGCTGGACCCGGGGGTATCAGAGCACTTCACAGCAAATACAGATATGCAGCAAAGAAAAAACAGCAAGCAGGAAATAGAGTCTGTGCGACAGTAACTTGAGCGCAATAAGGGACGGAGATAAGGAGTGAATCAACCGGCTCTGGGTTCAGAGAGAAAGCGGACTTCCACTGTCAGGCGTGGGGTTCTCCTTAGGCACCAGAGTGTTCAAGGAAGTGGGCTTTGAGTAGCGATTTGAATTGCGGGAAGGAGGCGGTCATTCTGATATGGGGGGAATGGAGTTCCAGATCCTGGGGGCATTCCCCGCAAAGGATTTATTCGAGGTTTTTCGTTTCTGTGATTTCAGAGGGATGAGTAGTAGTGTGTTGGAGCTTCTGAGGTTCCTGGACTGACCCGCCCTTTTGAGTTTGAAAGCCAGGTATTCCGGTTTGCCTGTATGCAGGGCTTTATGAGTGAGGCAGGCTGTGCGGAAGTTGGCTCGTTGGTCAATCGGGAGCCATTTCAGTTCTTTGAGTGCTGGGGAGATGTGGTCAAATTTCTTTGTTCCTGTGACCATTCTTGCTGCTGCGTTGAGGGTGGAGGTGAGAGGTCCCAGGTGCGCCTTGGCAGTTCCAGTCAGCACTGCGATGCCATAGTCTATTCTGGAAAGCACAAGTGACTGAGTGGCCTGTTTCAGGTCTTTGAGGGGGGAGGAAGGGTTTAATTTTGTATAGAAGTTTCAGGTTCAGGAACGCGCTTTTGGCGGCTTTAGAGATGTGTTTGTTCATGTTCAGTTTGGAGAAGAGAGTGATTCCTAGGGATTTTGCGGAGTTTGTTGGTGTTAGAGAGACATTGAGAGCATTTAAGGCTTTGAGCCATTCCACTATTTGTGGGTTTTCATCTTTGTTCGAAATTAGGAGAACTTACGTTTTTTCTTCATTCAGTTTGAGGTGGTTGGCTGTGAGCCACTGTTGGACCTCCATGAGTGTCGCATTTAGTCTGTGAATGTCTGCTATTGAAGTGGTTTTCAAATAGAGTTGTGTGTCATCCGCGTAAAGGTGGAAGGGGATATTGGAGTTCCTTAGAAGTGAGGTGAGGGGTTCCATGTAGATGTTGAAGAGTTGTGGAGAGAGTACTGGCCCTTGAGGGACTCCTCTGCTGATGGGGATGGGGTCAGATTCGAAGCTGTTGATCTTTATTTTTTGAGTGCGGTTGTTAAGAAAAGAGGAGAACCATTTTAAGACTGTCTTTTCGATGCCCGCTCTCTCTCGGAGGGCATTAAGTAGGATGGTATGATCCACAGTGTCGAACGCAGCCGAGAGGTCAAGGAGGATGAGAAGGCTGCATTGGTTGGAGTCGAGTGACATGTGCAGATCATCTAGGACATTTAGGATTGCGGTTTCAGTACTGCAGCCCTTTCTGAACCCTGACTGGTGAGGGTCCAATAGATTAGAATTCTCAAGATGTTGGATTAATTGTGAAAGCACGCATCTTTCAAGAATTTTGGCTAGGAACGCAAGGTTCGAGACCGGGTGGAAGTTGTTCAGGTCAATGAGATCAAGGCCAGTTTTTTTTAGAAGTGGTGTGACTTGACCTAGTTTGAGGCAGTCGGGGATGAAGCCCTCGTTCAAGGAGCTGTTGATGATCTTGGCCCAGATAGGGGCTAGAGTGAGCTTCAAATCCTTTGTCAGTCTCGAGGGAAGTTGATCGAGGGAGTGAGATGAGGGTTTAGCTGCGGCGATAAGATTGCTTATCATTTCTTCCTTAATCGGCTGGAAGGATGACCAGTGGATAGACGGGTTACTGGGGGGTTGTGGCTGGGTGTAGGACTCGTGCTGAATGAGCGATCAATTTTGGCGATTTTTTCATTGAAAAAACTTGCAAAGTTTTCGCACAGGGTCTTGGATGCTACTAAGTTGGCTGCCTTAGGGATGGAAGTTTGGTTCCTGATGATGTCAAAGAGTTCTTTGGGGCGGTTTTTGGCATTGTCTAGGGCGGAGCAGAAGAAGGATGACTTTTTGCTTTTGATGTGGGTGTAATAGTTTTTGCGAGCTGTCTTGAGTTGGTCCCGATGGAGGGCGGTGGGGTTGGTCCTCCAGGTTCTTTCCAAGGATCTTAGATGTCTTTTTTCCTCATTAATGTCAGACGAGAACCAAGAACTAGAGGGGATGCTTCTGGGTTTTTTTAGTTTCAGAGGTGCCAGCTGATCCAGGGCGAGCTCCAGATTGGAATGGTAGAGCGATGTGAGATCCGAGGTTGAGAGGGACTCCGTCGTGTTCGGGAGGAGTGTGCTGAGACCTTCTTCTAGCTTGTCTCGGGGGATTCTGGAGGTGTTTCTAACCCACTTAGGGGGGCTTAGGTGGGTGGGAGGGATAGGGCCGGCTGAATAATATGAAAGAGAATGATGTGGTGGTCTGACCAGTCCACCGGAATGATGTGATCAATCGAGATTGCATTTTTGTTCGCAATGATGGCATCCAGGGTGGCTCCTCTGTAGTGCGTTTCCTCTGAGCAGTGTTGGGTCAGATCGTTGGCTTGCAGAAGGGTGTTGAGAGATTGAATCAGCGGGTTATTGGATTCGTTCCATCTGAGGTTGAGGTCGCCTAGAATTAAATTGTCGTCGTTGTTAAGTGCTGATTGGGTGATGAGATCCGACAGCTGAGTTCTAAATTCGTTGGAGTTTCCTAGGGGATGGTATAGGAGATGGCATTGACGTGAGCTCTGACAGTGAGATTTAATGTTGACCTACAGGCATTCAAAGGAACTGTACAGGCAGGAGGGAGCTTCGGAGATGGAGAGGTCATTTTTGTGGATAATTGCTATGCTCCCACCTTTGTGTAGGGGCCTGTCTTTGCGGATGATTGAGAAACCGGGCGGGACCACCATGTCCAGAATCGGGAGGGATAGGGTGTTTAGCCATGTTTCCGTGATGAAGGCTACATCCAGGTCATGAGAGAGGATGGCTTCGGCTATTTCCGTTGCATGTTTGACTGCGGACCGGCTGTTGATAAGCATACAGTTCATGGGGGGGTCTTCTTTCGCTTTTATCTTGTCAGGCTTGGCTCTGGGTATGGAGGAAAGAAACGGTGGAGGTCTAGTGGCTCTACGGGGGGGGTGGGGGTCTCTACCCACTCCGGTGATGACTTGTATCGAAGAGGTGAGAGTCGAGTTCGTGAGTGGGGCCTGGGCTGTCTGGTTCGGGGGGAGTTCGTACGAGGCGACGAGTGCGCTCACTTCCTGGGGGGAGAGGTTCCGTCAGGCCTTTAGTGCGAGGAGGCAGGGAACTTGGGTGTGGATGAGCCCGGTTGGTGTTGGGATAGTCATTCCTGGGGGGGGAGGAGGGATGTGGAGTGGTGGGGATGGAGGGGAAGGCAACTGGAGATTCCCTAGGGCAGATAGGGTTTCCTTCAGGCCAAGGATCAGGGTTGCGATCTGCGCTTCAATAAGGTCGAGGCGATGTGACATCTCGGGTGAGGGGGAGAGGAGGGGAGGATCTCTGTGGGGGGGAGGATCTCTATGGGGAGGGGGCTGAGAGCTAGTTGTGGTTTAAGAACTGGGGAGTGGGGGGTGGGTGTCCTTTGGGGATGTGTGGGGGGCTGGATACTAGAAGTTAGGGAGTGATGGGGGTAGGACGGGGGTAGAGGGAAAGGGGGAGCTGGGGCGGGAGAGGACGCAGGTTTGGCAGAGTGGAAGAGCAAGGAAGGTTGGGGAAACTGGGGTGGATCTCTAAGGGCGGAGGATTGGTAGCTAGGGGTGCTGTAGGAGCTGGGGAGAGGGGAGTTGGAGGTCCTTTGGGGATGAGAGGGTGGCTGAGTAGTGGGAGGTTGGGAATGAGGGGTGGAAGACGGGAGTTGTGAAATAGCGGGAGCTAGGGCTGATGGTGACGTCTGATTGGTGGAGTGGCTAAGTAAAGTAGTGAGGAGATGTCGGGGTGGCAGGGACATGCTCTGTGGACTGGGAGTTTGTACGGAGCTAATAGGTGGGGAGGTGGTGATTTTGTGGGGGTAATGGATAGTAGCCATCTTAAGTGTGGGGAAGAGGGAGTCGGAGAACTCTAGGTTCTCGTATTTCGCCTGAATTAGAATGGTGCCATTCTCATAGATGGTGATGGAGATGTCTCCGGTCAGAGACTGTTGGATCAGAGGGGCGATAGTTAGTTTGCGATTATGTTCGGTGAAGGTGGTTTTGGAGACGGGGAGGGATGAGTAAAAGATGGTTGCCCAAACGTCAGGTCTGTTGGTGTGGAAAATGAGGTCCATTTTCCTCTGTCCTCTGGTTGTGCAGTGGTAGGTGTCAACAACTAGCGTTTTGGGGTGTAGCCTAATTATATTCTGTTTGAAGCGTTTTTTTGCTTTGAAGGAGAGGCTGCGTGGGAATGTAATAGCGAAGGTGTTCTGCCCTTGAGGAGATAGGTGCTTAGAGGAGGGGCAGAGATGCGTGTCTGGTTGTGCGGTCGGAGGCATCTTAGCTGGGCTGAGGGGGAGGTGAGACCTCCGGGGCAGGAAAGGGGTAGGATCGATGTAGAGGTATAAGCGGGGTAGAGGTAGCGGGAATGCGCTAGGGGAATAGTGTAACGGGGATGGTTGCGAGGGGTGTGGTCGGTGTTCACGAGGGGGGTAGGGGAGGGCTGTCCAGTGGAGTAGGGGGTTAGCGCCGGGGTCCTGGGGATATTAGGAGTCAGAGAACGGTGGTCAGCATGCCCCGGGGCGAGCTGTGACAAAGGAAGACGGGCGTGTTGTTGAGTAAGGTGGGGGACAGATGTCCCTTGGAGAGAGAGGCCGGGTGAGTATTGTAGGTGAGTGGTCTACTGCGGGTACTGGTGGAAGCACTGTCATTTAGGGCCTCTGAGGTCCCTAGGCTGGGAGAGATTGATACGCTGATGTTAGTGCCTTTGTCAGCCCGGTTTCCCTGCTCAGTTAGCTGATCGGAGTGAACTTATCTCACCAGAGTTAAAGTCTTGGAGCTGGTAAAAGAGTCTGAAATGGTTAGAGCAAGTCCATGAGCCCTGCTCAAATATTGAGGTCGGGTCAGGTCCCAGAGTGGGGTTAGAACGGGAGAATCAGGTCCAGTTTCTCTGCTGCAGTGATGTCTCGGGTGGCGGACATATTAGGGTCAGGCAGCCCTGAATGAGAGCGAGTGTTACGTAAAAGCGTGGGGGGCATGGAGAGGCGCCCCTGTGAGATGCCCCTAGGGTCCGCTTGCTGCGGCGGCGGCCTTTTTTCCGGTTTTAGGCTCACCTGTGGCTTTTATAGGATTACAGTTGTTGGCGGTCGGCCATCTTGGAGCCAGGCAGCCCAGTCAGTGAAGCTCGTCGGGACCGGTGCGAGGTCCGTCTTCTGACGTGAGGTCTGCCGCCTCTCGTCGATGTCAAACGGCGGTGTTTGGGTGATGCGAAGGCATTGCCACTGCCTACGGACACTTCAACTTGCGGCTCGGCACCGCTCCCATATCTTCTGCTTTCCCCCTCAAACACCCACTGCATGTTCCTGTTGGTCCCACCTTCCCCTCCCCAGCTTATCCATTGCATCCCCTGCCTCTTTTTCCTTTTAATTTTCTCCTCCCCATCTCAAGATCCTCCATTGATTCTCATTTCTCCACTCCCTGTTGCTGCACCTGCACCGACTTCTCCTCGATGCACTCCTCCTTTCACCCCCCCCCCTTTCTTCCTGTGATGGTCTTCATGTTCTTTTTTATTTATGAAAAAATGCTTTTACAGCATTTTTAAGGGGCCCTCAATCGCAATTTTCTGCCAGGCACACTTTTTTCAAAATGCACTTTCTTGCATATTTAACTAGAGGTTGAAGTGCATTCAAAAAGTAAGGCAACCATAACGAGTGCACTGGAGGTGAGGGCAGCGAATTTGGAATTGAGGCAAGAAGAAGTATGTGAACTGTTAGTGTAAAATTTAAAAAGATTGGGAACGCCATTCCCAATAGATCCCACCAAATTTAACCACTGTAGTTAACATACTTTTTAGGTCGAGCCTGTCCCATTCCGCAGGAATGGATAGGATCGAATTCATGTCGGCAAAATCCTCTTCAAACTAAGGGGTTTCAGCCCGGCGTTTTCTTGCAGTTTAAGTGAACATGCACGAGCATTCACGGCCAGGGCTTCTCCTCCCCTAGCAGCACTCCTCCCACACCAGCAACTCCCCCCTCCCACACCAGCACCTCCCCTCTCTCTCCCCGCAAACACAGCCTTGCCGTAGCAGCACTCCTCCCACACCAGCACCTCCCCCCTCCCACACCAGCACCTCCCCTCTCTCTCCCCGCAAACACAGCCTTCCTTTCATTTCTCCTCCCCCTCCCCAGCCAGCTTCCCCCAGGCCGTGTTCCCTCAGATATGCTATTGCATATCGTTTGCTACCTCTTGTATTTTGTTGCTCTTGATACTTGCACAACTGTCACTATTGTCTCATGTAACGTAACGTTTGCTTTTGTAACATGCTCACTTGTAATTTTGGCTTCATGTATCTAAAAACGCCTCCCTCGCGCTCCTTTCTCCCTCTCTCCCGCTGCCTAGTCCTCCCACCCCCTCCCTCTCCAGCGCGCGCTCCACTCGCATCTGCCTGCTGCTCCCCCGCCCACCCCCCCCACTCCCCCAACCAGCAATGCCGAGAAGCTTGTTTCCTCTAAGAACATATCGTTTGCTACCTCTTGTATTTTGTTGCTCTTGATACTTGCACAACTGTCACTATTGTCTCATGTAACGTAACGTTTGCTTTTGTAACATGCTCACTTGTAATTTTGGCTTCATGTATCTAAAAAAAACGCCTCCCTCGCGCTCCTTTCTCCCTCTCTCCCGCTGCCTAGTCCTCCCACCTCCTCCCTCTCCAGCGCGCGCTCCACTCGCATCTGCCTGCTGCTCCCCCGCCCACACCCCCCACTCCCCCAACCAGCAATGCCGAGAAGCTTGTTTCCTCTAAGAACATATCGTTTGCTACCTCTTGTATTTTGTTGCTCTTGATACTTGCACAACTGTCACTATTGTCTCATGTAACGTAACGTTACGTTTGCTTTTGTAACATGCTCACTTGTAATTTTGGCTTCATGTATCTAAAAATGCCTCCCTCGCGCTCCTTTCTCCCTCTCTCCCGCTGCCTAGTCCTCCCACCCCCTCCCTCTCCAGCGCGCGCTCCACTCGCATCTGCCTGCTGCTCCCCCGCCCACCCCCCCACTCCCCCAACCAGCAATGCCGAGAAGCTTGTTTCCTCTAAGAACATATCGTTTGCTACCTCTTGTATTTTGTTTGCTCTTGATACTTGCACAACTGTCACTATTGTCTCATGTAACGTAACGTTTGCTTTTGTAACATGCTCACTTGTAATTTTTGCTTCATGTATCACTACTGTTGTCCGCACTATATAACAAGCATTGGCATAGCCAATAGGTCTCGCTTGTGGGACCTTATAAGTATTTAGTTTTGCAGCACAATATCCGAGTTGCATAATCGGATATTGTGCTGCAAAAGTAAATACTTATAAGGTCCCACAAGCGAGACCTATTGGCTATGCCAATGCTTGTTTAATTTTTCGCTTCGAGATTGGCATTCACCTTATTGGAATGGTAAATAGAAAACAACCCAAAAAGGTGATCATATCATGCCGTGAATTAAATTGACCATGCGCTAATCCTGAACAATCAAAAGGGTAATTAAGTGAAATATATATGTGGGAATAGATGTGGATTAATATCCCATCAGCCTGTTTATAAAAAAAAGAGTCCTCCCAATAGACAAGATAGAGAGATATTTCAAATTGACTCCATATAAATATATAAATAATGGAGTATGCTCGATAATCGTTTAGGAGTGATGGGGAATGTGTGCATTCTTTGCTGGGTATATTGGTGTGATTAAAATAAAAAACTGAACTATGTATATGTAAATATGTTCTCTGTACCCAAGAAAAGTAATTATATTTTATGTATATATTTTATAGATGATTGCTGTCATATATTAGAGTCCTGAAGAAGGTGGTTATATCGATTTTCATCCACCGAAACAATGTCGACAACTATATGCTATTCAGCAATTTTAAAACTTGTGTGATACTTGTATTTTCTTTATGAACTGCATATTGTGTAAAGTTTTTTTTTACAGTTTTTAAATGTGTTTTAACTTATGGCATCTAATGTATGAAATATACTGACACAGAGAGGAAAGGGAGATGGTTTAAGAAGAGAAGACAAATACCTATGTCTAGTAAAAAAAAAACCTGTGTTTTTAAATAGTTCTTGAATATTTCCTTGAAATTATGTTATGTATACTGGGACAATACAATAAATAACATGCATCTTTGCATATACTTGGGTTCAGAATTATGAGTCTATAGAGTGACTGAGGTATGATGAATGAGAGAATTGAATATTCTAATAAGGTTTAGAAAGTGTAGGGTATGTGGGGGATATTTTTGTGATTATATTATGCTGTGTGAGGTGACACTTGCTCACATGTTATTTATTGTGCTGGGCCGCCGTAGCATAATGATACATATGCAGTGAATGGGTGATAACACATGCACTTACATATATCAGAACATTTTTCTCGTTTTACTACTGCTAACCACCACCAGCAAAAAGCATTGGCAAAGCCAATAGGTATCCACTGGCACCCAAAAGGCGAGACCTTTTGGCTTTGCCAATGCTTGTTCTTTCTGAACAGAGTCTCCTTCAGTGACATCAGATCATTTTTCAGTTTATTTTACCACCTCGGTGTCAATGATACACAAATATTTACTTTCTTTCCTACTTTCTGCACAAATCTATAGTTTCATTTGACAGATTATTTGTTTGCTGTCCTTCTCTGGACGGCACTCTCATATGGATCGTCTCAAAAACAGAGGTTCTCTCGTTTTCATATTCATGCCCATTGCAATCTGAGCTTCCCACGAATTGGATTCTTTATTTTACTACCTCCTCTTCTCACTTTTCGCTCTCTTGCCCCATACTCCTAGAAACATCTCAAGGAACCTTGATACTCTATTGAATGTCAGCCTGTGCTTGGACCTGTTCGTGGCCACCACAGCTTGAACATTTGGACCTAAAAGTCCCTTGCTAAATGCTGATTATGGAGAATCAAAATTTCGCTGGAAAAAAATCTAATAGAAATGCTGATTTGTTGATTGATTTATGTCCATAAATAAAAGCATGTGTGTGCTGACTAACGTGTGATTTTATTGTGTGTGCACAACAGAGAAGTCCTCTGTTTGGTCCTTGGGTAGCTTTATGTCCGTTAGTCTTGGACCATCCTGGGAGTCTGGATATCTGCTATGCTTGCATGTGTGCTTGTATGTGCGTGCAATGTTGCGTGACGTGAGTATGTGCGGCAGTCTTGCTCCGTGTGTTGGGTTCTGTATTCGTGTTGGTCTGTCAGTGTTTTTGCGCGCTATTTTTACGTATTAATGGATAGAGTATTACCACGAGAGCACATTATACACAAACCAAGCCTATCGGCTTTGTCAATGAGTGTTTATTCACAACGCGATTCTTCTTCTTGACCTTTGGTAAAGTTAAATCCAATGTGCATTTTACGAATGTATGCTTGTTTTATTCTCAACATGGCAACGCCGAACTGCTTCTCTAACAGAATAGCACATCCATGCTTTGTAATAAGGTGAAGGTAAGTTCGCAAGGTGGGAACGTGCTCCTTAATTAATGTTTACACATTTTGTCAGGTAATACCTACAGAAGTGAATTAAAGTTTGACCATGTACTTTAAGATACTAGGTCAACACCCCCCGCGTGTGACTTTCTACGAATATCTTCTAGTATTTCAGAAAACGCGCCACGCTAGCTGGCTGTGTCCGCCCCAGCTGCTCTCGGCACCCAGCCGCACCGAGTTTCCTCCCTTCCCAGAGGCCGCGGCCGACCTTCCTCCCAACCCAGCCCCGCGGCTTTCGCCGAGCTCCCTCCCATCTCGGCTGCCGGTTAGGAGCTTCCTCCCACTCCCAGCCGTAGGACCCGCAGCTCTGCTCCCTCCCAGCGCCGGGATCCGCGGCTCTGCTGCCTGCCTGCCCCGGACCCAGACCAGACCCAGGACCCGCTGCCGGGCACCTCTGAGGCCCGCCGGACTCCGGAGCTCGCCTCTCCCCTGCAGCGGCTCAACAGCCGCGCATGCCGTCTTGGCAAAACTTTTTCCTGCTGCTGGCCAGAGATATGGAAAATGGCCGCTTAGAAGAGTGCAGTTTCCTGCCTGTTCCGCCTGCCTGCGTGCGCTAGTGTGACGGGGAGCGGGGGGTTCAGGGGGGGTCAGTAACCCCAGATACCGCTTCCAAAGAGAGGGGTACCCCGCCGAAGCTCTCCCCGAAAATGACTCGATGGGTCCCCACCAAGAAAGAGGAAAAATACGGCGTGGGTGAGTAGGAACACCAGTTCATTAGTTTGCTTTTCCGGTTTTTCTTTGCTTTTTTGCATTTTGTTTTTTTGGGACTGCTTGCACCCGGTTAGTGGGAGACCAGGCAGTATGTCACTACGCCCGGGAGGTGCTACCACCTCCGTCAGGCTTCATTCGCATAAAACATATGTCCGGGAGGTTTTGCGTGTGTTTACCATTGAATCCCAGCACTAAATAAAAGCAGCCTGGGGTTGTGGTTACTCGCCAGGCACTGTCCTCATATAATCAAACAACATTTGCACTGATTTCGAGATTCAGGAAGTGTCTCTATTTTTGTACTATGGAAAAAAAAACGGATTACTTCATTTTAAACTCTGGTCTAAATGTTAAGAAAAAAATCAATATTGGTGGTGGCTGTTGGGCGAACTTGCCTTAGTGGCTTTTCAGAGCTTGCAGTTCCCTGGCATGGGTGCACCATGCTCCTTTAAACTCCAGTGGCCGGGGCGTGTTTACATTCTCATGCTACAGACATACACGCTCAGACGCCAGTGTTGTGGGGCTGGCGCACTGTTATTGTACAGAGTGTGTGGGGATGTCTGACAATCCCACAAGCTGCACCTCTCAAAGGAACGAAAGCGACTTCAACATTGCCAGGCGTTTTAAAGAAATTCTTGTGCGTGAATTATTTAATAGTGCACAATTTAGAGTGATGCATATATGTTGCAAAGTTTGGAGCCACGCGTTACAAATTAACATGTAAAAGGTATTTATAAGTGCAATGATCTGATTTTATTATGTACTGAAGGAAACTATATGCAAATAAAAACACCGACATCTTTAGCGTTTCATATAAGCATCACTCAAATCCTCATTTATGCTCTTACTTCTGAGCATTTAAAGCTGTTTTTATCATTTCGCAGTTCATTGGTATCTTCAAATCTCTCTTTCCGAGGAAGAATTAATCCGACCTCTCAATTTTCCAAGGCCCAGGCGTGTGTGGGTCATACAGGACAGTGCTTTGCATTCTGTGAATTGTAGCCCTGATTTTATAATGGTCTAAATAGAACAATAGGCCCCAAAATACAATTCAAAAAACCTTCGCTGGATGAGCTACTTACACATGTATCCAGAAAACTTTGGCACGCTGGACTTTGCATTTATGCTTCGAGTATTTCCTGTGCTTTCAAGGCAGTTTCTTATTGGCATGACAAGGGACTGAGTAGGACCTGTTTAGGGACATTTGACGGCGAACCCAGTCTTCTGAAATTGAAAAAAGTTCTTGAATGATAGTCTATGTTGAATTTGACATTGTCCAACCCTCCCATTCCAAATCAATCATTTCATTTGTAAAGCGCGCTACATACCCGTGGGGTCTCAAGGCGCTTGGGGGGGGGGGGGAAGAGGGGAGCTGCTACTGATCGAAAAGCCAGGTCTTGAGAAGTCTTCTGAAGGCCAACAGGTCCTGGGTCTGTCGTAGGCTGGTAGGGAGAGTGTTCCAGGTTTTGGCGGCGAGGTAGGAGAAGGATCTGCCGCAGGCAGTGGTTTTCCGGAAGCGTGGAACTGTGGCGAGGGCGAGGTTGGCAGAGCAGAGGCTGCGGGTGGGGGTGTGGAAGCGGAGTCGGTCGTTGAGGTATGCTGGTCAGGTGTTGTGTAGGGCTTTGTGTGCGTGGATGAGGAGTTTGAAGGTAATCCTGTTGTTGACGGGGAGCCAATGCAGGCCTCTCAGGTGGGGTGTGATGTGGATGCGTCGGGGGACGTCGAGGATCAGTCGTGCCTAGGCGTTCTGGATGCGTTGCAGCCGTCTTAGGAGCTTGGTTGTTGTTCCTGCATAGATGGCGTTCCCGTAGTCCAGTCTGCTGGTGACGAGGGCCTGGGTGGCGGTTTTCTCGTGTCGGAGGGGAGCCATTTGAAGATCCTGTGGGGCATTCGCAGGGTGTTGAAGCGGAGACGACGTTGACCTGCTTCGTCATGGAGAGGGCGGAGTCGAGGATGACCTCCAGGTTGCGTGCGTGGTCGGTGGGTTCTGGGGCTCTTCCTAGCGATGTTGGCCACCAGGAGTCATCCCAGGCTGAGGGGGTGGGGCCGAGGATGAGGACCTCCGTCTTGTCTAAATTCAGCTTCAGCCTGATGCCCTTCATCCATTCGGCGACGGCCTTCATTCCTCTGTGGAGGTTGGCTTTGGCAATGTGGGGGTCTTCGGTGAGGGATATGATCAGCTGGGTGTCGTCGGCGTAGGAGATGATGTTGAGGCTATGTTGTCGTGCGACGTGGGCGAGTGGTGCCATGTAGATATTGAACAGCGTCGGGCTGAGGGATGATCCCTGTGGAACCCCGCAGATGATCTCGGTGGTCTTGGAGCGGAAGAGTGGGAGGCGGACGCCCTGGCTTCTGCCGGAGAGGAAGGATGTGGTCCAGGCCAGGGCCTTCTCTTGGATTCCGGCGTCATGGAGGCGTGCTGTTAGGGTGTGGTGGCAAACCGTGTCGAAGGCTGCTGATAGGTCCAGAAGGATGAGGGCGGCTGTTTCTCCTTTGTCCATAAGGATCCTGATTTCGTCGGTGGCGGCGATGAGGGCGGTCTCGGTGCTGTGGTTGCTGCGGAAGCCGGACTGAGACGGATCCAGGATGTTGTTGTCTTCGAGGTAGCGGGTCAGCTGTCTGTTGACGATCTTCTCTGTGACTTTCGCCGGGAAAGGGAGCAGGGAGATGGGTCGGAAGTTCTTGAGGTCGTTTGGGTCCGCCTTGGGTTTCTTCAGTAGGGCGTTGATCTCGGCGTGCTTCCAGCTCTCTGGGAAGGTTGCTGTCTCGAAGGAGATGTTGATTGTTTTCCGGAGATGGGGTGCGATGGCTGTGCTGGCTTTGTTGAAAACGTGGTGAGGGCATGGGTCAGATGGGGATCCGGAGTGGATGGAGTTCATGGTCTTGATGGTGTCTTCGTCGCTGACGTTGGATCAGGCGGTCAGGCGACTGGTGCGGGTGGTGGTCGCAGGGGTGGAGGTCTCGGCGGTGGATGTGGGGGTGGCGGTGTTAAAGCTGTCGTGGATGTCGGTGATCTTGCGGTGAAAGAAGGTGGCCAGTGAGTTGCACAGGTCTTGTGATGGTGGAATGTCGTTGGTGTTGGAGCTGAGGTTGGAGAGTTCTTTCACGATGTTGAAGAGCTCTTTGCTGTTGTGTGCGTTGTTGTCTAGGCAGTCCTTGAAGGCGGTCCTGAAGAGTTGGTGGTGTCTGCGGGTGGCGTTCTTGTGGCCTGTGTAGCTGTTTGGTGTTCGGTCGCGGAGCCAGCTCTTCTCCAGCTTCCGACAGGTGCGCTTGGAGGTCCGGAGGTCTTTGGTGAACCATGCGGCTTTCTTGTTGGTGTGATTGGTGGCGGAGGTCTTGAGTGGGGCGAGGGTGTTGGCGCAGTCGTTGATCCACTGTTTGAGGTTGATGGCGGTGGTGTCGGGGGTAGGTGAGTGGTCCCAGGGCGAGGTTGGTGGTCAGTTGGTCCTCGGTGGCCTTGCCCCAGCAGCGGCGTGGCATCTGTTGGGTGTGGTGGTGTGTGGTGGGTTTCCCGAAGGTGAAGTGGACGCATCTGTGGTCTGTCCAGTGGGGTTCGGTGGTGTGGTTGAAGGAGACGTGGGGACTTGCGGAGAAGTGTGTGTCCAGCAGCTTGGGTGGATGTCGTCACGAGCTGTTTGAGTCCGAGGTTGTCGATCAGAGTGGTGGAGTTGGGGTCGTTGTTGTTCTCGAGGTGGAAGTTCAAGAACCCGAGGAGGATGTAGTCCGTGGAGGCGAGGGCGTGGGTGCTGATGAGGTCGGTGATGTAGTCGCTGAACTGTGGTCGGGGTCCGGATGGTCTGTAGACAAGTGTTCCTCTGAGGGTGGTGTTGCGGTCGGTGTGGATCTGGAAGTGCATGTGCTCGGCGGTGGTGAGGGTGTCGTCGGTGTTGGTCGAGACTCTGAGGGTGTCCTTGTGGATGATGGCGATTCCCCCTCCCACTCCGTTGGTGCAATCTCTGCGGGAGATCTTGTAGCCTTCTGGGATGGCTATAGTGATGTCTGGTGCCGAGGTGGCATTCAGCCAGCTCTCCGTCAGGAAGGCGACGTCGGGGGTGATTGAGTCTAGGAGGTCCAAGAGTTCGATGGCGTGCTTGCGAGCGGAGCGGGTGTTGAGGAGGATGCATCAGAGGTAGTTGGGTTCTCTGGTTGATGGTTTGGCAGGCCGGATGCTGGTGAAGATGCAGTTCCGGCAGCTGAAGGGCCCTTGGGTGCGCTTCGGGGTGGCCCGGTAACAGGAGTGATCTCGTTCGGGATTGAATGCGTGGAGGGTGCTGGAGTCGTAGTGCAGTCTGGTGTTGTGGCGGCTTCGGGGTCCAGGGGTTCTGGCGCTGGGCGCGGACGGGCTTGCCTTTGGCGTGCCAGCGGCCGCCATAAGAAGGGGAGGTGGGAGGCAGATGGTTTTTAGTCAAATTACAGTCTTATTACCTTGTCTGTAATTTGTGAAGTGCTAGCAGCTTTACCATGTAACACGACTCATGTAAGGTACGTTCATCCCCCTCACCCTCCATCTCCCCCCATTCTCTGTTCCCAAAACACGACGAGATGAAGTTCAGCAAGTAATCCACTTGTGATCTTTCTGAGATTGAAATCAATCCACTACTCATTTTTTGGGCTATTGGTGATAAGTTCCAGGGCTCTGTGACCTCAATGCAAGTTATTTTGGTATGGATTCGGATCCTTGATTGTGCACTGGCACAGAAGGGTTGACGGGGCAAGGGAGGGGAACACTTTGGAGTCCAGACATTGGGTCTGATTCCAGCAGGTGGTGTTTATTGATCAGGGTCTCTGCCTCTTTTGTTGCTGCAAGCGGATGACTGCCTCTGGCATCAATATAAACTACAGGAAACTCTACCCTGGCTGGTGTGAATAATTTTCAGGCATTTTGTGGGCACCTTTACACATCAAATGGATTAGATCAAGTATTTCACCACTTTGTTGACCTCCGGATGTGACCCTCTATATCTGTCTCTAATGCAATCCCCGCCAAGCAAATCCTTTCCAACATGAGATTCACTGCTGGCAGCTACTAATAAACTGAAAGCTTAACCCCCCACTTTCTATGCCTTTGCTGATACGTGCAGAAAGATCCACCTCAAATGCAGTGAGACCTGACAAGCAAAGATACAGCGAAGCCGTTTTAACAGTTTGAGCCATACACCACACTGCTGCAGAAACTCCACAGTCTAAGATCTTTTTGTGATTTGGTTATGTTGGGGATGTGTTCCTCAGTTCTAGATTGAATAGGGGATACTTTCTTCCGTTCTGGCATCCGTCTTGGAAAAGGACAAAATACAGCTTTTTCTCCATTCCAATGTTCCCTTGTACAGCCATTTGGTAGGCAATAGTAAAGAGATGTTGTGGAGTATCCAAGCTGTGGTCATGTAGGCAAGACTAACTCCAATGTCCATAGGCTAGTATAGTCTTCTCCAGCCTATATTTTTTCATTTTTTCTTTAGGGGTGTGCAACATTTGTGTCAATTTGCTTTTGTAGTATTCGGCAAAGTTTCAGGTAAATTATGCGTGAAATGTGTACACGCAAAAACTTTGATTGTTGCGAGCAGCAGCCACTCATGTTGTGGCCATTTGTATTATTCTTGTGTGCTTGGGGTAAAATTATAAAGGGAACAGCTTGCAATTTGATGTGGTGTAATTACATAATTTCAGGGATTTTGTGTAACACAACTCCTAAAATTACGCTGGTATAATTTAATTTTTGCCCAAACCAACTTTTTTTGTTGTTGACATATTTGGGATCCATGACCCAGGCTAAAATTATATTATGCTAGCGTGGTGCTGTCACACTATTTTTGTACAAAGGACATGAGCAAATTGTTTATCAAGTCCATGTACATTAAAGATGTGCATATATAATAATTGTGTGCGCCGGAGACCTTTATGTGACCTAGAATAGTCCAAATGGACACATTTGTAGAAATTTGATAACATTGACAGCACGGCTGGAGGCAGCAGGCGGTGCAATCCACAGTGTCTTCCTGTCAAATGCACTGGCTTTAGTTTTTCTACAAAATAAGCACTGTTCCATGCAAGCTCTATTTTAGGAAACAGTTGAAGATGCACCTCTTTAAAAACAATACATCACAGTGTAGTAAAAGTACACTACTGCTCCCACAACGTAGCTACCTCTCCTATTACTCGTTGACTGTATGCTTGCCTTTGACCCTACGTGGCACTCTATTGCCTTCTGGTTAGGGTTCCATAATAAAAATAAGTATTAAATACATACAGTCAGAAATACTGATCACCACCACTGTGAGACTCTGACGAAAAAACTTTTGCAGGCTCCAAGTTGCCACTTCAAGCTGTTATATACAACAGGTTGTATCATCTTTCACCCTACTAGGCTCTTCAGAAAATGTGCATCCAATGCTTTTACTACTCTGGTGCACCGTTTTTTTCCCCTAGGCCTCAAATCATCCTACATTAGGCCAACGCCTTGCTCCTCTCAACAAGGAAAACATTCTCCATGACACAACGACTATTTATTCTGTAGTGTCAGGAGAAAGTATATGTTGCCTGCAGGTGTGGCAGTTTTATTTCGAGAAACTTGACTCCAGGCTCTTTTTGGATAGTGTACGCCTATTAAAAATCCTGCAGTCAAATCCGAATACACATTTGTGAAGGCAAACGCTTCTTTCCCTTCACTGACTCTGCACTTATTAATGTCTGGGACTCTAAGACCTTATTCTTTGCTTGGGCTTCTTCCTTGCCTTGATCCCGTTTCCGGTGCAGACCTACTTTATTTTTCTGCTCTTGTGCATTTATAAGGTACAGCTTGTCAAGTAATTGGCCGCAGAGTGCTTGATCAAATCTAAGGGCAGCCATTGGTGTTTGGTAGATCATTCTGAATGTTCACATCATTTGTGGCTTACCGAGCCCACCTCACAAAACTGACCAATTTCTTCTAGACGTCAACAACTTCATTAGGGAAATGTTTACAAGTGTTGGCCTGTCACTAATCTTGTTCAGCTTTTTCCTGTCATCACTATTGAGTACCTCCAGAGGATTACACCTGGATTTCTGCATCTACATTGACAACCCACAAATTTCCCCTGAAATCACAAGGGGTCTGAAAGCTGCCAACAAATTACACATCAGTGGCCTTGTTCAGAAATACATACAAAAATACAACTCTCTCTAAATGTGTCAGACTTGTGGTGGACCTGCTGACTTTACCCAAATTCTGTTCATCCGTCCGGTAGCTATAGAATCCCGCTAACCACCACCTTGCCAAAGATACTCTGATTTCTCTTTCTGCAACTCTTGCGTCCCCGGATTACCTAGGTCCATCCACATCGTTCTGCTTCGGCACTAAAACAGCGTCTACTATGGTCTCCAGTCGCAAAGAAATTTCAGCCATGCAGCCCATCTTTTCTTTGGCCCAAGATGCTCTTGCTTTCCGCTGATACCACTGCCTTGACTCCTGCTTAACTAAAGATAAACTTCAAAACCACATTTTCAAAGCACAAACAAATGCATGGGAAAAACATCAGACACCTTGTCAATGTTTGATGCTCCACCAGTCAGCAAGTGCAGTACTGAGCTCAGAGTTCCATAACAGAGTTATTTCGCATAGTGTAGTACACATGTCATTGGGAGGAAGTCTTTACCCACAATGTTCTCTCTGCAATTCCATTCCTCTGGAGGTCTATCGGAAACTGACTCTAAGAGGTACACGAAGCAGCTGAACATGCACATTTTACCACTTTCAGTGTTATCACACACCAATCACTTCAGCTCTTTTCCTACCCATCATTTGTGTTATGTGAACCTTTCTGAGCATGTTGCGCTCTTGACGTGGTTTAATTTCCCATTCTTCTTTCTGACATTGCAATCTGAAGCTTTAATGATTAAGAGGAAGATGTCAGAAAGGCAAATTAAGAGGCTAGATTTTAGAACTGTTTAGGTGGGCAAAGGAGTATTCATTCCCAAAAGGAATTCAACAACATGGCGCCTTCAACTAACCACACGTAGCTTATAGTAATGCTGACTGAACTTCTGGAAATGTAGTTAGTCATCAGCCTAGTTATTAACTTTGTTAGTGAATTTAGGACTTCCTACCTTTCAGGGCAGTCAAACAGAGGCTAAACAGAAGGAGGGGTTAAATTGGCCCCTGTTGGACACCACCTTTGAAACTATCGAAAGCGCACATACTGGTTCCTAGTCAGACCCGTTAGGCCCTGTGTGAATGACGATGGGCGCTGTGTGAAAGAAAAGATTATGTTCATTGTAACACTGATTTCTGAACTCTGCAACGATAATCCTAGGCCCTGATTACAAGTTCAAGATTAAATTAAATTCCCAGTACAAACAGGAGTTTTTCACATGTATCAAAATGATGAGTTGCATGATAATTATCACACCTGCACAGTTTTGCCCTGCTGCATTAAACCCGAGCTATCTGGGCAAAATGTATCAAGAGAAAGGATCCAGACAAAAGGCAAAACATGCAGGATTTGGTATGTTGAATAATAATACTGGTGGATTTTCCTCATTTCCATTTTCATAACTCGGAATAGGAGGTATTTATCAAACCTCATGGTTATTTGATTTACTTGGTGTACTACATATTCTGCACAACTTGTAGTTAGAGCCATAGCAGAAAAGTGTGGTGGTCAGCTGTGTATGTGGCTGCTGACAAGAATCAGGACCCTACGCTGCCTCAATTCACTGGCATTCAATGTTTTGGGTTTAAAAACCTTTCATGTTAAGACCGGATGATAAAACTGGGACTATGAACTCACAGGCACAGGTGGAGTTTGCACTTGAGGTTAAGACACAAGCCACCTAATAGATCATCCTTTGTCCTGGCCACTCCATCACCAGTCTGAAAAATAGTGCCACTACGCTAATACAATGTGTAGCTATTATGCTCTATAAAATCTCGATAACATAATTTCATCAACAAGACAGCAAAACTTGTGCCATTCTTTTAACTGAGTCCATAGAACCTTGGCAGTGCTGCCGCACTGCTGAAAATATCAAAGGCGTGCAGCTGGTTGAAATGCAACTTGCTCGTTTCAAGCACTTTGAGCAGTAGGACGCGGTTGATTGGATCAGATTTTAATAATGCCACTTTTAAGAGTAGGTATAGCTCTTAAAATGTGCAGGAACATCACCCAGAGTTGGTGAATTGTTAGATTTCCATTAGGCAGCTGCTGGCACTAGGAAGCGCTCATAAAAGAGGATTTAGACATCTTCTGTGAGGATACTGAACAATAAATACCCATCAGGAATGCAGAAGGCGGTATTGGATATCCCCATATAGATTTATTAGGTGCTTGTGGGAATATGACCCGCCCCTTATTACTGTTTACATCTTCGAGGAAAAAGGCTATGAAATGCTTGAGGCAGAAAAATATCTATACACAAGTAGTAATATTTTACTATTTCAATAAACATGGCAGTGTTGTAGAACCTATCTGGCTAGTCAAGCATGATTCTTCTACTTTATTAAATTATTTTGTCTTGCAGGCTGTGCTTAGTCTGTAGAGAATCGTCCAAGGGGCCTGTTTGTTTAGTATGTCATCCCCTTGGTTCTGAAGCACTTGCAGTGTTAATATTCTAATGGTGATTTAAGGTTGTTCCATTGTTTCGTTGTTCCTGTGTTGTAGAATTGTATCCATTCTGTATAATACGTAGGGCAGAAAGCTACAAAGAAACACGCCCTTGACTCCCGGTTGTGTATCTTGCCCCAGTTAAGTATAGCGAGAACATGCGAGCTTCACAGAGAAACATGTTTTTAGCGCCTTGGCATTTTAAACTTAAACGTTTAGATTATGGGGGAAGAATGGCGAGACAGTTTAACGTATCGTTGTAGATCGTGGTAATTTATCGTATTCTACTGGAATAGATTTTTAAAAAAAGATATTGTACCATTGCTGTCAAGGAGCTAGTTGCAAGCCCGGTTTTTCCCCTGTGTCAGTCATGGGAGCCCTGGAGAATGCACTCACGGGAACAGCAACAATGGGCGGGGACAACTCCACTGCGGCCAGCAGGAGGAGGTAGCCCTGTGAGAGGGGTGTGGCAGAATAGAAATAAAGGGCAAACGCCCTGGTTATTATGCTACCCATGTCTTTTTGCCACCCATGAACATTTTTACTTTTCTTGATAGTGCGACGGTTGTTTTTAATTTACACTTTGGTCTCCGCGGGCTCAGGCAGAGAGAGGGCGCTCCCCTGCCGGTCTGTGGACCCCTGTGGTCCTGTCTCCGGCAGCCTTCTGAAGCACACTCTTCCCCCTTCATAATAACAGACCTTTGTTTTCTGGGAGAGCTGCTAACTTCTCAGAGTTGCGGCCTTTGATCGGTGCTAAATAATTCATATTTCGTTGGGGAGTTTACCAGTGAGCGGGTGAATGTTTACACCTTATGTATTTTGAACGCATGGTAGAGGGGCGTGTTTGCAAATTGCGGCGACGCCATGCTGGTGACAGAGAGTAGAATGCGCGCCATGGAATTATTGTTACTTAACTGTTAACGTTTGTTTGTGAGTAGCTCACAGTCAAAGTTTAAACAGCGAAAAATGATTATCTTGAAATTAACGAACTTCCGCGAGACAAAATCAAGGCAAATACACGACACGTCACACGTGCCTTGTGCAGTCGTAGGAGGCTTGTAGGCAGCTCAAGAAAGAAGGGTCATAGCACAAACCCAATGCGCATCGTTAGGAGGAATGGGTTGAACGGTGATTACAATGGGATTGAAATTAGTGTGACGTGTATTATGGTTACTGAAGGCGCTCACAGCCCTCTCTCCTAGGCTGGCTGTTGAGTGGTCCTCTCCTTTTACTTAAGAACCACGGTTAGCATGAACAAAATGTTACAAATCACAGAAGTTTCAAGGTTGCTCTAATAGATGGTCACTTTGAATATACCGGCACTGTTACAAACTGAATCATAGACAAACGAGGTGTTACCATCTCTCTCCTACAGCAGTGGTCGTCATTTAATCCTTTCAAAGGCAATTTAGTTCCACAGCTTGTGGCGCCGCCCTTGCATAGTATTAATGTAGCATCAGTTCTTAAGGGTGGTGCCTGCACGCATTCCCTAATCAGGTTCTTTTGTATACCACCCTCTGAGATTGGTTAAAATGTATCTGCTTTAAACCTTTTTATAAACAAAGTTTATTTTTACAACAACAAAAATCAGTTTTTTTTTTTTGTTTTTTTTTAAAACCTTTATTGAAAGACACGTAGAAGTACAAGCGCAGGCCTACAACCACAGGGGCCGGCCGCAAAAGCAGGAGAGTCAAAAAAAGGGCAACATCAATGCGTACAATAGAATGAATACAGGATAGACGTGAAATAAAGACGTTAAACAGTCAGCGCCAGGATAAGAAAGGTTTCATTTTACATTTTATAGAGGAGGCAGCAACCATATCTACCGGGCGTCACGCAACATATACAGAAAAAGAGGGGGGGGGGGGGCGGGAGGGAGACAGCCCCCCACGCAATCAATAACCCTAGTAGGGCGAAGCCCAAAGACATCCCACGCCCAGCAAAGGTTCAAAAATAAAGGATAAATGTCAGCGAACAAATAACATGGACGCCACATGTACAGCCCTCCCGCCCCGGAAAAGGAGAAAGTGCGGACACGTACGAAACAAAGGAGTGAAGACAAAGGACATAGCCCACCCCCTGAAAAAGCAAAAAGGGACCATAGAATAAAACAAACTAAAACAACAAACACCCCCCCCACCCTACATCACTGTAATGGCTACGGCCTACCCCACTAAACAGCGTGCCTGTCGCCCAGAGTCACCCGAAATATAGAAGAAAGAGAAAGGGAATAATAACAAAGAAAGAGAGAGAAGGAGAGGAAAAAGAAGGATAAGAGAGGAGAGGAGCCAGCGATCGAAACATGGAATACTACCCCACCCGCAACAGCGGATCACCAATCGAGGTCGGAAAGGACATTGAAAAAAAGCCCACACAAGGATGAAAAACAAGAACTAACCAAAATAATGAGGCCTGGAGATGCCATTTAAAAGGGTCCCACAGGTACTCCGGCACAATCACCCCTGTCCACTTTTATGAAGAGTCGAGCTTCCAGACCCCGCCACGGCCGAAAAGCAGAATGATACCGTGGGTCCATACCAGTCCAGGAAGGCGAGTGGGATCTCCGCAGAACACCGTCCCGGCCAACGAGAAGCAACCAGGAGAACTCGGCAGCAGTCAGAATGCAAAAGTACCTCAACGATCCACGTGGCCAAGCACAATATCTGGGCTGTCCAGCACGAAGCAGAGAAATCAGGATGTAGGAAACACTGCAGCATCGGCACCGGGTCCACATGATCCCATAGAGTCAAACACCCAGCTGGAGATCCCAGCACAGCAGCCGGAGAAGTTTCAACCATTACAATTCGGGAAGACGACACCGCGTCACAAAATGGCGGAGCAGCCATGGCGGAGATCCGCAACTCCAAGTCTCGGCATTTCAAGGACAGGTCGATCCCCAGAGCAGCCAGGGCAGACAAGACAGCACTCCGAGTAGGGGCCGCCCGAATCAAACGAGGGCTGGAGAGAACAAATGCAGCAATGTCCCTGTCTCCAGGAGAAAGACTCTCCGAGGGGCCATCCGCCATCTTAAGCACAGCGCCCGCCGCCATCATCGTGGGCGCCTCCAAGTCCACCAGGAGCACCGGCGGCCCCAGGGCACACAACCGATCCGCGGCGGATGGCGCTCGGCGGAGAAAGGAGAGTCACCAGAAGAACGGGCGTGCTCCCCACAACACTCGGGGGGGGAGCCCAGCACCGGACCCCGGGCGGGACAAGCAACAGGAGTGGGCTACCCACTTGAGGGGTGCCGGACAGCGCGGCTTCTCTTCTTCGGGCCGGCAGGCAATCGGACATACGGGGTGGCCCACCCGCGGGGGTGGGTCCGCTCCAGGGCTTCCGGCCCGCGGCTCTCAGGCTCCCAGCATCGGGTCTCTCCACCGGTTCCGGACCGCCGGTACTCCGAGCATCTCCGGGCAAGCACAGCACTCGAGGCCCCCGGCTTCAGGGCCGGGAAGGCCAGCAAGGCAACAGGGGCAGAACGCCGAAATGACTGCACGCCAGAGCCCCGGAAAAGGATGGTAAGTGAAGGCTCTTCCTTGGTGACCAAATTCGGAACACCCCGAACAGGATGAAATACAGGATAGGTGGCGGGGAGGAAGAGATCACGGAGCGAGGCGGTTATGCGACTGTTCCGATCGCCATCTTGGCTCCTCCCCCCCCAAAAATCAGTTCTTAAGCCACCATTCCATTTCAATGTGACTAAAATGGCTCAGATTCACAGAATGGCTTTATTTTTGTGTTTTTTTTGTTTTTTTGTTCAGGTCTTCCTTTTTCCTATCTAAGTAGACCAATTGAGCACAAGAGAGTTTGTGTCTGGCTGGGTTAGATTTCCAGCAGTTCCGTGGAAATCATGGTCCATGTCAAGTTGAGCTTAATGACGTAATTATGTCTTTGGATTCGTACAAGAGTCCACAGAGTACAACACTGTTCCCCTGACAGTTTGTCTTGTTTACATAAAAATTTACACTGCGTCATCCCTGTAGATTTTACTTTCCACCTGTATAGGTTTTGCACTAAGGCATTTCCATGGTAAATTTAGCATCATCATTTATTGGTGCAGTAAGTAATAGAACTCGGGGAATGGAGTCGCTAAATACCTCATAAATGTTACATTTGCGTTGATATAAGTGACCGTTTGATCAGCAATACAGAAACATTGACATTTTATACTTAAGGAACAGTCAAACAGGAAAGAAAAGTATTTTTTGACAAGTGTCGGGACAACAAAGTGCACTCTGAATAGATTTAAGAACCATCTGACAAGAATCGTATATCTTTGGCTCTGCACTTAAAAGGCCTGTGTGAGGAGTGATGGGGATTTACTAGTATCTACAATAAGCACTGGCAAAACCAATATGCCTAGTTTGTAAAATACAGAGTTATTGCCTTTGTCAAATGCTGGTTTACACTGAAATAACATAACGGCTGTCACTGCCTCAGAATACCTGGACACAAATGCATCATGAATGATGCATTTGTATGCATGCATGAAGGCACGTAGGTGGCCAGCTTGAATGGGTTTTACTATTCAAGAAATGGCATTTCAAGGTGGCTGCTAATGCATATGCATGCTTTGTGACCTGTGGCAGACATTTTTAATTTATAATTGCAAGATGACTGATGGGCATTTTAGAAGAGAAATTAAAAGTGAAAAAGAAAGTGTGCAGCAGAACAAAAAAAGAAGTGCGTGGCCAGGATGCACTTTATAGTTACCAGTTCCTTGTTAATAATATATAATTCAATAAAAAAATCTTTATTTCGGCCTTTATGGCCATAAAAGCACAGAGAAAGGAATACAGCACAGTTTATACATATAAATCGTACAAAGATAAAGTGCGCATGCATAATAAAAATAGAAGAAATTGTGGATGGACGTATCAGGGAGTGACAGAGTAAGATGGGTAGCAGTGAATGAGCAGGGTATTTATTGGGTATGGTAGTAAATAGAGACTGGAGAGTGCTGGGATGGATGCAGCAAAAAGCGGGGAAGAGATGAAGAAAAACACACAAAAGTTGATGGGACAATGTTTGCAATAAGTCTTACCACTGGCAATTGCTTGGGGTAGCATTCCAGCCCATCATTTGGTTGCCCACCATGCCACCTCCGATGTAATTTGAATTGAAAATAGGTATAAGCTGCAAATAGCCAAAGCTGTTTGTAGCTGTGACCTAAACAGTACATACAAGTTTAGTCATCAGTTTTTAACCCTAAGGCCACTTTTGCAAGGACCAAAGTCTCTGAGGTCTTTAGCATGCCTTTCCTGTCTATGTTTGTGATGAGGAGATATAATTCAAGTGCAGAGCAGCTGGTGTCAGGAAAAGCTGTTTGCCAAGTTGTATTTCCTCCTTCCCACTCGTTGTGTCTGATAATAGATGGACGTGTACACATATCACTTAGTCTTGCTTACTATATCCAGGGGATGGATTTCTCTCTGAGATGTAACTTTTACAAATGTAGCCTTGCTCAGTACATTGTTGCCAGGAGCTGAAGATCTAGAAGAGTTTCCTCATAAGAGACTAAGACTTCACCACAGCTTAGTACTGAGAATGACAGCTAGTTAATGTTTCCAATCCACAGTGATCTCAGCCAAGCAGCTTCCTTGTTTTTGTTGCAGAACGGGATATAAATCAAATGCCTTATTGTATTTTCCATTGTCAGAGAGGAGTGCCAAGAGGCAGTGGAAGCTTCTATTTATTCTGGATCATTCATTAATTCAAAAGGGTTAAGGAATGTGGTCAGATGTAAAATGCGCCAATGCTCTTATTTAGGAAGACCGGGAACTTTTAACTATCACTGGTCTTGTTTGCAAAATTATCTTGAGCAGTTACCTTTGCTATGATCAGACTTTTTAGGTACAGCATTAGCCAAGACCTTTTTATTTTCCTAAAATCATATGTATAACGTACTTGCTTGAAAGGGGCTTTCAGCCAGCTGTCTGCATTTACTGATCTGATGGTGTCATTCTCATTTTATTTCCACCCACTACAACATACAGCATGGGGCAGTGAGTCAGCCAACTTCAGGCACTGGCTAGCTACAATGTGAGTGAGGGCATTCTTCCCTTTCACAAAGAGCACATCCACACACACAGTAATTCCCCTCCATGCTTGGGACTACTATGGCAACGTGTGCTTTTGGAGACCAAAAATATTCTTGCTTGTAGCTAATTTCTTTTTTTTTTGTTTTTACACTGATTAAAGGCTGTAACGGCTTACTCCGCTGCAATGTTTTGCAAAACCATGACAATATGAAACCAGCATTGGCAAAGCCAGAAGACTAGCAGCCAAAGCTAGACCTATTAACTTTGACAGTGATTTGTGTCTAGGGCTGTTTCGCATTAAGGTTATTTCTGGCCCTGTGTGTCATACCACATTGACCTGTTTTAAAGCATTAATTGTGCAGTTTCTCCAATATTTTAGAAGAGTTGATGACCATATGTTTTTTGGGAGAACCCTTGTTCAGTGGTAAGGGTGAACTGTTATCAAAATCTTCCCAAGCCTTTATATGGAACTGCTGGTAAAAAACAGTCTCCAACACCAACTTGCCACTTTTAGCCTCAACAGACTCGGCTGTTCCACCAACAGTGCAAATCCACCACATCCAACTAATTTTGCCCTGACGTGAAAGACTCCTTCCTCAACTGGCCCTAATCGGAGGTATCGCTAGTCAGAGTCAAAGTGGAATTATGTTGACTTTGATTGCTGATTAAACACCCTCACAACTGTCTACAATGACTATTAAACAGCGCCAGTTCAGTGAGAGACCCAACTTTCTTATCACTAAGGTGAGCAAGGCCCTCTATTCCACTTCATTACATTCTCTCATATTAGATTGTTACATCCTCAACTCCAACATCTCAAAAGTTTTGGAAATGGTGAATTATTTGTATGTGGAGGACATTCAGTGAATCAGTGACAATATAAGCTCCTAGTTGAAGACAATAAACATCAATTTGCACATTGTTTCTTTTCCTTTCCGCAGACAAAGGCCACCAGCTTCAACTCTCATTGATCTGTCACTAATAACTTATAGCTACCTACTAATAGCTTATAGCTACTGCCAAGGCACAAGGGATAATGCACCCTTTCTTAGCTAAATCAAAAATACATCAATCTGTCCGACTCGTCATCCAAAGTGCTGTTCAAGAATCCTTTCCTAGAACTCTTCTAAAGAGGCCTTTTACATTACATGTATCTCCAATAATCTCTTGTCTCCTTATCAAGTCTCCTTGGTTTTCTAAACTTCTAGAAAATACAGTATTCAGCCAGCTTCAGCAGACACTTGAAATCCTGCCTTCTCTTGAAAATATGCAATTGATTCAGCCTTGTATTTGCCTGTTCAGATTCTTCCTATTTAATGAAATGCAGCAAGGTAGGCCGGGAGACTTCAAATTGGATCCCACTTTAGTAGATTGTGGCAATTTTCAGTAATCTCTCAATTACAGTATTGCTTTGCATTCGTGGACGAAGGGCACTCATTAGTATAGCTGTTGTTTGGTTAAAATATAATGTTGGCACAAGTGGGCTCTTGCCCGTATAGAATTATATGTGGCATTATTATTATTCCCACCTAAGTGGGCATTAAGTGGCTCTTTTGTAAACCTCTTCGGAACCTCAGCTGTTTAAGCATACTGGTAATGCATTTTAGAGTTACTTTTCTAAGAAAATATGCATGGATGTTTTATTGAGAATTTAAAGATTAATAATTAGTGGGTGTTGAGGGTGGATTTGATTAACATTTTTGAAAGGAATTCATAGCCTTTATTGTAAATGGCTCAATGAGTGATGCTCCTTGCCTTGAATTTTACTCTAAGACAAGCCGGTGCAGGCAAATAAGGATAGCTAAGCTGTAATCGCAGTAGGACATCACAGGTAATTGCCAAACCACTTCATTCTTGAGACATTACAGTGGTCTCAGCCTGTACATGGGCATCCCTTTACAGAGGCTGATCACACAGTCTTGTTGAATTCCAGCAGCTTCTTAGAACTCAAGAGCAAGAGGGGGGCAATGTGGCACTAGTAAAGATTGTCTCAAGGGGGGAGACTGGTGCTACAAACAGAAGGGAAAACACCTTGGACCAAGAAACCAAGAGATGTGGGGAGGCTGGCAACAGTAATGGTGACGGAACTGGAAAGCATGTGAAAACTGTAGCGTAAGCACTGTAGTAGTAACACCTGTTGTTGCCAGATGCCAGCTTATGCACAAGGTAGGTCTATATACCACTGTGCTGCTATTGTCCTGTAAGTGCTACTGCTTTATGGCTTTCTTGTGTGGCTGGTGTAGCATAACAGATATGATTGCCCTTCGGTCTTTTTAAGTGTGTCCTTATTTTCATTACCGTCTTAACAACCTTCTCCATGTTTGATGTCTTTGACTTCTTTTCTGACATCCTGAACCAGGTGACCTGACACGTATGTGTTTTATTGACTGTTTAGAGATTGCTCTTTGTATTGATGTTTTTGGCATTTTAGATTTGTGGGATGGCTCTATGTGGCTGAGAAAGGATTATAATTCCTCTGGCTAAGATCTTGGAGGTCTCCAGGTCGTGCTGTGGTTCCAAGGGTGCTCCAGGATAGGTAGGAAGATGGTGGCAGTTCTACTCCCAAAATATGTTTGCACGTCAGGATAGAGGTTCCTGTTCAGTTTTCTGATGGCAACAAACTTGTATTTTCTGTTAGAGGAAGGGAGTGGGGTTGTCAATGGCCACTTTATGTGCTTTATGCACAATGTATTAGCTTATGCACTTTATGTATGATTTTATTTCTATTCTAGTTTAGGACTTCTGAAAAGTTAGCGGTTGTTGTTTTCCATTTAGAAAAGTTCAATGTGTTGATAAGGATAAGTTCCCTGTTGCTTTTGGTCCGGGTGAGGATGATAGTCCCATTCAGATCTGTTAAATGCTTATATTTGCCATGCATTTCCATATTGGTAGATGGATTTTCTTTATTATTTTTAGCAATTGACATTTTGTATGTTGTGCCTTTTTGTTTCTTTTGCAATTTCTGAATTTTTCAAGAGGCAATCTAATCACAAACAGTACACAACTCTATCCGATACCACTAATCAATACACTCATCACTAACACAACGCCAATCAACACCATAAATAACTACATCCCACTCAGACACACTCTCCCTGCTGTAATTACACCTAACAGTCCACCTTTTATCACTAACAAATATATAATGATTCTTCCATCAGTTGTCCAACAAACACCCTCCTCTCCCTTCTACCATAATAACACTAACACACAACACACACACTGCACACCACCTCACTTTGTAACTCTTGAAACAAACCAGGCTAAGATAAACACTCTCGCCTCTACTTCATTCACTCCTACACACAACATACACTTTACACATAAACACATCACCACCCCCTCTACGTCACACCCTCCTCTCACAAACAATACTACACAACCAAATCAGGTGCATGAAACATATACATCAGCACCCCTTCTCACCACACCTCAAAAGCGAAACATATCACACACACCAGCACAACAAGATCTTCAGAGCGCAACACCTCATAATACTTACCATCACAAAATACATACATATACCCACCTTTCAAACCACACAAAGGAACAAACTCCAATGCCAAGCTTTCACTCTTCCACCACACCTAACACAGATACAGCAATACAGCACCTCTCTTCTAACCACCTCTCATCCATTGGACAATTTAAAACATTACGACATGACCCACATGCTGCACCACCTCCCCTGACTCATACACCTTCCACCTTCAACATACGCAAAAAATATAAGCAACATGCCACACCTCACAACTTTGCTTCCCCAAGTCTACCGCACAACAATGTTACACCACAAAAGCAACAGAGCACTCCAACTCATTCTCAAACACCATCTCCAACACATACACATGCAGACCCATCAAAATGCCTTCTTAGCATTCTGGATGAGGAACACGATACAGAACAGCTACACGATTGCTATCCTATTACAGCTAATACCAGCACTAAAAACACACCTGCTACACACCCACACAATACTGATCACTCTCCTACAAAACAAAGTCCCACTATCACAAAAGGCCACTATCTACACTGTCTACTAATAAATGCTCGACCCCTCTCTAAAAACAAGCATCACATCTACGACCTTCTCACCGATGCAAAACCAGACATACTATTCATAACCGAATCATGGTTGGGAGAGGATATGGCTCCAGTCCTGCATGAAGCCATTCCTCTAGGCTATCAAATAATCACCCAAAATCGTATAGCCAAAAAAGGAGGTGGTCTAGCTGTTGTATTCAGGCAAACAATAAATATCACTAAAATTGACAACATCTCCATAAAGAATTGTGAGGCTCTTCTAACAAGATGCAATCCTACACCGTCTTCCACCTGTAACTTCCTGCTCCTTTACAGACCTCCACCTAGCAAGGCAACATTCCCAGACGCACTTCTAGACACAGTTTCAAATCTGATAACAATACACTCCAACCTGTGCATTCTGGGTGACCTTAACATTTGGTTTGATAAAACCAATATGACCCATCCGAAAACAATAATCACTGGCCTAGACGCATTGAACCTGCATCAGATTGTCCCCAATCCGACACACATCGCTGGACATATCCTATATGTCATTTTTGCTAATACTGAACTAGTTACATTTCAAACTATAACTCCAGTCACATGGTCAGACCACCACTTGCTTGCTTTCCAACATAAAACAACACTAAGCAACTCACCTAAAACTACCTTACATCCATCCACCTATCGATCTGTGTGTCTGTTACTTTTCTCCTGAAAAAAAGCATATCCAATGCACTACCCTATCTCTCATCCTGTGCCTCTATCAATATATTTAATCTAAATATACTTACTTTTTTATGTATCTATATATTTTTAATGTACTTATGGATCTATATACTTATCTCTTTCTTCTAATTTAGCATTTCCAATGCACTAGCCTATTTCTCAACCTATACTTCACTCAATATATCTTCTAGCCCAACCTTCAGACTCCTCTCAAACTTCTTTCTACTACTCCTTCTAATGCACTACCCTATCTCGCATCCTATAGATCTATCAATATATCCTCTACATCCACTCTCTCATTTATCCCAAACCCCATACCACTACTATGAATGCCAAAATAACCTTTTCTAGACTCTCTCCTGCTCTACCCCTCCATGCATCATCTGACACCTTTTTACTACACCGATCCCCTAAAACAAACATTTCTAAACTCTCCCCTCTGACTCCTTCCCTCCAAAACTCCTTTTTACTCATCCAAAAGCCTCTTCCTACTACTAATATATATATATATATAAAAAAAAATCTTTTACTCTTTTATCCCTCCACTATCCTTTTTTCAATAAAAATTAACAGACTAACATGTTTCACTTCTCAAATTCCATATTCAACTATACTAATATACTGCCTAAATATCTGAATAACATATCTACTACTCAAATTACTTCATATTTATACTATACTAATTTTCAACACTAATCCTTTATGGGTTCCGGAGTGGCGTGCTACTCGCCAGAAAAGCGCTTCAACGCCCATCAGGGGTAACAAGTGCTATATGAATGCAAATCTTTCTTCCCCTTTTATCCATCCGCTATCCTTCTCACTCCAAGTAACAGACTAATATCCACCACTGAAATTACCTCATATTTCACCATATTAATTCACCACTAATCCTCTATAGGCTCCCTGAATAGCATGCGTCAACAAGCGAGCGATAGATAAATACGAACCTTTGTCCTACTCTATCCTTCTGCTATCATTCCAAATCCAAATAACTGATTAACTTATCCACCACTTAAAATGTACTTGCATGTTTCACTATACTAATTCAACACTAATCCTCTGTGGGTCCCGGAGTAGCGTGCTACCCGCCGAAAAAGCGCTTCGACGCCTCGTCAGGGGTAGTAAGCGCTATATAAATGCAATTACAATACAATACAATACAATGTATTTATGTATTTTCCTTAAATTATCTGTGTTCCAGTACATTTCAAGCTGTCACTAATATTTTTGTTTCTGTTCATCAAATGTAAAAGTATCAACTGCGTTGATTATATTCCCCAGTTCTGTATACGTTTTGTGCATAAACCTGGCACTTAATATACATTTTTATGGCTCTCATTTGATTGTGACCAATTGGTGCATCTTGGTCACAGATTTGAATCCTGGCAGGATCACCAAGCTTTCCTACCTCCCAAGTTTGTTGAAATGACTACATTCAGATTGACTAAAGACATGTTATTTGGCACCAAGAAACCACTTGGAGGGAAAGTGTGCTTTACAAATACATATTATGTTAAGTCCTATTGCAAACAAGTAAACATTTGCAATGTGATATGGGTATGTTCCCATAATAAATATTGCAAAATGCTGACCACACTAGAGCAATAAATATCCGCTAGCCTTGAGTTTTGCTTCAGTACTGGAGCATGTTGCTTTACATTGTTTTCCATCCCTGCTTAGATGGTAAATGTACCTCATTCATCCCCAGGTATCCTATTACTACAGGAGGGGTAGAGCCTAAATGTAGGTGTGAATGTGATGTTATCCCAGTTGGTGAGTGCAGTGCTCTAGGGAGTGTCCGAATTGGCAAAACGTTCTGTTCACATGCATGTTATGATTTCTATTTTTGGGCGTGTGGAACTATAGCTTACATCTGTCACTAACCCTCAGCATCGATTTATGTTGACTCGTTTTAGGCTTAACCAGTTGCACTGGTTTTACGCAGATCTTTTTGGGTAACATAAAGTCAATAACCAAAATCCACGTACTTGTGACAATTTTTCAGATCATGACACTCCAGTTTGTGCTGTTTTGTGACATTTATTGTGTCCCTCGGAACCAATTTATTTGACTTTTATTGAAAGAGAGACAGTTTACTCAAGCTAGAGCTGCTTTGATTTGTCTACAAATGTTATCCGATGAATTTGTCTGTTTAATATTGCTAGATTTGTAATGGCCACTGTTTGACTCAGAAGGGGTTGATTTGTATTTGGAGCCTATTGTTTGCTTGTATCTTTACCCTGATGAGGTTTATTATGGGTATTGCACCCTGGAATTTATACATTTTATTTTTTATATTTGGGAACTTTTATCACTCACCTGTTCTTTATTGTATCAAGATCAATTTCTCCTGAGGTTGTTCATTGCTTGTATGACATTGTCTTGAATCTTTTTATTCAATTTTATGTCTGTATCTTTTATGTTTTTTACTAACCAAATCAAGATCATTTTAACTGACTGAGTGCAGATCAATAAACGAGGATGCCTGATATAAAGCAAATGGTGATCTTCGGCTGGATGCAGGTCCTTTAGAGAACCACATGCTATTCAAGTATTTATTACTAAGCCACTGTCTAAGCTAATAAACAAGCTCTGGTGATCCAAGGCAATAATTCAAAATTCTCAAAACCATTCTAATACAAAAGCAAAATAAAAGTTAACTCAAAATTTGTGATGGACTGCTTGTGAAGAAGCACTGTGCTCCGAGATTTTCTTGCAGAATAGACTGATCTCTGTGCCATTTTGTAAAAATATTTTAGGTTCATGTGTGAGCTGCACAGATGGAGGTGTTCTAAAATATCACTTGATTGTCCTGCTTCAGATCTACTGTTTCATTAGTGAATTTGGGCGGGGAAATTCGATATCACTAATCTTGAACTCTGGAGCAGCTGTCGGGTCCATTATTGCATTTACAAAGAGTGCATTATTTAAACAGTATTGGGTTTGGAAGGAGAAGCCTAAATGAATCCCCTGTGATGATGATTCCAATTTTGAATCTTAGACCTTTTTCGACCACCTTAGTCTGTGTGTTAATGGCATAGTGATCTTAGTAAACATAAGTACAATCAGAACAGGCGGATGAATACTGAATCATGAAAAAGGAAAGAATGGATATCATTGTGATCGCATGTGAACGCTTCACTTTTCCCAATGGTGAGTGGCATGGACTATTCATAAAATTATTCCTAAAGGGGAACTACCAAAGTGTTCGCTGGTTGCAGTAACTGGTCACAGACTGGATAAAGTGAAGCATCTGTTGCTATGCATAGCACTTTCAGGCTAACCACTGCATGTTGCTTCCCCACTCAATTATTTTCTCCCCCCACCTGCTCCACCCTGCTCCTCTATTGGGCCCCCAAATTGTGGTCCTTTAAGAAAATATTTTCCTTTTTTTTTGTGTGATCCTGGCACGGTTGCAGCCAGTCTGCTGGTGCTCCGTTTTCATAAAGCTCTTTCTTACACTTTTAAATTCAGCTGCCATCTGGGAAGGCTGGAAAAAAAAGTATTATTTTTTGCCAATGCTGTATAACATCTAAAAAAAACAAATTCATTTTGCTAATGCGGAACCGCATCACTAGGAAGCATTGGTAAAGGCAAGAAGTTGAGAAGGTGCAACCTTTTTCAATGTTTTTTTTTAGATCTCGCCTGACCCAGCGTATGCGCTGGTCTGGTGAGACATTTAGTGAGGGCTCAAAAAATGCTACCATGGCCAGCCTGGCCAGCCTAGAGCTACAGTACATGTGCACAGGCGCGCGCTTAGGAGCCGAGGCGCCCAATGGCAAACCTCGTCATACTCATTAAGTGCCCGAGATCACTTTTGCCCGCAATTACTTTAGCAGCGCCCCTTTGATGTGCGCCTGCGATCACTTTCGCAGCGCCCCTTTGATGTACTCGTTCAAAGAACATCAAACATCAAAGAACATGTTGTGTTAATGCTTTGCTGCTGCCCGTTTGACTTACAACTTGCTTTCTCTTCCCACAAACTCGATGTTTGTGTTCCTTTATTTTGAGATGCTTTTAGTATTACTGTCACACACACAACCACACACACATCTGCACACACAACCACAACCACACACACAACCACACATACACACAACCACACTCGCACACAACCACACTCAACCGCACACACACACAACCGCACGCACACACACAACCAAATACACACACACACAACCACACAACCACACACACACACCACACACACACACACACACACACAACCACACACAAAACCACACACACAACTACAAGTACACACCCACACACACACAACCACAACACACACAACCACAGACACATACACACACTCAACCACACAAACACACAACCACACAAACCCACAACCGCACACACAACCAAACACACAACCACACACAACCACAAGCACACACAACCACACACAACCACAAGCACACACTCAACCACACCCACACACAACCACAAATGCAACACACACAACCACACACACCCAACCACACACCCAACCACACACACAACCACACACACAACCACACACACAACCACACACAATCGCGCACACACAACCACACACACAACCACACATACAACCACACAACCACAACCACACAGCACCACACACACAACCACACAGCACCACACACAACCACACCCACACACAACCACACCCACACACAACCACAACACACACAACCACACACACAACCACACAACCACACAGCACCACACACACAACCACACACACAACCACACACAAGCACACACACAACCACACACACAACCACACACAATCGCGCACACACAACCACACACACAACCACACATACAACCACACAACCACACACACAACCACACAGCACCACACACACAACCACACCCACACACAACCACACCCACACACAACCACACCCACACACAACCACAACACACACCACACATACAACCACACAACCACAACCACACAACCACACAGCACCACACACACAACCACACAGCACCACACACACAACCACACCCACACACAACCACAACACACACAACCACACACAACCACAACCACACACACGCAACCACACACACAACCACACACACAACCCCAACCACACACACAACTAACCACACACAACCAACCAGACACACACGACCACACACAACCACGCACACAAACACACACAACCTCAGCCACACACACAACCACACACACAACTACAACCACACACACAACCACACATACAACCACACACACAACCACACTGTCAGTGCACACTTTCACCAGACACAGACACCATCAGTCGTCAGTGCACGCTTTCACCAGGCACAAAAACCACCAGCCATCAGTGCACGCTTCCACCAGGCACATACCACCAGCTGTCAGTGCACGCTTTCACCAGGCACACACCACCAGCCGTCAGTGCACGCTTTCACCAGGCACACACACCACCAGCCGTCAGTGCACGCTTTCACCAGGCACACACACCACCAGCCGTCAGTGCACAATTTCTAAAGGCACACAAACCACAATCCATCAGTGCACACATCAATTGTTAACACATCCACAATTAACTATTGTAGCAATAGCAGTATGGCGCACTTTAGTTTTAAACATATTCATCTAAAGCGCAGCATGCCACCATTGCTACAAAAATAAATACAAATTTTTTTGGCCTACAATTTATAGACTTTTGTTGCAATTGGTGTTGCAATATTTAGCAATGCCAATAGCTCAAACGTAATTAATGCGAGACCTATTGCATTGCAAATGCTTGTTTTAAACTGGATCACTGGTGGGCATCCGGTGATACATCCAACTTTTAAATGCGTGAAACTTTCCATTTTAGAGCGAATCGAAGGCTTTTCTCTCACCTTGCTCTTATTTGATAAATACTAATCAACATTTTACGTTTTACCTGCCCTTCTCCACTTCTGTTCTATAATTGCATAGTCTGCTAATGAAGCCTCTTCATGTGCAGCACCCAAAAAAGTTGAAATGTTAGACGTGATCATTTTAAACTGATGTCTCAAAAAGGCCCAACACAGGGTCAGAATGTCATTTTTATTGCAAAAGAAAAGATTGGCATTTACATTTATGTGTGTATTTCTTAGAAACAATTTCAAGTTGATTATATTAATCGTTGCTGTGGATGAATTTAGGTTTGGTTTTGCTTTGTAATAAAGAAGACAAACGCTAGATTTGTTTTCCAATAAAGTGCTAATCTTGTAAAAAACCACATGATCTCCAAAGCAGAATTAGGAAACGTGTCAGCGTTCTCTGTGAGTGAATTTCTTTCAAAGAACAATTGACGCATTCAGAGTGGGCATGTGTGTCGTAGATGTCTTTGTGTACCACACAAGGAAGCTTCTGTAGAGTGCCAGATTTTGTCATGGCTTACTATGAAAGCTCCACATAGTGTGTTTTTAAATGGAGAGCAACAAATTATGAATCATCGAATTGGCTGTTAGTATGCAAAAACTGATCTCAGCACACTGGTGCAAAAGCATTTTTAGCAAAGGGTGAAATTAAGAAGAAAATGGGACGAAAACTGATAATTCATTATAAACGACTTGAATGAGAAATGGGTAACGGATAGAAGTCTTTTAGCCTATTTGACCAACCACTATGTTTACGAGCATCCTGGCAAGCAAATATGTAAAATGCTCGTTTGCATTGACACTCCCGTGCCGAATACTTAAAAGCACATGTGTCATGGAGGATGTCCATATATCGCGATGCAGGCATCTTGGAATGCTGAAGAAACCCATTTCAAGATGGCTGCCTAGACAAGCATGTGCAGTGTGACCCATGCACATGTATACATCAATAATAAGGCAAAGGATGAACAGTAGCAGTGATAGCCACAACTGTCAAAAAGGGACAAGGAAATGGGTCTGGGTCTCAGCTTCTTAGCGTCTCCCTCTCAGCACTGCACTTCAAAAGGCTGGTCTAAGTGTGTTTAGTCTAGCAAGGAACACGTGCTAATACAAAAAGTCAAAAATAATGTTGCAGGTCTCTCCTCTTTGGATCTAATCAGGCAAACGCATTCCATGGAGAGTGAGTTTAGCTCTTCTTTCTCACTAAATTACATGCAGTGGCAACGTTTTATCACAATGTTTAATACAGACATCTTACATATGTAGCTTCATGTTTCTTTAGCCTCAGTTCCCATATCATCGAACACGTTTTAACCGTCTAATATTACACTTTTATTGCGGGAAACAATGAATTATGCTAAAGAAGAGACACACTAACTTGCAAAATTACTGTTTAGTAATGCATTTCATTAATGCGAACAAGAAATACTTTTTGAAAATGTACAACTATTCTATGTAAGCATTTTGTGAAATATGGGGTAAATAGGAAGTTTAGTTATCACAATCGGAGGTTCCTTAGCAACATTTGTAATACATTTGTTAAACTGGAACACTCTGCAGTTATAACAAATATTTTTAAGCATGTTACATTAAAGTCAGGCTTTTAAATTCTATTGTGCACATTTCATCATTGTCGAGTTTTCTCCTAGTTGAAAGAAAAACTTGGATTTAATTGTTTCTGTGGCCTATACTAATAACTATATCTACCTAGCGCAGTTTGCACATTCAAAATTTGTCATTTCATCTTATTTTTTTCTTTAATCATTGCACAGATAGCTGTTATTCTAAATAATTTGTATCTTAATTAGTTAGCTTCTTCATTGTATAAAGAATAGAGAGGAAACATTTGTGACAATGTAGTGCTGGTGATGGAAAGAAAAGGGCAACACGATAGTAGTGAGGGTGATTGTATAGAGACAAAATCAGAGTAAGCTCAGGACACAGACCTCTAGGTAATGCCAACTGGAATAGGGGCTGGCCAAGGGATGAGAACCAATAAAAACGAACAAACCTTAGCAATGCCAATAAGTCTGGCTTTAAAGGAAAACTGTTAGCAATGTGAAGCATTATGCGTAGGTAACATGGGAATGCATACGTGTTTGTGTGGAATCAAAGAACTACAGAATGATATTGGTGAAGGTTAAAAGGTCAGGGGATAGGTATACCATGACATACAAACCCATCCATGTGGGCTAATGACTGTCCACCTTTCATCTGTACTGCTATCTGAAAAAAATGGCATTCATTATCTAGTTATCTAAGGCACTTTAATAGCATTAAAATGTCATGTGTGTACCCCTAAAAATTCCAGCTGAAGTAGCTGGATATATAAACAACATGATCACAACTTTGTGGAGGGCAAGCATTTTTTTTGTAGAATCACACAATTTCTTCCCAATCAAAAAGTATTCCAGATTCCCAGGGTGTGGACGGAGCCAAAGCTCCTTTCCTGTTGATTCTCACATAATTGACTGGTGACAGTTGCACTGTCAAGCCAGACCTTTAAAAGTTGTTGGATGAAGTGGCTGCAAACCACTTAGGCCATGAGCCAGGACCCCACATTTAGGTCATTGTTACCATTTGCGGGGGATCGGTTCTAACATGATTGTTTTGCATGGCCAGGATGCCTAGAGATGGAAAATATGTGATAGCAAGTACTCACTCTTTGCATTTTACTAATTTATTTATTTAACAGACTTATAGTGTGTGCAGCTACCTCGAAGAGTTTCTCTGCGCAGGATAGAGGCAAATAACAGTGACCCAAACAGACAGCTAGAAAAGCCAAGTCTTCAGATTTTAACGAAGAGCAAGTAAGGAGTTGCAGTTCCTAAGAGTGGCTGGGAGAGAATTCCCCAACATAGGACCTAGGTAGGCAAAGTAGCGTTCCTTCATGCGGGTTAGTCAAAACCTGGGCGTAGCAAACAGCTAGAGGCACTCAGCAAATGCCTAGGCACATAGGGAGTCACCAGTCCTTGGATGTATAAGGGAGCTACGCCATGTTTGGCCTTGAATGTATAGCACAATGCCTTAAATTCGATGCACTTTGAAATCTTCAGCCAGTGCAGTTCCTGAAGCAGAGAAGAGAATGAGGCGTTCCTATGTTCCGAAAGAGTAACTGAGCTGCCGCAGTCAGAATAATCTGTAGGTGACTAATCGAGATCTTATCCGCGCCCAGGTACAGTACATTGCCATAATCCAATCTGGACATGGCCAGATCCTGAATAACCCTTCTATGGGCCACTAAGGGAGTTATAAATAAACACAAGAGAGAGTAAGGGAATTTGTTCACAGAAACTGTGAACGGGGAGTACTCCTAGTCCCCAAGACTAACTATCAGTAAACATAAGAGGAGTATCACCTAGAATAAGCTCAAGGAGCGATCTGAGTGGGAAGATTTGATGAGAAGCAAGTCCTTCATGGATTTTAATAAACCCCTCACTCACCAACCTAGTTGGTGACATGCTTCATCATCGGGGTCCACCCTGATAGCCGAATGCCATCAGGGTGTGCTTCGACACCTGAATTACAGTGGAGCGGGTTAATTTGTGAGTGGATAGTGCAAAAAAAGGGTAAAAATTGTCCTGGTATGACTAATGTTAATAAAGTTTATTTCTAGACTACTGGACAATATTAAAAATGTGTGAGCGATACAATTACAGTTTGTTATGACCATATGTATCTATGTGTTGTGGGTCTACATGTTTCAACCCGCTACTGGAAGTTGCCGGGTTTTCTTCAGGACCAACGGAAAATGGGTGGTCAGAGCACACTAACGCTCTGCCAATCCTAGATTCCTTCGAACTACTTGCAAAAAATCTGCAGTAGAACAATCTCTCATGCACAGTTAAGTGAGAGAGACAGAGTAAAAAGACTCCTATGTTAGGGTCTCTGAGCTTCACGGGGTAGGGTGGGAGTAGGCTTCTGGTAGGGACATATTAGTTTGCCAGTAAAGAACGTAGCCGATTACCTACGTGCCTCTCCTGTAATCACCCGGTGATAGCCGATTACCTACGTGCCTCTCCTGTAATCACCCGGTGATTACAGGAGAGGCACGTAGGTAATCGGCTACGTTCTTTACTGGCAAACTAATATGTCCCTACCAGAAGCCTACTCCCACCCTACCCCGTGAAGCTCAGAGACCCTAACATAGGAGTCTTTTTACTCTGTCTCTCTCACTTAACTGTGCATGAGAGATTGTTCTACTGCAGATTTTTTGCAAGTAGTTCGAAGGAATCTAGGATTGGCAGAGCGTTAGTGTGCTCTGACCACCCATTTTCCGTTGGTCCTGAAGAAAACCCGGCAACTTCCAGTAGCGGGTTGAAACATGTAGACCCACAACACATAGATACATATGGTCATAACAAACTGTAATTGTATCGCTCACACATTTTTAATATTGTCCAGTAGTCTAGAAATAAACTTTATTAACATTAGTCATACCAGGACAATTTTTACCCTTTTTTTGCACTATCCACTCACAAATTAACCCGCTCCACTGTAATTCAGGTGTCGAAGCACACCCTGATGGCATTCGGCTATCAGGGTGGACCCCGATGATGAAGCATGTCACCAACTAGGTTGGTGAGTGAGGGGTTTATTAAAATCCATGAAGGACTTGCTTCTCATCAAATCTTCCCACTCAGATTGCTCCTTGAGCTTATTCTAGGCGATACTCCTCTTATGTTTACTGACACTAAGGGAATTAGCCACTTGAGGACAGAAAAACAGGTAGCAGTAACCTTAGACACCTGTGGCTTCAAGGAAAGTTTATCATCAATAATAAAGCTGAGATTCTTGACCTTAGTAGCGGGGTGGTTAGGGGCCCAAGGGAGTCTGGACAGTGGCTAGGTCCCCAGAGATCGGGGGTGTTTCCTAAAACCAGGACCTCTGTTTTATCACCCTTGAGCTTCAGCGCATTTTTGTTCATCCATAAGTAGGTGATACTCCGGCACAATTGAAGCAACAAGGGGTCATGATGTTGGGTGGCTGGTAATGAAAAGATGATCTGAGTATTATCATCATATAAAAAAGAGGGTAAGCCCACACTTCACAATTACATCTGCAAAAGGACGAACATAGATGTTAAAGAGCAAAGGGCTCAAAATGGATCCCTGCGGGACACCAGAGGCCAGGGCTAGTGTCTCAGATCTTGCATAGGCCGAAGAGACCTGAAAGGTGCGATCCTTTATCTGATATTACTGGATTAGCAACTGTAGCCCCCAAATAAATAATGGTTTTCATATTTTTGATAAATAGCATTCCCCCTGATCGGTTAAATTCAGTATTATTTAAAAGTAATTGCTTATTAATTGTAATAATAACAATATAGTCCTTGAAATAACATTAAACTTCATTGTATTCCTCATATATTGATATAGGTTATATGCATAATTTCCATTTACAATTTCAAATAATAGTTTTTACATCTTACATAGGCATTTGATGTCATGAGTTAACATGAACACAATATTATCATTCACATTTGTCGTTATCTTCTGAATAGGTGTCATCATTCTCTGCATCTGTTTGATTTTTACAGGCAGGAAGTCTGCACATGTCAGTGCACTTAAGGTCATTTAGAAAGCAAGACACATGTTGGCAGTTTGCAGTTCCTAATGCAGTTGGACGCTAGTAGATCTAAGACAGCCTGAGGTGCTGGCTGCCCCTCCATCCAGTCTACTAACAGTTGCTCTGCTCCTATTGTTTTTCCAACTTCGACCCTCTCCCAATTGGACTAGATGTCTGTGGATCATTCAGAAGATATCTCTTGCTTACAGTGGCTTGATATTTCACATGTTCGGCATGTTTCCTCAGACAGTACCTGCAAGGTGGAAGTTGATGACTGTCTATCGCACCCTTCTTTGGGCAGAATAGTTGATATCTGAAGTCATTCACGTGATGAACCAAAGATCTGGCTGCGTACAGCAAGCACAAGAATTGCTTCAATTTGTCCATTAGTTCTTCAGAGAGATCCAATTCATCTCAAAGCTGTGTATGTGTTGGCAGACATACATGCTTCCACACAATCTCTGTTGCCTTTGCATAGTAAGCTTGATCGATGACCACTATAATTTTGCCAAATTGAGTGATTCCCTTATCAGCTTTGACTGTTTAAAAATTTCAGAAACCTTTGTCAACTCCGTTGTAGGAGTGCTAATGGTGGGCAACTAGCCAAAGGAATCCTGTGAAACACTAACTAGGTCTCTAGTACTGATGTTAAATCCTGTCCAACTTGGCATTATCTGTGCGAGGCTCGCTTCTTGTCATGTAACAACCCAGATTATGTTCCTATCTTGTGCAAGCTTCAATTGGGCCACACATTCAGGCATGAATTTGGTACTTGTCATCAATGGTTAAGGCCCACCCCGTGCACCAGAAACCTACATGAACAATTCTTTAGTATTTGTGGGGGTCAATGTTCTTTGCTTTTGTTTCGTAATGCTTTAGAGAGGATTTTTAAAAGATTGTGGTCCAAATAACTATGGCTGCACAGCTATACCGTTGACTCAATGAGTTGTCCCCTTTCCAGTAAGAGTTCCTCCCAGCCTATTGATATTATACTATGCTAAGTTAGTGAAGACATGAGGCTGAATGTCAGCTGGAAGAACAATTTGTTCATTTAAGGTAGTAGCAAGCTTCTGAAGACACAAGGCAGTTTAATTATCTTTCAGTTGTGAGTATGAAATCCAATGACCAAGTCTACATCCTTCATGCTAAAGAAGGTACACTACGATTCTTACTAAAAATTGAGTCTTTCGATGAAAAAGCTTCATATTCAACATTCCGAAGTAACATGACAGCGGCATTCCAACTAGCCAATATTTCTTCTGATCTTCTGTTGTCTTGGACACCATCACAACTCAAACTTTTCTTAAAGTGTTTTACCCCCAAACTGAGTTTTGATCTGGATTTCTCCCACTGCAGTAAACTATCTCTGTACAAACCTTTCACTGAACTATTGGAATACAAGCAAGAACATCCATACTTAGGGTATTCCCTTACCCATGGCGTCAGGAGAACAATTGCAATGATGCGCCTGGGTATTCTGCCTGTGTTAACTTTTACTTGCAAATGGTTCGCGGGTAGATCCCCGTCATGTCCTCTCTGTCATGGGGGAAACCAGACCATAGAGCATCTTTTATTCATATGCCCTTCTGCAAATGTAGTAAAAGCAAGGTCAAGATATCTAGACCCCATATATCGCAATTGTAAAATAATTACTGCAAAAGATTTTGTAACTGCATGCCAACACCCCCCTAATGAATTCGTCTGCTACAATTTCTATACATTTTTAAAACCCTTCTTATCATTATATTGAATTGTATTGAAAATTTTTGTTTTATAAATTGTGGTCCTCAGTTGAGTACCAAATCAATAAAAAAATTTGACTTTTTGACTTGACCAAGTCTGTATAAAGTGCGAATAATTTCAGCATTGCCTGTCAGTGTTTTTATGGCGTATGGAAGCAACAATTGCTTGGGGAGATTTCTGCTGACCATTTGTGATTGCATATATAATGTCCTGACTGAATGATTGCATAAGTAAGGCAACCCTTTTGGACAGCTTTGTGTTTTCTGGATCTCCAGTCAGAAGCCCTAATAGGAACGGGTTTAAGGTATACAGGCACTGTAAATAACTCTTTGTCAATGCCTGATGGATGATATTGCCATTGTGTTGATGTCAAGTTTGTGTTAATCATTGTTCTTATGTGCGATATTTGATCAATGATCTTGTTCATGTCTGTTGTTTTAACCCTAAAAACTGACCATTCTCTTTTCAAAATCTGGTTTTCTCTAACAACATCCTGTAGCATGACACTATTGGGTTGTGCCAATAATTTTCCTTGGTTGTCTAGGAATATATGGAGGCTGTCACTGAACTCGGAGTCCAATTTTCTTCTAATATGCTTTTTGGTTGATTTGTGTATACCCTATATTCGCCTGCATATCATGAGGGTTTCAAACCTTTCAGTGAGAGTCATCACAAGTGTTACCTCTTTGGTAGGAATAATCACAGTTCTAATGTATTGAAATAGTTTATCATATGCTTCATCTCTCATATTTTTGTAGTGCTCATCGGTTTGAATGCTAGATGCATGATTTTCCTCCTTTGCTTCAACCCTTGCATTTACTCGTGCACTCACTCATTCCACCATCATCTCTGACACTTGCTTCAGCTTTTCACTTAATTGTCTGTAAATCTCACTTCGTAGTAAACACTATCCTGCACTTCCTGTGGTAAACATTTGGGGAACCGTGTTGCTTTCCGCATTCTCGCAATGTTGAACAGTGGAATGTGATTCCTTACTTGAGTGGCCTTTACCAAATTTTCCAATATGAAAAGTCTTGCTGGCTTGTCAGCGTAACTCTGTTAGACATTTGACCAGAAATTAATTATACCCTGGGATCAGAGGGACAGGATGTGCTTGTTTCATTTGGTCTTCTTCATGAAGCTGCATGATCATTCACCATCAGCTCTGGCAAAAATAATAATTTAAACATGAATACATTTTACTTACTATAATCATAATTACTATTAGAATTATCAATTTATATAATCACATTTAATGTAGTAGTAATGTTTAAAAGTACAATTCTCAATAAATTTCCAATTACATCAAGGTATCTTGGGAGTGGAGTGGTACCATACAAACGTCAAAGAGTTATGACTTGCTATCACATATTTTCCATCTCTAGGCATCCATACTTTGCCAATAAATCATATTCAAACCCATCTGCCAAGTGACACAGATAACATGGTTGGTTCAAGGCCTAACTATGTATTCTGTGCCTCCTAGGAGGATCAGGGTTCTAAAGTTGTGGTGGTTTACAGTTTCAGATTCTGCACAAGATTGGATGACGAGAAGAATAGATCAGACATTAAATGGTTGTGGTGGGCAGAATAGAGAAAGCTGGATATATGTTTGAGGTTTCTTGCTGCTGAGACTCACACTAAATGGATCGCCCCTTCTCAAGGCTTTACAAAGTCTGAACAATTAAGCAGTATATGTGAAATGAAGATTTTCTTTCTTTAAGATTTCACAGAGTGGATCAAGGTTGTGAATTTTGTGAAGTGTTTCAGAACTGAATCACTCATTATCTTATATTCATTAAACATTTCGGGCAAAGATTGGGTGTGAAGGGACAGTGACTGCCAGGTTTGTCACAGAGCAGTCAGACGAGAGTCCATTATTTGAGTGTGTAAAACCATGAAGATGAAATTTGTTTGAGATCCAAGGGCTTGCCATGGTAGTGAGTTGGAGTGGCCATCCACTGCACTCAGGTACAGCTCCCACGCCAACAACCGTGGTCAAAAATCTTGGGGTCTGCATGGATGCCTCCCGCATGGATGCCTCCCTGAACTTCCAGGATCATACCAGGAAAGTCGCTTGTACCTGTCTTGGCTTGCTGCAGGGTTTCAAGCCCCTTCTGAAATTCTTTGATCCCACTACTCGTCAGCTGGTTATACAGGCTACTATTCTTTCATGCCTCGATTATGCCAGCTCGCTCCTACTCTGGGCCAATCAGGCCGAAAAATGTCGGCTATAATGCGTTCAAAATGCTGCCGCAAGAGCGCTGGTAGGCCCTCCACGTTTCTGCCCTGCCGCTGACACTATTCGTAAACTGCACTGGCTCCTGATGAAGAGTAGAATACAATTCAAGGTGCTGTGTCTTTCTTTTAAAATTGTGAAATCTGCCCACCTCAGTCTGTTGAGCAATCTGCTCACTCTGTATGTTCTAAACGTAGGCTACGATCGGCAGGCCGGCAGTTGGTCGCTGTCCCCCGGGTCAAGCGCAGCCGGGCGGGAGGGCGTTCCTTCCGGTACCTGGCTGCCAGGCTGTGGAATTCTTTGCCGGAGCAGATCCGTGGTCTGGACTGCTTACTTGCGTTCAGGAAAGCTGTCAAAACTTTTCTTTTTCCATCAATTTAACCCACTGTAGTTCCGCTGGTGTTTTGTTTTTCCCCGATCACTGTGCGTTTCTTACTCTGTAGCTAAAGCACCAGGACGCCCCTTCGCTGGGGCAGCTGTGCGCTATACAAGCCAACATAACATAACTAGAGTGAGAGCTTGAGGTTGCTCGAAGAGAAGGCAAGAAATAAGCGTTCCCTTTAGATAGTGCTCAAGGGCACTTGGGATGATGAGTGGGGTATGAAACTGCATACAGAATCGAGCTCCTGAAAGGCTCCATTTGTATTATGGTGTGGATTATATGTTAACCACAATGTGGAGTTTGAAGGGAGTAACTAATGGAGATACTGATGTACTTAGTCGAACATCAGCAGTTTGGGAATTCCTATTATGCAAAAAGGAGGGAAATGTTTAAAAACAGACTAATGCCACAGCCTTTGCTCTATGCTCTGGGTGAGTTGGATGAAGATGGCATGGCTGATGTGAATGGCTGCAAGTGTGGCTCTATAGTCAAAGATGAAGCGAGGCTCATCGTAGTCTGTATCCTTTTTTTTTTTTTTGCATGTGTATCAAGTGTTGCATAAGAAGTATCACACTGTCTCAGAAGTAGGTTGGTTTATACCACAATACAATATCTGTTGTGGGATGAGATAACATAACATGTATTTGTAAAGCGCATGTTCACCCATAGGCATCTTGGCGCTGAATAACAGATTTTTCTTGTTACCCAACTCAATGGTGCTCATTTTATCGACCTCAGATGGGTGAAAGGCTGAATTGACCTGCCGGGATTTGAACCTGTGACCATGAGGTCGAACACAGGTCCCTGCAGTGGATGCATTAGTCCACTGAGCCATCCGACCTGGGGTAGAGCATGAGGATCAAGGGATGTGTTTAGATGTTTATGAAGGACAAATGTCTGGGTTGAACTATACAGTACAATGTAGTTATGAGGTAAAGTGTTGGAAATCATGGTTATCAAAGAAAGCCAGTGACTTTGGCTAGCACGAGACAGAGGAATTCAATGATTACGTAATAAATGTAATGGACCCCAGTAGTCCTCCTTTCTGCAGGACAAGGTTTTAAACATTGTCACTATCACCTCTAAAACACACCCCTATCTCATCCTATAGTCAACAGGCTTGATAGCTCTGTACCAAAAACAGAACTCAATACAAGGTTTTGATGCTGGTATATGAAGGTGTCCATTGAACAGCCCCTGACTATGCATACAATCTTTGCCAACCATATCCACTTCTCATGCCGTCAGATTTACCAACACACTTTGCACAGTGTATAGATTTACCTCCTCTTAACTTTTGGGACTTCTCATTTGGAATTCACTCTGCCTGCTATCCATGCAAGCTCCAGATGTATGAAATAAACTGTGAACATCTACTACTTAAAGGGACTGGACGACTATTGCTTCTTTTGAGAACAAGAAGTATTTAACGTGTATTTTTGCATCCTACTGTTATATGGCTAAATATCTTTACAGTTAAACTTCATACCACAATATTAGTAATTCGTTCCATAATTACTCACGTTCTTTCATTTGCACAACCCATTTGCTCTTTGTGAATGCATCATATCTAACTTCCATCTTCTGCAACAATTCACCTCGAAATGTTACTGCTGCTTCATAAATTAATAAATGAGTGGTGTTTGGGACATGCCCATTGCGGGTGCTTACAAATGTATCAGGTTGGATATATTAAAGTTTTCTAATTCACAGTGGTCAGTGTGGGGGCACCATTCCTCTAAAGTAGATCACGGTATCATTACCTTAATTTCAAGGGTGCCCACTTCGATGGAGTTTACCTTTGATGCAAGACAATGGCCTTCAAACTTTTTAATGCTGTGCCCAGCCCTCTTGTTTAATAATTTCACACTTCTACCAGAGCCAATATTTTCCTTCACAATTATTCTATTATAAGTGAAATGCTGTAATTAATCTAAATAATTTCATGGGCCTTGAGGACACATCTTTTAGAAAATGAAGACACAAGTGAACATGGTCAGCGACTAGCTGCCGCCTCCCCCCCAATCCGGCACCCAATACCCAGGAACGTGGACACGAGACGTCTTTACTTTTTGGAAGGCGGGCGCTAGTCGCCCGGCCGTATTTATTAAAGTATGAAATTAAAAAAGGTTTAATTGCATAATCAACAATGTATACAAAAATTCAGCAGGACATTTAGGTACATAATTCTTAGCAACAAGTTTGAGAGCCTGACTTTAACAAAACTCTAATACATGTTGTTTCCTAACTTAGACTAAACATCCTCATCTAGAATTTTTGTACATTTCTGGCCATATGGCAGGGTCACTACCGGTGTCAGGTCCTACAAGCTGCGCCTCCCCTCTGGATGTGCGCATGCGCAGTGTTACCCCGGGAATTGCCCGGTCTACGCCCTGAACTCCATTTACCCACTAAAGGAGGGCCCTTACTCTGCGCCGGTGGCGTCATGAGTCCACGCGCGCGGGGTGGCTACCAGCCTAAGGAAAGCGTGAACTACTCCTACCCGCGCTCCTTTGCTTTGCAGCATCTATTACCTTGCCCCTGGAGTTCTGGGAGTGGCCCGCAGGCCCCTCCCCCTGGGCGGGAACCTCCATAGGATGATGCCCGCCCCCTCAGACCTCAAATATGTGCTCACCGATAATGACCTTACCGCATGCCCCATACCTAATAAATACGACGACCTATGGGAAAAAATTCTAAAGGACAGCTACACTGGCTAATAAATAACAGTATCAACGTATAGCTACAAAGGGAAAAAAGGCCTAAAGACACTTAGCATCACATACAATTCACTTCACACATGACTTGCTAAAAGGGGAAAAAATTCCTAGACAAAAGCATCAACAAAATATACCAACAATTCCATCTCTATTACCCTGTGAGACCCGTGGACCGTACCTTCAAAACTTACCATTCAACCAGACATAAGAACTGCTACAAAACTTTTTGTTCCAAGGGATGGTGGGTGGGAAAACAAAGAAGCCCCGAGCGCGGGGCACACCGTTTCGGCGAGGGAGCGTCCAGGGACAAGAGGGTCTCCTGGGCGCTCCCTATCTCTTTATTCCCGAGGGGCCAGGTGGCCCCTCCTCTAGCCCGCCCCCCCTGACCCGGACCCACTTCCCAGGATCCGGGTCAAGGAGGCCGCCAGCCAATCGGCGGTGGGCCGCGCCCCCCAGGGCACGCCCCCACCGCCGAATGGCGACCAAGGAGACAGTGGGGGCGACGGTCGCCGCGCCGCCATGCGTGCGGGGGGGCCAAGGGCCCCCCCTTTTCACATGGTCAGCGACTAGCTGCCGCCTCCCCCCCAATCCGGCACCCAATACCCAGGAACGTGGACACGAGACGTCTTTACTTTTTGGAAGGCGGGCGCTAGTCGCCCGGCCGTATTTATTAAAGTATGAAATTAAAAAAGGTTTAATTGCATAATCAACAATGTATACAAAAATTCAGCAGGACATTTAGGTACATAATTCTTAGCAACAAGTTTGAGAGCCTGACTTTAACAAAACTCTAATACATGTTGTTTCCTAACTTAGACTAAACATCCTCATCTAGAATTTTTGTACATTTCTGGCCATATGGCAGGGTCACTACCGGTGTCAGGTCCTACAAGCTGCGCCTCCCCTCTGGATGTGCGCATGCGCAGTGTTACCCCGGGAATTGCCCGGTCTACGCCCTGAACTCCATTTACCCACTAAAGGAGGGCCCTTACTCTGCGCCGGTGGCGTCATGAGTCCACGCGCGCGGGGTGGCTACCAGCCTAAGGAAAGCGTGAACTACTCCTACCCGCGCTCCTTTGCTTTGCAGCATCTATTACCTTGCCCCTGGAGTTCTGGGAGTGACCCGCAGGCCCCTCCCCCTGGGCGGGAACCTCCATAGGATGATGCCCGCCCCCTCAGACCTCAAATATGTGCTCACCGATAATGACCTTACCGCCACAGGCCAGCATTGTTAACCGACGATCTGGCCTCCTCCTGCCTTGACCTATCCTAGAAAGTTCTCACTCTATCAAAACCTTTCAACTAGGCCCTGATATTATCAGACCACAGGACCCTTCCTTCCTCCGACAAATGGACTCCCCCCACCAGGTAGAATTATGCACCTCAAATACACCCATAGTGGATCGTCTGCATCCGAGGGGGGGCTTGAACTAATTTTTCCCACTGTGTGTTGATCCTCTCTATCGAGTGATTCAACGCCCTGACCGAGTCCGCCCCTCGCCCCTGCCACCACGGGATAGGTTGAGACCCTACTACTGTGCCACCCGGGCAAGTCCTGAAGACCCACCCACAGTGGAGATGAACTCATCAATGAGTATTAACCTCCCAAGTTTGGCCAAGTCAGTCCCCCCTAGGTGAAGTATCACCACTGACGGGGGGTCGGGCTGCTGAGCTAAGAGTCCCTGAAAGAAGTTACTGAACTGACCCAGGCACAGTCCCCCAAACCAACTCTTCCCTGTCCCGCGTCCAGCCTGTTGCTTGCGCTGGCACATTGTAGCACCTCCCCTTCAGGTGATGAGTTCCTCCCCTGCGTCACAGGTTGGAGAAACTGCCGGAACCAGGAAAAGATCAAGAAAACCTGGGTGACAATTCCCACTTCCACCTTAGGGAATGGGTAGCACTTACACCTGCCAGCAACACTTGGGCCCTTGGTGTCCTCTTTCTCGACGTATGCTTCCCTTTTGACGTCCACCCGCTGCTGATGTTGCGGTGTGGAGCACCCCTCCAATGTCCGCCCTGGACCCGGCCGTGACTGACGCCAGCATCCCCTGAGCTGTCCACCTGTTGCAGCTGTTGTGATGTGGAGCACTCCAGATGTCCCCCATGGACCCGGCCATACATAAGTGGAAAAGATAAACACAAACCATTAGTGTTTCTGGCGATAACTGCTGTACACGCGCTAGTCTTACATTAGCATCACTTACTTGCTAAGTAAGTTTTCAGATAACCTTAGCGCCAGATGACTACTCATTCGTATTTAGTAAAGTGACAGCTTGTGCCACTTGCGGACATCCACGTTATGGCTGCCTACGGGTGCCTGGTGGAAAGCCCTTCATGTAAGCTTAGACCTGTGGTCCTTAATGAATGCGATAGCCCAACCATTGATACTTCAGGACCATACACGGTGTGGAGTGCCATAGAATCGTACTGTATATTTAGGTAATGTTCCTGACTTCACACCCCACGTTGATCCACACATGCCTGCATTCCACGTACTCAGATGCTAGGCTTTATGCCACTTGCTGACATTTACATTAGGGCTACCTAAGGTGTCTGGTAATATGACCTACATGAAAGCGTCGACCTGTAGTCCCCCGTGAATGTAATGGCCCATCTATTGTTACCTTAGGACAATCCACATTGTGAAATGCCGTGCCATACTATTGTATATTTAGGTAATGTTTCTGGCTTCTTAACGAAAGCTGACCCACCCGTCTGCATTCAATGCCCTCCGATACCAGGCTTTAGCTGAGATGAACCCCAGGTGCACTCCCCACCTTACTCTCCGTTGCGAGTGGTCAGCAGCCTCAATTTGTGACACCCGTAGCGCATTTAAACTTCTTGCTACCGTGTGGTGCCTATTAACATAACCCTGGCTAAGAATAAGCCTGTAGGCTACAATGAATGCCATAGCTCCCCCTGTAAGCTGGCCCAAGGGCCCTGTTCGCTCGCCACTTTGGCTTCTGGTAAACATCATCCTAGCCAACCGGACATGGCCAGACGCATCCCCAGAACTACGTGATGTTGCAACTAGGCTCTTGGGCACCTTATAGGTGTGACATAAGGGTGTGTAGCATTATCAGGACCCCCCGGTAGTCTTTCTACTGGCTCTATGCCTTGTCTCTATGCCATTCGTCGTTCCCCTACACCTTATTGATATCTGGCCTTGGGACACCCCTAGAGCTCCACGTATATGGTGCTATATTACTATGTGTTATATAGGCCTACAGACTGTAATTACTCGCCTCTAATCTCATCATAAGCTCGACGTATATTGTGCCCATTTACTTGTGTGTTAGAATAAGTTTACCGACTGTAATTTCTTGCCTATAGCCTCGTAAAGGAACTAAAGGAATGTGTTTAAAACAAATACATATATTGTTATCCACCTGTTCCCTTCTCCTTTACTCATCCATGCCAATATAGACTGGTAAAGCCAGCTGTTCTACATTCCTTCAAGACTTAGCCTGAAGGCTGCCCGCAATACAGCTACCACTAGGATAGCTGTCCAATAAAGTTGGCTTTAACCTATCCTCAATGAAGAGTCGTTTGGACTGGTGCAATGTCCCCCCCTAGGATAATGAACAGCACCTCAGATGTAGATTAACCTTTGCATCGTGACCCATTGCATCTTTATTAGCATTGACCGTTCTTGTCAGTACCTCGCCCTCTACTGTGCACTACTGCTGTAGAGGTCTGTTGAGATCCCTGGACGTGAATTCTGGAATATTGCTTGGACTCTCCCATCCCCATCTGGCTCCTAAGTGTAGCAGTGCTGCAATCTCACGTGTCACTGGTGTGGGGATGTCGTATTATAACTAAATAGCTTTAGTCCCCCCTGCGGTGCAGTGGTCTATTGGAGAGACCTGATCCCATGTTACTACTAACATTGACTTTCAGGCTCTGTGTCTGTGCGCCACTGAGTACCATGGAACTGGGACAGCCTGTTCTACACTCTCTGTCGGATAATAAGCCCTAACCCCTGACACATGTTGAAAGGTGGGCAGAGTTGAGAAGAGTCAAATGTCCGGTATATGCTATGGTTCAGAAAATTGCACCTGCCTGGATTACTGGGCATTTGTCCTTAAAAAGCTGTGAAAAAATGGCATGAAGATTTCTAATTAGCCAGTCCCCACTCAAAACAAACGCAAAAAGCATTACGTGTTGCCAGTCAAGCTTCACCCCAAATACAGGACACCGTCAGATCATGGTGATATGGAGTGAAAACACCTTTTATGTTTTCATGCCTTCCTGATGCTAAGTCGCTCCTAACATTGGTTTCCATCTCACAATCGTGCATGGAATGAGAAGCTAAGGGAACCCAAATAAAGAATGTACTTAGGAAATAGAGTTATAAAACTGTTATATATCTGAAGCAACTCAAGAAAGGCACTGACCCTACTTTGAACTCAAGCTCCCTCCTTATCCATCCCTATACTGTTATTTAGCTTAAGTCAGGATAAGTTCAGCCTCCGCAGTATCAAATTTGAAAATTATTAGTTATGCCTAAATTTTCATGAGAGAAATCCACAGCCACAGATTGTAAATGCTAACACCAGTTGTCTCCAATTTAACAAACTGTAATGACAGTCAAGTTACCAGTTCAACAGAAGCACACTCATTCCTTTTGCTCTTGCACATGTTTACGAGACGCACCATGTCCAAAGCCATTCCTCCTAAACAATCGTTAGAGGACATCTAATGTTGAGGACCTGCATTGGCCACCAGTCCAACATACTGCAGGTTTTAAAGCCCTGTGCATAATATGAAACATGGCATGGAAATCGGCCCACGTTCCCTGACATAAAGATGCAACTGATATATCCTACTCGGAGCTCTAAGTTTGCAGAATCAGAATTGCCTCGTAATTTCCCCCGTTTTAGCCTGGAGAAATGTGGTGGTCGGGCTTCAGCACTCAGGGCACTCCTCGTGTAACGCCCTGCCTGGCGACCTTCAGTAGACAGAAAGCACCTTAGAAATAGTTCCTCACAAAATTTAACATACTGTTAAAGAGGGGGATCTGCCCCAGAGCAGTCGAAGGTAAGACAATATGTCCTGGCACCAGCTTTGAAGGTTCACATAGAATAAAGGGCAATCCGCAATATGACAATAGCCCTTTACCCAAGATCAACCACTTCTAATAGGAAACCCAGTGCCACCCAGAAGCCACACCAGCAGGTTTTGAACTTTTTTAGTAAGACAGAGCCAAACAATGAATTTCCGGAACAGAGCCTTTCGCTAAGTATGCCCTTTAATAATTGGCCCGGGCTCTCTTCGAGCGTCTGAGAGAAGATTAATGAACCCACCTGCCGTCCTACTCGTTTGCTTCCGGCTAACCTTTAGGTGAATCAATCCTCAGGGGCATGTAGCTACATCTTCGAGTTCATTAAACTAGTGAGTTGTCCTTGTGACTTCGCAAACCAAGAAATATCGTCTCAACTTGAAAGCAACATCAGAGACCATCGGGAGACATTATACCGTCCTCCAAATTACACCACGTAATAGGACTGCTCATATAGGGCCTTAAATTATCAAGAACCATCGGAAAGAAAATAAACGTTTCAGGGCATCAAACGGGCATCCAGCTCACTCACTGGGATTACTCACATCGAGGAATGATTAACATCTGAACATATCTCTTGCACACTTTGGTCATGAAAACAAAGGACATCACATTTCAACCTGCTTAACGCAAACCAAGAATTATCGTCTCAACTTGAAAGCAACATCCGAGACCATCGGGAGACATTATACCGTCCTCCAACTTACACCACGTAATAGGACTGCTCATATAGGGCCTTCAATTATCAAGAACGATCGGAAAGAAAATAAAAGTCTCGAGGCTGAAAAGGATATACTGGGAATTGTTTCCAAATTGAAACGTGACACGCTATTCACTATATATGATAGCGTTTGATATGAGTTGACTCTCTACTTATAAAAGCGGCATTCTCGTTCTTCTGAAAAGTCAATGTCTGACATACAGCGCCTTTGAACATCTTTCCTTTGTTCGACATTTTTGTATACAGAAATGAGATCGTTTTTTTATTACGCAGGGGGTGGGGGGGGGTTGTTTCGTTGTTCGCCCTAAGTCTGAGCACAACCCCCGCGCCGAGCACCCGCGGCACCAACGGCCAATGGCTTAAAGCAAATGGAACTGCATTTCTAAACACGATATTTCTTAAAGATAATTAGGAGTTGGCAGTGATCTGCTGGAGCACTACGTACATATCAACAAATGTTTTTTACATTACGAAAAGGGAAGGGGGTAGCACTTCCTGTAAAGCCTGTATATACATATATACATACACATCCAAACACAAACCACGAACACACCGGTAGTTTGGTATATTCCCGCCAACCCCAGATAGGAAGCAGGGGGGGGGGGGGGGGGTTCGCTGTTCACCTTACATCTGAGCACAACACCCGCGCCGAGCACCTGCGGCACCAACGGCCAATGGCTCACCTTAATTGTCCGAGCCCGTGTTATGCCCACACCCGAGCCCTTTGCCGGATCGGCGTTGTCCCTGCTTGCCACTGCACTCCCGGGAACGCCGAGCAGCTCTCAACCTCGTCTGGGCTCTCCCTCCGACTCTCCTTGCGCCGTACGTCTTGCTCCTGTACCGCCGCCAGTTTTCTCCAAAACACCACGATATCATCTGTACGCCCCAATCGCGACGACCTTCTCCAATCCTCCTCTTGCGATCTCCGCCGATACCTGCAAAATAAAAAAGAGAAATTTACAAAAACAAAGAAGCCCCGAGCGCGGGGCACACCGTTTCGGCGAGGGAGCGTCCAGGGACAAGAGGGTCTCCTGGGCGCTCCCTATCTCTTTATTCCCGAGGGGCCAGGTGGCCCCTCCTCTAGCCCGCCCCCCCTGACCCGGACCCACTTCCCAGGATCCGGGTCAAGGAGGCCGCCAGCCAATCGGCGGTGGGCCGCGCCCCCCAGGGCACGCCCCCACCGCCGAATGGCGACCAAGGAGACAGTGGGGGCGACGGTCGCCGCGCCGCCATGCGTGCGGGGGGGCCAAGGGCCGCCCCTTTTCATAAGTACTAGCTGAAAATGTTTCACAAGAAACAGCATCAGTTGGGAGTGTTTAACGCATTTAGCAATGTAAACATTGTTATATTTTCCTTTTACAAGTGCAGTTAGATTCACAATAGCCAACCCACTAGTAGCAGACTGGTCACCCTAAAAATCTCTGCTTTATGATTCTTTAGTGAAATGAGTCGATGAGACGTTCGGAGTTATTTGGAGCCCTCTTTGACACCTACTAGTGCTTAATTTGTAAAAAAAAAAAAAAAGTGCGCGGACCCTCTACACGAGGACACTAGAGCTTGCAACATCCGTTGCACCAGACAGCACTGCTAATGACGGCACCAACACACTACTAATCATAACCCTCTTAAAAGTGTGGCAATTCATTCTATGACAGGCCCCCAAATCTATAAGAATGGCTTTGGAGACAAATACTCATAAATGGAAAGTTGAATTGAAATAATAAACAGAAGTTGTTGTGCTCGTACCTAAATTGGCAGACACCACTACCATGTGGCAGACCGTCATAAACTCCGAAGCTGGCAATTAAGTGCCAGTACTGAGCACCAGAAAGCACCGGCACAATTTAAGCACCAGCCAGAACAAAAGCATTACTGATGGCCTATTACAGAGTGGATCTCCAGTACTCTTGTTCTGTCACTGCATTTGGTGCACTCTTTTCAGCATGATGTTTGTTTGACGTTGTCCCCCAGAGAAGATGATAAATGCTCCTGTTGGCCACAGTGTGCCACCTCCCAACACCAGTAAATGACCCCTTCAGGGGGGCATCACATCGCTTGAAGACCTCTGACGAATTTTTTTTTAGGCTAAAGAGCAATCAAAACAAAGAAGTGGCTCTTTTTACCAAAGTACAGGTGTATAGTTTGCCTAGTGCAGATGTCAACATTCGTGTGAATGGGACAACAGTTTTACAAGGGGGTCCTTTAGTTGTTCATCCGTGCGCTAGTCACTCAAATATGAAGCATGTACGCTGCTTTATAATAAACACGATAATCTGTTAATTTCACATTGTATTTCAGATTCTGCGCCCGTAATAACAAATATGGTCATTAATATGTTGGATTGGATTGATGTAGCCTTGTTAATATCTTACAAAAACTTCGTGCCGCCCATTTTTCGTTTTCTGCTTGAAGCCTTTTCCCTTTTCAAACTGTGCAACATTGTATAACGTAATGCTGGCACTGAATGCTATTTTTGTTTGGCTCTCTGTTCAGACAGGTACAGACAAGTGAGTTGAGATACGAGTATGCTGCCGGTATTTGAATGTTTTACATTCTTTCTAAAACAGTCCACAATGACTCAAACTATCGTAAACATTTTACATTTTGCCTTAACAATTCTCCAGTGTTCACTTTGTACAGTATGACCGAGGTGATGCTGTTCCGAATATTCTCAGATTTTTTTTTAATGCGTTTACCACCTCATTTTGATGATGGCACAGACATCTGGGTTTGATCAACCGAAATTAATTATTAGAATTATTTACATTTCAAACGGTTGCATAAGATGATATGCACGTGTACGATGTTCATTCATTCCTAGAACTTGAACAAAGTTGTTCAAAATAGATCCATCATCTTTTTTTTAATATTAATTCAGAATAGTATCCCAGCTGCGTATTTTTTCTTCGCAGCATCATAAATAATAAGGTCTTCTATTTGAGTGTTTTTTTGGTCTAGCAAATTGCTGAATAGAGATAGGTAGAGCAGCATTGCGTAAATAATATTTAACTCATAGTAACTTGCATTTAATTTTTATGTTTACGTTTTGTAGACTAGATGAAACTTTTTTTTTAATAACTTTATTGGCATATAGAGAGTGCATGTCATAAGGATTCCATCTATAAGCTTCCCGCATCTCCCCCCAGTGACCCCACAAGAATAAACAAGCATTTGCAATGCAATAGGTCTCGCATTAGGAAAGTTTGAGCTTTTAGTATTGTAAATGGGGCTCAGCATAGGAACTGTTTTTTCTATAACACAAAATGTGTAATTGCAGGAACCTTTTGTCCTGCCTCGGTGGTACCACTGTTACAATAAAATGCCCTATGCATCAGCAGGTTAATTAAAAGGGGGCCTGTATCGGATGACGGCCGAGCCCGGCATCCACAGCCCGTGGGTGTTTAGTATCCTGAATAAAAAGGCCGGCCAGCCCCCTACCGACAGACGGAGCCGGGGGCGCCCCCCCTCCCTGCCCGTGGAGCGGTTTAGCAGTCTATCAATTTCTGATTAGCGCTTCTGGCCTCGACGGCTGCCAGGCCTGGCATGTGCGCGCTAGATTTCCCCAGACAATGCACGCGCTGCCTGGGGGTCGCAGCTACAGGCGTCCTTCTTAATTAGACCCCAGAGCCCGCAGCAGGCCCCCCAGCACCCCGTACCCTCTGTGCAATATTAATGATGGAGCGAGGAGAGGGCCGGGCAGGATGTACAGCCCTTGTACTGATCTATGACGACTACAATCCCTCAAAACACATACACAACACGTCATACATGTAGATACTTGTATACAGGAGGACCGGCCTTTGACCGTCACGGAGCATGTGTTTACTATTCTAACTCCAGGCGTTCCTAGATACTGGCTTTAGGTCATATAGCGGGTCGAAGTGAATATATCAGCGCTTTTAGTTATTCTAGCAGGTCCGGTCCCCACAGTATATGTTAAACGTGCACGTACGTGCATAAGGCACGTCACGCCCGTACACCGCGGAGCAGCCAATGACGCGTGTATTCACTACTTTAATTCCACGCTAGGTTACACAGCAGGTCACAGGGAATACATCAGCGTTTTTAGCTATTTGACCCGGCCTGGTCCCCTGCATGCACGCGCACACACATCATATCATTCGTATGGACCAATAATTACCAATATCAGCAGATATGTTGAGAATTGCTGTGACATGTGTACAGATTCATCCACTGATAACTCTGGGAAGATGGCCTATTTATCGGCCTGTCTTCGATCTGTGTGAAAATGACAACATCACGAAATACTGTCACAAAATGTGCTGCATTACGCAGCGTAATTTGCATTGTCTTGCTGCATAATTTATTCAATTGTGCCACACAATTTGGTCCTCTCCTGCCACACAATTCCAGTGGCCGTGAACAGTTGTACTGTCTACCTAGCCCCCCAGTCACCCATCACGCTTTCCACGTGCATATCTTTGTGTTCTTATTCATTTAATCAAACTCGCATTCCTTGTTTTAAAAGCAGTTTAAGCCCTACTGTGATGTCTGCGCTCCTTCAGCCGCCTTTCTACTGCCAAAATTATAGGATGCCGGAGTCGTTTTTCCCCCTTTCGAGTACCGCCGGCCTGCGACCAGGAAGTCAGGCAGGCCGGCGCAACAACCGGAAACAGGAAGAAGGAGGGCGGGAGCCTACCCCGCCTCCCACTGAAGAGCCGCGATTGTTTGGAGCACCGGAGCAGGCAGGAGCCTACCCTGCGCCCCGGTGCCGAAGGAGGGAGGAAGAGTCCTGCTGCCGGGCCCTGCAGCTGAGGAGAGCCGCCGCACCAAGGAAGCCGGTGAGTGGGTTGCTGAGCTGCGAGGGCGCATGTGTGTGTGTGTGTGTGCGCGCGCGCGCGCGTGGGGGGGGGGCGGGCTGTGTATGTGTGTGCGTGTGTGTGTGTATGTGTCTTGGAGTGCGTGTGTGTGACTGTGGGGGAGGGGGGTGTGTGTGAGCGAGTGTCTGTCTGTATGCGCGCGCATGTGCACGGCGCGGGACGGGACGTGCGCGTTCGCGCACCCAAATCCAGGAAAAAAGCTCGTAACACCCTCTTGTCCTTCTTCCCCCGTGACAGGCAACATTAGGTCTCCAGCTGGACACCTGCATCCTTCGGATGCAGTTTACCAGCTCGACCTAATGAACCAAATTCCATTGCTTACTCACATTGCATGTTTTTCAAAGATTGGGCTAAAACCCACAACAGTAGTCGAACGAGACGTATGGAACACCCCAACCGAATTTAGCTATACATGAGAAAAAAGCACTATGGACTTCATTAAACTTTTGCGAGTTTGTGTAGGGAGTTCGGTCATCACTACTATTTCTTGCTGGATGAATGCTCATTATCTCCAACTATACAGCTCCAAGACTTAAATCGTCATATGTAAGAGAAGAGGAGGAACAACCTGCTGTCACTTTGCACCTCAGTAATCTCTTTTTTATTTATTTTTTTACAAGTATTTATTGACTTTCCAGAGAGTTCATTGTCTGGCCAACAAAGAGGCATAATCTGGCCGACACTGAGAACGATTGACGTGTATCAGGCAGGGTAGCTACACAGATACCTAATTATCATTCCAATGTAGGTAATAATAGATCGCTCATTGGTAAAGTTATAACTAAGTCCATTTGCTTTCTTTGCCAGAACCAGTAGCCTGGCATAATTAAATATTTAAGCATTGACAAAGTGTTCAACATTACCCAGTGTCGGGTTAGGACAATATTAGGAGAGGGTTGAAAATGGAACACTTAGCTACCTGGCCGTGCATTATAGCCTTGCAGGAAGCAGCATGTAACCTTGGGTGCAAAGGAGGGAGGGGAGGGATATATCCGGTCTACTGCCTAAAAGATCTGTCTTTATTAGTTAGGACTCAAACTCTATCAATATTTTCTCTTCTATGGAGGCTATCTCACAGGACCCAGAGCTCGTATGTTGCATCAGTTATAGGCAGTTGCTTTGCTAAAACCCCAAATTCAGGCCCATTCTGCTGCTTCCTTCACCCATGCGCAAGACTTACGGCCACATGCATCAAGGTAAATTGCATTCGCAAACGGTGCGAATCGCAAAATTCGGGCGTTTGCGAATGCAATTTACTTTTTTGGGATGCATCATGTCTTTTTATTTTTTCGCAATTTAAGGAATCGCAATTATGTTGCGATTTCTTAAATTGCAATTGCATTTAAGAAATCGCAATTTGCGATTTCTTAGATGCAATGCATCACACTTTAGAAATTGAGAATTCGCAAATAGGGAGAGGTAAATTACCATGAAGTTCACATTCATGGTAATTTGCGAAAACTTTGAAAAGTGCACAAAAGTGCATTTTTCAAACTTTCATTTTACACACACACATGCCCTTGGGGCATGTGTGTGTGAAAATGTTTCTTAAAGTTACATTTCAGGGGTGCAGGGGGGGTCCTTTGGACCCCCCCTGTACCCTTGAAATAGCATTCTCATTTTGTGATTCCTTAATTGCGAATTGTGATTCGCAATTAAGGAAATTTAAGAAATCGCAAATAAAATTGCGATTTCTTGATGCATAGCCGTTTGCGATTTCTTAATTGCGATTCCTTAATTTTCGCAATTAAGAAATCGCAAACGGCCACAATGATGCATGTGGCCGTTAGTGATTAGTACCAATAATTAATTTGTCTGAAGGCCTCGGCAGCTTGCACCACCCACCGGCCTGGTCGCCCCCACGCTCTTCCTGCCTCCCGCTCCAGCACCTACCTGCTCCTGTGCCTACCTGCCGCCGCCGCCGCCGCCTGCTCCCTCCTCCCTCCTCCAGCGCCCCAGCCGCCGCAGGGCCGCCCGCACCCGTTTTTCCCGCCGCTGCCAGCCCGCGGCCCCGCCCCCCCACCAGCCGATTGGCTAACCCGCTCCCGCCTCCCCGCAGACCCTCCCTACCGGCACCCTTCTTAAGGGGACCCAAACTCCACCTAGGGAGCGACCACAGAGCCTCTACCGGCCTGGTCGCCCCCACGCTTCCTGCCTCCCGCTCCAGCACCTACCTGCTCCTGTGCCTACCTGCCGCCGCCGCCGCCGCCTGCTCCCTCCTCCCTCCTCCAGCGCCCCAGCCGCCGCAGGGCCGCCCGCACCCGTTTTTCCCGCCGCTGCCAGCCCGCGGCCCCGCCCCCCCGCCAGCCGATTGGCTAACCCGCTCCCGCCTCCCCGCAGACCCTCCCTACCGGCACCCTTCTTAAGGGGACCCAAACTCCACCTAGGGAGCAACCACAGAGCCTCTACCGGCCTGGTCGCCCCCACGCTTCCTGCCTCCCGCTCCAGCACCTACCTGCTCCTGTGCCTACCTGCCGCCGCCGCCTGCTCCCTCCTCCCTCCTCCAGCGCCCCAGCCGCCGCAGGGCCGCCCGCACCCGTTTTTCCCGCCGGTGCCAGCCCGCGGCCCCGCCCCCCCGCCAGCCGATTGGCTAACCCGCTCCCACCTCCCCGCAGATCCTCCCTACCGGCACCCTTCTTATGACGCCCCCAGAGCGACCGCGCAGCGGACGCGCGCAGCGGGAGCACCGATTGAGCACCGAAGGTGCGCCAAAGGTAAGCCCGTCTGCGCCCGTCCGCGCCTGGACCGCGCCCAGTGCCAGGACCTCTGGCCCCCGCAGCCACCAGCCCTCCCGCCGGACCTATGCCGCCACCGACCTCTACGCACTCAACGCCGGCAGACTCCCGGGCTGCTACCGAGCCACCCCGAGACGCACCCGCGGACCCTTCTGCTGCAACGCCTGCAAGTTCGCCTGCATCCGGACCTGCACCACTCCAGCAGTGCCCAAGACCTCGACGAACATCAGCAACAGCCACCTGAATTGCATCCTGCTCAATACCCGCTCGGTCCACAGACACGCCGTCGAGCTCTGGAACCTGCTCGACACCACAGCCCCAGACGTCGCCTTCCTCACGGAAACCTGGATGAACGCCTCCTCAGCGCCCGATATCGCCATCGCCATCCCGGACGGCTACAAGATCATCCGGAGGGACCGCGTCAACCAGACCGGAGGAGGCATTGCCATCATCCACAGGAACTCCATCCGCATCACGACCAACACCGACGACACCCTCGCACCTGCCGAGCACCTGCACTTCCAGATCCACATCAACCCCAGGACCACCCTCAGAGGCACCCTCATCTACAGACCCCCGGGACCACGCACACAATTCAGCGAGGACATCGCCGACTTCGTCAGCCCGCACGCCCTCCTCTCCGCTGACTACATCCTCCTCGGGGACCTCAACTTCCACCTGGAGAACAACAACGACCGCAACACCACCACCCTGCTGGACAACCTCGCCAACCTCGGACTCAAGCAACTGGTGACCACCCCCACCCACTACGCCGGACACACTCTCGACCCCGTCTTCTCCTCCAGCAAGGACATCGCCTTCAGCCACGCCACCGGACTCCACTGGACGGACCACAGCTGCGTCCACTTCAGCTTCAAAAGGACCACGATCCACCACCACCAGCAACAGGTTGCACGCAGAAGCTCGAACAAGATTACAGCCGATCAACTCGCAACTTCCCTGAGCAGGAACCCACCCACCAGCGCAGCGAACCCCAGCCAAGCGGCCACCAACCTCACGATGTGGATCAGCGACTGCGCAGACGACCTCGCCCATCTGAGAACCCCGCCTAACAGACCCGGCAGCAAAAAAGCCCCATGGTTCGCCGACGAACTCAAGAACTCGAAGAAGAACTGCAGAGCCCTTGAGAAAGCCTGGCGCAGAGAACCAACATCGGACAACATGACTACCCTCAAGCTCGCCACCCGAAAACACCACCAACTGATCCACACCACCAAGAAAACTGCATTCAAGGAACGACTGGACAACAACGCACACAACAGCAAGGAACTCTTCAACATCGTCAAAGAGCTCTCCAACCCCAACGCCGGAAACAACGACATCACCCCTTCGCAAGACCTCTGCAACTCCCTCGCCTCATACTTCCACGACAAGATCACGGACATACACAACAGCTTCAGCACTCAACCGACGCTCGCCACGACCGAACCACCGCCCCCCACCACCACCCTCCGCGCCTGGACCCCGATCTGCACCGACGACACCATGCGCACGATGAACACCATCCACTCCGGATCTCCGACAGACCCCTGCCCTCACCACGTCTTCAACAAGGCCGACGCTGTCATCGCACCCCACCTGCGGGACATCATCAACACCTCCTTCGACACCGCTACCTTCCCGGAGAGCTGGAAGCACGCCGAATTCAGCGCCCTACTAAAGAAGCCATCAGCCGACCCCTCCGACCTCAAGAACTACCGACCCATCTCGCTGCTCCCGTTCCCCGCAAAAGTCATCGAGAAGACCGTCAACAAGCAGCTGGCCGCCTTCCTCGAGACAAACGGATCCCTCGACCTCTCGCAGTCTGGCTTCAGGACCAACCACAGCACCGAGACCGCCCTGATCGCAGCCACCGATGACATCCGAGCCCTGCTCGACAACGGAGAAACAGCGGCCCTCATCCTCCTAGACCTCTCCGCGGCCTTCGACACCGTCTGCCACCGTACCCTAGTACAGCGCCTCAGCAACGTCGGAATCCGGGAGAAGGCGCTGCAGTGGACCATCTCCTTCCTCGCCGGAAGGACACAGAGAGTCCGCCTCCCACCGTTCAGATCAGAAGCCACCGAAGTCATCTGCGGCGTTCCTCAAGGCTCCTCGCTCAGCCCAACCCTCTTCAACGTCTACATGAGTCCCCTCGCAGCCATCGCACGACAGCACAACCTCAACATCATCTCCTACGCCGACGACACCCAGCTGATCCTCTCCCTCACCAACGACCCCGCCACCGCCAGAGCCAACCTACACGAAGGGATGAAGGAGGTAGCCGAATGGATGAAGAACAGCCGCCTGAAACTGAACTCTGACAAGACGGAAGTCCTCATCCTGGGATCCTCACCCTCCGCCTGGGACGACTCCTGGTGGCCCCCCGCCCTGGGCAGCGCACCCAAACCAACAGACCACGCACGCAACCTGGGCTTCATCCTGGACTCATCCCTCTCCATGACCAGACAAGTCAACGCCGTCTCCTCGTCATACTTCAACATCCTACGCATGCTACGCAAGATCTTCCGGTGGATCCCCACCGAGACCAGGAAGACGGTCACCCAGGCCCTCGTCACCAGCCGGCTGGACTACGGCATCGCCCTCTACGCCGGAACCACCGCCAAACTCCAGAAGAGACTCCAGCGGATCCAGAACGCCTCAGCAAGGCTCATCCTGGACATCCCCCGTCGCAACCACATCTCCGGACACCTGCGAGACCTGCACTGGCTCCCGGTCAACAAGAGAATCACCTTCCGTCTCCTCACCCACGCACACAAAGCCCTGCACAACCAAGGACCAGGATACCTCAACAGCCGCCTCAATTTCTACGCTCCCAAATGCCAGCTCCGATCGACCGGCCACGCTCTCGCCGCCGTCCCCCGCATCCGAAGAGTCACCACAGGGGGAAGGTCCTTCTCCTACCTCGCCGCCAAGACCTGGAACTCCCTCCCGACCCACCTCCGCCTGACCCAGGACCACCTCGCCTTCAGGAAGCAGCTCAAGACCTGGCTGTTCGAGCACTAGCGGACCCCCCCTCCCCAAGCGCCTTGAGACCCTCCGGGTGAGTAGCGCGCTATACAAATGCTTTGATTGATTGATTGATTGATTGATTGCCCCCATTGTGCTGCCAATGCCCCTACCATCACAACTAATCATCACACTCATTCAAGGGTGACCATCCGGACTTTGAATATATATTAAAAATGACTAATACATTCTGCCCAAGCTATTCTTATAGCTTTGGGTGGCAGGTAGTACTGATTGCAATGTATGTTTAATTATTAAGCAACTGTTGTTGTGCTCCTCACAAAATTCGACAAACTGCGCCACCAAGTGGCAGGCTGTTATAAGAGCTGGTGTTATAAAAAAGTTGCTGATGCTGAGCACCAGAAATCAACACCTCAAATTAAGCACTGATAGTACATCAAGTTAGGATTGTTGCAACTTAAAATACACTGGCCTATTGGCTATCCAGACGAAACACCTGCAGAGAGCACAAAATGCGAGAGTCGTATTGATTACAAGCATTGGTAGGTGCACTCGTTGTTTCAAGATAGCAGATCGCTCACTTGGCTGCCAGTTCATGGCAAAGAGAGAATTCATTTAAAAGTAGACTGCTTCATTTCAACTGTTTTGCCTCCATGCATCTAGGAATATCTCACTATATCAGGCTTCTCCAGCGAGTAGCTCATGAGATACTTGTAGCCCTCCAGCTACCTGTAAGTAGCTATCCAATGTGTCACTCAGCCTACTAAATTAGATGGTTGAGCTTGGTTAAAATAAATCTACACACCAACACTGAAAAGTGTATTTGAGAGGACAATGTGTGTATTGTTAGAGCTCCTAATTTCCTAAGCATTTTTAAAGCTGATATTTGATTGATAAATCATGCTGTGTGGTGGAAACATATTACTGATCTTGTTTCCTTGGTGCCAAGGGTATTACAGTTATAGCTATTATATATTACCCATGTAGAGGCATTCCAAATTGACAAAGCGTATTTTGACATTTCTGCTGAGCCCTGTAGAGCGGTGATCAGTAATGCAATCTTGTCTTATAGGGTAAGTATTACGGCACTAGTAGTATTAGTAGCTCAGGGGTGATTTTAATATTTTAATTGAACATGAATAGCTCTTACTACTAACAAGATTGGTGACCCCTCCACTATATCATACAGGGTGTGTGCTCTGTTAGACAAAAGCCTGCTCTGTCTGCTCGAATTAAATGTCCAAAGGTAGAAGAATCTTCTCAAACCAAGGGCTGACGTTTGGAATGTTTTTTATTGAGCACCTGAGGTACTTGTCATATATTCTAGTCTTCAAGATAGTGCTTAAAACTAATTTGTTTCACAACATCTGTATAAGACCAGCACCAAGAGATCCTTGGGTGTTATAAGCTATTAAAAAGCTGTAATGGATTGCAAATTATGTATTTCTGTTAATCCCACTTGCTCTTCGTTGTGGACATTACCAACAGTATAAATCAAATCTGGTGGCATGACCCTATCCACTCCGATATATGTCTGATCACAGATATATGAAGCATGACAAACTTCTGAAATAGAAGAACTTCACTTGAATTTGATTGCTCTCAGAAGCACATCATTTAACCTTCCATTGCTCTATCCCCCTTCTTCAGCCCTCATCCAGATTCATTGCCAGTGGCAGTCTGAAGGCCGCCAAATTCGTGTCCATTTTCTATTTCCATGAAATGAATGGTGCCTGTGGGCACTCAGGCCGCAACCACATAGAATACCTCCTATTTGTGAGACGGCCATTGCTCTAAAGAGTTTGAACACACTGCGCTGTTAATTCCTTTCTCAATTTACCATTCCTCTATCATGATTCCCTGGACATTCTTTATCACATGCTGTACATGTTCTGTATTTGAGCCTCTGTGGTCGAAACGCATTCCATTTTGAAGTGACACGTGCTTTCATTGTCTCCACATGCTTTCATGTGGAGGTGTCCTTCCCTCAGAACAGATGACCCTTATAGGGGAATCAAAAGTTACTCAATGAGGACAGGCAGTATAGAGACACAGGGTGAGGGAGAAATACACTTAAACTGCTACAGGTAACACAATAGCAGTGGAACAGCAAAGACTGGGATAACATGACAAGTACAAGGTGGCAGCAAATACACCAACACGCAGCTCAGCCAATGCATCTTTGAACCTGCAATAGCACTAACTAAGGGTGCAGTAGAGGACTAGCAGCACACTACGCTGCCAATTCACCCCTAGCTGCAGCACCATGTGACCGTGGGCTACTAGGCGTTGCATACATCTCCCCCAAATCACCCTCGCCCGTTACCTACTTTAAATTCTTATCCTTGACATTCTAGAACGGAACAAAGCAAGAAGTGGAATCCAAAATTCTGCTGATGGACCTCACTAAAGTATTATCACCTTAGTTGTCATACGCTTCTCTCACTTTGTTTCACAGTAAGTATGCTAAGTCTACAACGCTGATCTTTCTTTTCAAGCAGGCGCTGTTGACCCCACCATCTAACCTTTGTTGTCATGGCTTTCACCCCCTGCAGCTGTATTACTGTGAGCGACAAGCAGCTCTGCCAGGACTCCTTTTCAGTAAAGGGATTTGCACGTTAGACTAAGAATCTCCTCACTCCATTAATCTCAGGGATCTGGTTGTTACATTCTACGAACGGGCCAGTCAAGATGCTGAATAAAGTTATTGAATGGATGAATAAATTAAATGCATAAATTAACATTTATAAAGTGCCACAGCTCCCTCCCAAGATTTCCCAGTGCTATGATAAGAATGCAATGTTAAGTACTGACGAGATGGGTTTTCAACCTTTTTAAAAATTATTATTAGAAAAAGAAGTGAGTTTCAAAGTCTGGTTGCTAGCACAAAAAACAAGCATTTGCAATGCAATAGGTCTCGCATTTGTGAGAGTTTGAGCTTTTGGCATTGTACATGACAATGCCTTTTTTATTTGTGTTGGTTTTTAAAACAGATAAATAAAAGGCATTGTCATGTACAATGCCAAAAGCTCAAACTCTCAGAAATATGACACCTATTGCATTGGAAATGATGGTTCTCGTAAGCAACTCCTCGGTGCCAGCACCAAAAAACCTCACCATAATTGCGACAGTGAAAGCAGGGTCATTCACGTGCTCTGAAGAGGGAGCGCCATAAATAAAGAGAGAAGTATGGGGGTCTTTTTTGTTTCATAGCAAGAAAGTGGAGGCATCATTAGCTGCTTCATTGATCGTTTGGAGGGACGGTGGATGACCTGCTAAATTTGGGGGATCATCCCTTAATCCAAAATTGCAGGCTAATCCTGATCAGGTGTTCAGAAGTGTGAATGCAAAATAGCACATATACAGGGTGACCTCAGTTCCTTTTCTGGTGTGATTATTCAATAGCCTGTGTTTGGTTAAGGCAGCATGAGTAGCATACCTTTTTAATGAATATAACTAAAATTAATAACTGCATGCGAGCAGTCGCTCGAACAGTTTGTTCTAAGAAATTCGCAACCATTGAACACTCAACTGGCCTCAGAAATTATGCTGACTGATTAAATGTGATTTAACACAAGCCAGTTGATCGGCCCCAGAGTAATGTTTGCATATATGATAAATACAAAGTGATATTAACGTAGCAGCAGACAACATCTAGCGTCAGTAAGCATAAGCTAATGAAACAATAAGTCATACGACCGCGAACTGCAGTTACCTGCGCGGCTTGGGCCCCAGAAATGTGGGCAGGCTGGTTGTCGGTCGTGAGCGCCTGGCCACCACAGGGGCTCGCAGATGGGCTTAACATCTGTTGTTCGAACTAGGGTCAGCCTGGCACAATGTTGCTCCCCACCCTCCACGCAACTTCTTATAGCTGTTCCTCTCGCCTATCTAGAACCACCTACAACCACTAGACATTGGGGCGGCTTACATCATCACCACACAAATGAAACGTGTGGCCGCCATTATTTAGCATGTATATAAAAAAAAAAAAAAAAGCGAGTTGGGTGAACTGCGCACAATGAGATGCATGGCTGCCATTATTGAACATGTAAATACAAAAATACAAAAAAATCGTTGGGTGAACCACGAGCAACAAAACGTGCGGCTGCCAATTTTTTAGCATGTAAATAAATTCAATAAAATTAGTTTGGTGAGCCAACTGCAATGAGATGCGTGGCCGCCATTTAAGTATGTCAATATGAACCCAGATTTTTTTAATTAAGGCATCGCCCGCCTTGCAGGTGTTCATGCAGCGGAGGAAGGGGCGGAGCGCATTTTAAATTTATAGCCCGGCGCTACGGTTAAAAAAACTAAACAAAGGCATATGAAGGGTGTAGATGCAGGAGGGAGAGGTAACAAAGGAGGAAGCGTCCAAGCAGATTACGTGCAGGGAGTGTATTTAAAATAAATGCAAATGCAAAGAAGCAGCCGCCATTATTACTTAAGCTGGCGTCCATAATGAAAACTGCGCAGCACGCTGTTAGGCTGCCCGGGTGAGGAGCGAAGCAGCCCCTCCCGCCCGGCGTCGACGAGTCTTCCGTTTCTAGGCAACGGCCCCACCGGCACCAATCCCAGCGCGGCTCCTCGTCTGACGTCAGAGGAGCTGCGCTCGGGATTTCTGAGGCTCCCGAGGTTCCCGGCCTGCGGCGGTGTTTACAGGGAGGCAACTTTTAATTTCCCTACAATGCCGCTGTGGGAGGCGGCGGTGATTTCAGACAGCGCTCCTTCTGGCACAGAGCTCCACAGTGCCTTCCCATGCGTAAGGGGAGAGGAGCCCGGTGAGTGGGGTTGAGGGTGGGGGTGTACGCGCGTGTGTCTGTTTAAGGGGGGGTGCGTGTGTGTATGCAGCGTGTGTGTGTTTAAGGGGGGGTGCGTGTGTGTATGCAGTGTGTGTATGTGCGCATGCGTGAGAGTGGCTTTGTTTGCGAATGGGAATATGAGGGACGGCGACGTGCGCGCTCCCGAGGTTAAATCTCGGCCAGGAAAAGCACGTGGAACTCTGCTGTCCACATTCCCCCAAAAGTAACTACATAAGTTGTCTCGCATAGACAGCAAAAGCTTTGCTTTTGCTATCGTCTAGCGAGACCTAAAAAGGATTGTCCGCCTCTTCTAACTTTGCAGACTTTTCGAATACGCAGTAGTGACAGGTTCGCTGCGTGCAGAGTTCTGTCAGAAGTGTATAGCATCGTCCTTTCTCTGAGGTACACAGGTCCTGTCTGTTGGAAGGCTATGTGAGAAATAACAAAAGCCTTGTAAGGTATCTGCTTGGGTATAGGTAACCAGTGTAGGTCCTTCAAGTATTTGCAAAGGCCAGTCCGGAGGCTATTAAAGCATGCATGATGGTCCTTCTGGTAGTATTAAGTTCCAAACAAAGGATCTTCTTTAGGGATTTAAGTAGAAAAAGCAAGTTGAATGGACGGAGGAAATTTGTGGACAGAAGGTACAATTTGTGTCAAATTGGGCCCCTAGATTTCTCACTGTGGAGGACTGCGTGAGCGGGGTCTGACACAGGTCTACAGACAACCAACTGTTTGGATCTAGATTATTCTTGCCTCCAAAAGCAGCACCTCTGTCTTGTTAAAATTAAGTTTTAGGCAGCCGGATTTCATCCAGTTAGCCGAAGCAACTAATCATCCTTTAAACGAATCCTCAATGTCCCAGTGAAATAGTTGGAAGGAAAGTAACAGCTGCATTCCAACACCACGTTTAGGCCCCACAGCTCTAGGATCTTAGCCAGAAGAGCGATATAGACATTAAACAATAAGGGGCTCAAGGCGGAGCCCTTAGGTGTAAGGTTGTGTGCAGTCTAGTTGGTTGGTGGGTGAAGTTAGGGGGAGAGAGGAAGAGGAGGAGCCGGCCAAGGAAGGGGCAGTTAGAGTAGGGACAGGGACGAGTAAGGAGGCACTAAAGCTCCATAAAACACGAGGATGGGATCCTGCAACCTGCCATGCCTGAATTAATGAAGAGAAACGTCCTGTCCCGGGCAGCAAGAGAAAAGTAGTCGCCTTCGCGACACGTGTGCCCTACTGAAGCCGCCGCCGAAAGCTAAAAGGCCAGCGGTAAGTGCCTCAGCTCCGCGATTCATCGATCGCGTGGAGCCCTGCCTGATTAGCGTGGTCGAGCGCTGAAGATAACCGAAGCCGAGCGCTGCTTCGCGCCAAAATCTGGAGCTCACCCCGGATGCGTGTGACATGGCACACGGTCGCTGAAACGGCCCGCGATTAAAGAAATGAAGACGGGAGCCCACCCCGATCCTACCTGGAGGTCACAGTATCTCAGGAGTGTGTGAGGCGTTGAAGAAACACTGCTGTCTGCAGGACCGGCTGCCGGTAAGTCCCGGTGAATGAATCAGCCTGAAAGGAATGAATGAAGTTGAAATCTCGTGAGAACCGAGATTTCTTTAACGGCGGCCATCTGAGAAACAGGCAGTCAATGAGATCCCCTATGTGCAGATTGCAAGCGGCCATTTTGAGGTCAGGCAGTGTAAGGGATCAACAAGCATTGGCCAAAGGCAAGCAAACAAGCATTGGCAAAGACCAAACAAGCATTGGCAAAACAAGAGGCAAGCAAACAAGCCTTGGCAAACACAGAACAAGCATTGGCAAAAGCAAGAAGCAAGCAAACAAGCGTTTGGCAAAGAGCATAAACAAGCATTGGAAAAGCAAGCAAATAAGCATTGGCAAAGACCAAACAAGCATTGGCAAACACAAAAGGCAAGCAAACAAACCTTGGCAAACACAGAACAAACAAGCACGAGTAAAGGCAACAGCAAACACAGACAAGCATAAGCAAAAGCAAAGGTACGGGAATCAAAGATGTCGACGTCCCCACACAGGAATGCAGCGAATGCGGCCGCAGTCACGCCAGGCTCGTCCAGTGTCTCATACCTGCGTACTCCTGAACCACTAGCCCTCATAGCTGGAGGAGGCATGGGTCCTCGATGGGAGGAGTGGTTAGAGGACTTTGAGGACTATATGAAGGGATCAAAGGTCACGGATGAAGAAGAGAAGTTAATAGCGTTGAGCAATCTTGTTGGGAAAGAAATCAGTAAGATCATCAAGGAGCTGCCGCCCCCTGAAACCGGATCATACGTCAAGGTGCGAGATGCCCTGAACAAGAGATTTTTACATAAGACAAATGTGGACTATGAAAGGTACATGTTCCATCAGGCTCGTCAAGAAAAAGAGGAATTGATGAGTACGTTCATAATGAGGTTGAGACGACTGTCTCGATATTGTGAAATCGTCACATTCTCCACAGAGGACGCTATAAGACTGCGAATCATTGAAGCATGCCAGTCGGAAACTCTCAGAAGGAGACTACTGCGGAAAGGTCACACTCTCGACGAGATTGAGGAGATGACCCGAATATATGATCAAGCAGAGGAACACGCCAAAAGCATGGAGACAGGACATAGTGGGAGGCGGGAACAACTGCATCGTGTGCAAGTCAAGGACACTCGAAGACGTTCTCGAGACCGACCTCGAACTTCAAGGGCATCGTCCAGCCAACATTGCAAAGGGCACAGACGCCATGAGTCTCGCCGTGGGGACAAGAAACGAGATCGCCCCCGCAAATGTTATCGATGTGGATACGATTTTCCACACACTGATACATGTCCAGCACTCGGTCAGCGGTGTCGGAAGTGCGGACGAGAAAACCACTTTGAAGCCATGTGTGGAGAATATCGAAAGGAAAGGATGAAGGAGACGTCGAGGTCGTCTCGTCCCGACACCCTGCGGCATCATGTGAAGGCCATTCAAGATCGACCAGAGTCATCGTCTGGCTCCTCACACTCCAGCAGAGAGTCTCGCCGGTCTCAGTGGGGTAGAAGGTCCCTGTCTAGAGGATCCAGGTCAACTTCTCGAGACTCAAGATATACTATTGAGTATGCCTGCATGGTAGCGGACCCATACCAATTAAAGAGATACCCCAGACTGGACATAAGTGTAGGAACTCACCCAACCAAGTTTGTAATGGACAGTGGGGCCTCACTGAATTACATCCCTGTGACTGAATATAACAAGATGAAACCACCACCCACACTGAGTCCAGCTTATGTAAGAGTATTCACGTGGATGTCAAAAAGACCTCTTCGTTGCCTGGGGAAATTCGAAACAACTCTCAAGCACAAAGACACTGCTGAGCCGGCATACATTCATGTAATTGAAGGGCCAGAAGCAGACTGTCTCCTAAGTCTGCCCACTGCGGAGCGTCTTCGGCTGGTTGAGATCTTATACAGAGTAAGTAATGATCCGGACATTATACACAAATTTCCTAAATTATTTACAGGACTTGGGAAAATGAACAGATGTCAGATCCGGTCACACATCAATGAACGATACCTCCCGTCGCACAACATCCAAGACGAGTGCCTTTCCACCTTCAACAAGCGGTGGAAGATGATATTCAAGAGCTGCTACAGTCGGACATTATCGAGAGAACGGAAGGGCCGACACCATGGGTGTCACCTGTAGTCATAGTACCGAAGAAAGGCATGCCCAATAAGGTGCCCTTGTGCGTAGATATGCGACTTCCCAACACAGCCATCGAGAGGGAGCGTCACCCAGGACCCCACTTGAGTGACATGATCTCATCACTGAATGGTGCCAGAGTTTTCTCCAAACTGGATTTAAATAAAGGGTACCACCAACTGGAGCTTCACGAGAAGTCGCGGTACATAACAACATTTGCCACTCATTTAGGTCTATTCCGCTGCAAGCGACTTAGTTTTGGCATTTCATCTGCTGCGGAAATCTTTCAAGAGGCCATCCGCCAGACCATCCCGCACATACCAAATACACTAAACTATAGTGATGACATTCTGATATATGGTTCGAATGTCCAAGAACATGACAAAGCACTAAACCGAGTGTGCCATGCCCTCCTAGAATTCTTTGAAAACAACAATGGTCCATTGCAACAAAGAATAGAGCATACAAATGAATACAGACACAATAGATTCTGTATTTAAGCGACTTGTCCAGCCGGACAGTGGTCAGCAAGTATATTTACTAGATAACACAAAATATAAAGAGAATATCCTTCGACAGTCTCACGGTGTGGGGCACAAGCCTGTACCTCAATTACTCAAGAACACTTTAGTACATTCAAAGTGAGCAGGACAGGGCTTTTTAGGCAAAAAGCTTAAATTGTTCATTGAATCATAATGTGAACAGATATTCTGGGATGCACCATTACATAAACACAGTACAAGGTATAAACACTGTATATGGCACACAAATTGGTCGACGGCGTTTCGATCCCACATTTAGATTACTGGGATCATCATCAGGACATTTCATAAATGCCTAATCGTTACAAGCCTCAAAACCTAAAAACAAAGTGTAAGGAAAGGAAAGATTAGGAAACTGAGCAAAAGGTCTCTACATTCAGTTTCAACGTGATGGTTGATGCACATTGGTTGTTGGTTGTTGGTTGTTGGGTGCACAAACCTTAAGAGTTACCGCCGTGAGCGTGGAAAACGAGAGGCAGTGTACAGGCCATTGAAGGGATCAGTAAAGGCTTGCTGTGACTAACGGTAGTTCCCGTGGGTGGGAATCTACTGATGTGATAAAGTTGTGGTGAGCAAATGCTAGTTCCACGTGGTCGAGGAAGGAGCGTGATAATAACAGGAACAAGGAGTAGAACTCGCAGTAATTCAGTCGGCCTAACCGGTAACAGGGTTTAATCAATGCCGGTTGGATTTAAAACAGTTGGATGCATGCCGAGAAATGAGGCGGTGACGTGTTTAAAAAAATAGGATTTTCGGCGCAGTGGTGGGAATTACGGCGCAGTGAGGAACTAAGGCTTACCATTAATGACATGGCAAGAACCCGGGTAGAATTTTAAGGGTTGACAGGGTCACCTGGAAGGTAAAGGGTAGAAATGAGATTGGGACAACGAGCAAATCTTAGTGGGAAGGAATGGGAGGAGGGTGGTCGTTCTTACCAGAATCGGGACCGGTCAGGGAAATCGGAAATTCGATCGCTGTATAAGTTGTAGGAAGTACCTGGGGAAGGAGTGAGAGGAGGTTTACACAAGGTTCAATGGAGGTCGAACTAATTCGGCGGCAGGAGTGAAGTGGGCATGAGAAGTGGAGGCTTACCGGGTCAGTCGGTATCAAGTCCTATTCGTCAATGCGTTCTGGTGGTGCAATGGATCAGCGTGGAGCACGCTCATATGGAGTCATGGACAATTGAGAGAAACAGAAAAAAGGCTCTGGCGACTGAAATGGAAGAGATTACCAGGCGGCCATCTTTGAGTGGTGAAGGAAGGGGGAAGTTCAGTTACTGGGACGCGCAGTGTTGGTGACATACGACAGTGAAAGGGTGCCCGTGTCAGCAATTGTGGGGTGTTTCGGCGGTGTGAAAAGATAATTAAACACAAAAGAAGCATAGCACCAAACCATTTCTAAAACCTTGGCATTATATACAGTTCAACTTGAGTATCCTGAGTGGTTTATTTACATAGAATGCATTCTAATGGGGCCAATAATCAGACTAGATTCGTCCAGTCTTCCTGCAGATTAAGTCCGGTGTTTAGACTGTCCGTTCTCAGGATCCATTTAAGTTCCTCTTTATTCAAGAGTCTTGTGAGGTCGCCTCCTCGTGGTGGGAGGATGACTTGGTGGATCACTGTCCATCGGACATCATTTTCATTATGCCCCTTCTCAGTAAAATGTTCAACGAGGGGGGCGTTTGCTGTTTTACAACGGATTCTGCTACGATGTTGGGAGATCCGCAGTTTTATCTTCTTTGTTGTTTGCCCCACGTAGATCTTATTACAGGGGCAAAAAACGGCATAGATCACATTACAGCTATTACAGTTGGTAAAGATCTTACGTTCATTTTTCACATTCTCAAACACAAATTCTGTACCCTCAACACAGGATCCACACACAATACAAGAACCACATCTATGGTGATCCTTTACTGGCGGAAGGAACCAGTAGTCATTGAGAGTCGGGTTTGTAGTGGTAGTAATCGGCAAAGCTGCCCTGACAAGTTGGTCCCTCAAACTTTTGTGTTTCTTGAACGCAAACAGTGGTGTCTCCAGGTCTAGGGGACCTGAATTAAGGATGTGCCAATTCTTTTTAATGGATTTCCGCACTTTGTTAGAAATAGTGGAGAAAGTGGTAACACATACAAGTTTTTCAGTGTTTTTTTTTTTTGGTTTGGGTTCTAGCAATGTTTCGCGAGGGCAGTACCAAGCCCTTTTCATTGCATTTTTTACCAACCGGCGGGGGTAACCTCTTTGCTGCAGTTTGTCTGACAAGGTGTTGGCTTCTTTAAAGTAGTCAATTTTTTGGAAACAATTTCTTCTTAGTCGAAGGAATTGGGAGTAGGGTAAACTGTCTTTAAGTGCCCGTGGGTGGCAGCTTTGGTAGCTGAGTAACGTATTTCTTTCGGTGGGTTTGCGAAAGAGAGAGGTATATAAAAGGCCATCTTTATGTTGAATGCATAAATCTAGAAATGATATATTGATTGTGCTGTGGGAAAGGGTAAAGGTGAGGCCGCTACAGTTGTTATTGAGCCAATGTAGAAAGGGGTTAAGATTCTCCACAAGATCTTCCCAAATTAGGAAAATGTCGTCAATATAACGTTTCCATTTGGAAATACATTGGTGGAAAGGGTTACTTGGGAGGAGTATGGTGTTGCACTTCAGCCAATCCATATACAGGATTGCCAGGGTTGGGGCAAAAATTGCGCCCATTGACGTTCCCCTCACCTGCTGATAATATTGGGTGTCAAATTTAAAGAAGTTGTGTGTCAGGCAGATTTCAAGCAGTTGGATGATAAATAGAGTCGGTACTGTATGAGGGCGGGTTCTATTGTTCAGTATGTTTACCATGAGACTCTACATCCAGTGTACATAGATTCTCTCTAGAGGGGTCAAATGGATGATTCTCAATTAGGTTGATCATGTACATACTATCTTGAATGAAGCAGCATGTTTCAGGCACGAAGTCTTTCAGAAAATAATTGACATAGTGGCCTAGTGGCTCGAGTACGGACCCGCAGCCAGATACAATGGGACGCCCAGGCGGGGATTCCAGTCTCTTATGTATCTTGGGCAAGGTATAAATTACCGGTGTTCTAGGGTTAGTTACATTAAGAAAATTCAGTTTGTGTTTACTTAGAAAACCGGTTTCATGAGCTTCCTGAGTGATTTGTCTAATTAATTTTTGCAGTTCTTTGGTGGGATTCGTTGGTAATTTACAGTAGTGATCCGTGTTAGATAGTTGACGTAAGACTTCTGTTTTATAGTCATTAATTCCCTGCAGAACAATACCGCCGCCCTTATCTGCAGGTTTTATGATAAGGTGGTTATTGTCACGAAGGGTCGAAATGGCTTGCTTTTCATCCAATGAGATATTGTACGGGATGAATATATGGGATTTAGCTAGTACAGTTATTTCCTTGAGGATCACTTTTTCAAATGTGAGTATCTCTTTGGGAATCATGGCTGAGGATGGAAAGAAGGTAGAGGGGGTCTGAAAGGGGTGGCAGCTACTCTAGACGGGGGAGGTTTCAAGTCAAAGAAAGCGCTTAGTCTAATCTTTCTAAAAAAACTCAGTAACTCAGATTGGAGATCTAAGAAGTTTGGGAAGGTCGATGGGACAAACGATAGCCCTTTGCTGAGAATGGAAATCTCTGCACTAGGGAGAACATGATCAGATAAGTTAAATAAAGGGATGGTCATGTTTTCAGAGTTAGTTACCATTGGTAAAACTTCTGGCGGGTTTGTCTCTCGCCTGGGGGCTTGACGCTTCACCCTGCCCCGTTTGCCTGGATCTGTGTTGCCTCTTCCTAAAAAATGGGGATTCTGATTGTGTTTTTTCCAGTACTTGCTGGTGTACACATAGATCATAGATTTAAAAGACTTTACAAGTTCCTTCAAGGAGAGTTGGTTTATGCAAATGGACAGAGGGAGTGATTTGCTTACTTTGTGTCCCTAAAACACCCATGGCAACGTTACTTATTGTAAATATCAGATTATTGGGTTGTGGGGGAAGAAATTGGTCACAGGCATGATGTGAGCTGTTACTCAGCTCCCACAAAGCCTTAGGAATCTGAGTAAGACCATAACTTATTTTCATTGAGGAACCCGTGGCTCACTCTGGGCAACTTGACAACTGCAGCAAAGCCACCCACAGAAAAATGCATTAAGTATATTTTCAAAAGCTGGACAAAACAATAGTGCAGTTAGTAAATAAGGACATAAAAAGTTAAATCAAAGTTAGATAAAAAATATTTTAAATGGAAAACATTGTAAAATTAAAGAAAATTGGATAAATTAAACAATGTTAAAGAAAAACATTGAGTACACCGCAGGCAGGCACTGGAAAAAGGTGTTCCATTTTATACAAAGACAAATGCAAAACAAAGTGTTGTTATCCAGTTATATTTTGTCCAGTGCTTATAATTTCACATATGAGCAAACTTGATGTCCGGACTGGGGAAGAGATGATGGATGTGGGGGTACGGTTTTTATTACTCGCCTGTAATCCCCATTGTTCATGTTACTAGTCTCCTTTGTCACATTCACTAGATGACCACTAGCAAGTGTTGGTTTGGTGACCGGGACTTGTTCATTTCTGACAATCTGGTCTTTCAAGTAGCTCTAGAACTGAGGATCAAATGTTCAGATCCCATCGGGCTGACTTGTTCTTTCCACATTCTATCATTAATTAGATTAATAACATCTGTAATTTACCATGCTATAAAATGGAAATAATATGTGACCGGAAGCTCCTTCCTCCACTAGTGGTTGAAACCCAATGAAAAGTACCTCCTGAAATGTTAATGCTACTCCCAAATTTCTCATTAGGTGGTAGTTGTGTGAGCCGTTTCCATTGGACTGCCTAGAGTCTGGAACTCTCTAGTCCATCTTTCCATGGGAGTTTCAATGTAGAGTGGTCACTATTGCAATGCATGTTAATAGTTGCGTGCACTAAAAGTGCGTCTTTATTGCCTTCGGTGTGAAATCCCACTCAGTAAATCATGCTGCACTGTGTTTCAGGGTTTTTATAGCAAGGCCAAATGAGTGTTGCTCTTTGCCAACAAGTATCAGCACTCTAGCAGTGCTGATCTCTTATATTATCCAGGTCTATTTCTCATCCAGGTCTGTTTTTCCCAAATAGGCATACTGAATGCTTTGTATCACATAGAACTGAGGTAGTTAGATCGTGGATGTGCGTTGAAACGGAACAGTCCCTGGCATGGCGATGAACAAATATCCACTACCCTGAGTACCCCAAATGGAACCCTGTTGCTGCTTTTTGTTGTCATGAGTGAACACAGGTCAAGCGTGTGCACCAGGACATAGCCTGTCTCGTGCATTGCAGTCTTTTTGGACCAGGTGCGGCACCCAGGTGGTACCCTGATAGTGGTTAAAGACTACTGCCTTTGCCATGAGTTAAGCAGCCTGAGTGTGGTGGTGACCGCTTACAATATAGTGATCAGTTGGAGTGAGCAGGCCTTTTTACTTGTCACAGGAGTGAGGCATACTGACTTACTCATTTACATTTCTGCTGCTGTGTACTTATCTCACCCGTGGCTTACATCAGATTGGTGTGTAGTGCTGCGCAGTGCATGTGTGTTCTACACTGGGCATATGTGTCTCCGGGAATGATACACTACAGGGATGGTGTAGTGCTGTTCAGTGCATGCATGTGCTGGCTGTATGCTTTCCTGTGAATGGTACAATACAAGGCAAATCTAGGTTCCATTTTGGGAGACCCAGGGATAACTGGAGGATGTAGAGGAATCTCCTTGGCAGGAAGTGTTGGCAGCCATCTTGTGCCTCGTTAGAACCGAGGCACAAGAAAACAGAAAAAGAAACGCAAAAAGGGGGCAGGGTGGAAACACCCTGACCCCCTAGGTCTGCTTAGGTGGGTCCCACAAGTACCCCCAAGGCCCCCCCAAAAATATATATATTTTTTAAATCGCGGGATACGCGTACCCTGCAGATCCCCAAAAAACTGAAGCGCGCCTCCTGCGCTTTAATGTAGCAGAGGAGCCCCCCGGGGCAAAGTACGTATTACAGCGGGGGGCACACAGCCCTCCCACAGCCCCGGGGACTGCCACCCCCGGGGCTTAACTTTACAATGATGGGGGGCCTCTAAGGTCCCCCGAGCCCCGGGGACCGCCACCCCCGGGGTATCTTTTTAAATTAAAAAAACAAAACCTGTGTGGGGGAGCTCAAGCCCCCCCACACGCCCCGGGGACCGCCACCTCCCCGGGGCTCTAATATTCAAAATAGGGGAGTCCGTCACGGACCCCCCAGCCCCAGGGACCACCTCCACCCGGGGCTTTTAAATGTTGGGAGGGGGGCCACGTGGCCCCTCCTGGAGCCTTGTGGTGGCCCTGGGGATCGTCACCCCCCAGGGCCGGCTCCTGCAGTGTCCCGGGGTGCCCACCCCCCGGAACACTGCTGTTTGCTATGGTTTTTGAAAGAGAGAGCAGGAAACCTGCTCTCTCTTTCAAAAACCAAAGCCGATTACTTTTCTGCATGTTAGCAGCCCCCATGCAGAAAAGCAATGCCGGCTCCCGCAGGATGCGGGGAGCCGGCAGGGACCGTGGGGGGCTTGGGGAACCCCCACGGTCTCCAACGGAGAGGGCCAGGCCCCAGGGGATGGGGTCCCCGGGGCCTTAAGTGGCCGGAGGAGCCCCTCCTTAAACTTTTTTTTTTAAATGTGGCATGCCCCAGGGGATGGGGTCTCGGAGCCTGGATTAGCCATGGGAGGGGGGCCACGCGGCCCCCTTCCTGTTTTAAAAAAAAAGAAGGGGGGATGTAGCCCCCTTCTTAAAAACAAAAAAATACAAAAAAAACAGGATTGGGGAGGAAGCCACGCCCCCTCCCTACACCACTTTGCAAACGCGCCCCCTACCGCGTTTGCAGAGGGGGAAGTAATTCCCCTTGAATACTGAGGGTCCTCCAGTATGTGCCAGGGGGCTGCGTTGCAGAGAGGTGTAAAAACAGGTGTGGCCCCATTACACCTCTCTGCAACGCAGCCCTCTGGCGCATACTGTAGGTTCCTGGTTGGCTAGTTGGCTCCCAGGGACCCCCAGTATTCAAGAGGATTTAGTTCCCCCTCAGGAAACGCGCCAGGGGGCTGCGTTGCAGAGAGGTGTAATGAGGCTACGCCCCTTTTTACACCTCTCTGCCACGCAGCCCCCTGGTGCATACTGGAGGTTCATGGTGGGCTAGTTGGCCTTCAGGGACCCCCAGTATTCAAGGGGATTTAGTTCCCACTCTGCAAACGCGCCAGGGGGCTGCATTGCGGAGAGGTGTAATCAGTGAATTTCTAATGTTTATTAAACGCTAATTCCACACTATAACATGTCTGAAACCTATGGTTTTTTCAGAGAATTTCAAAGGTTTTGTAAATTTTAAATTTATTAATTGTTATATTTATTTATTTTATACTGATTTACTCCATTTTTTAACCTATTTATTTTTAGAATTTTTTTACATTACATTACATATTTTTTATATAAATTGAAAAAAAGTTTTTAAAAATAATGAAATTCTAATATTTTTAATTTATTTTATAATTTTTATTTTATATTTATATATATTTTATGTAGCAGGCAATGATATCCTATGGAAGGAAATTCAAGTTACTGGTAAGTACGGTTAGAATTACTTTTCAGGATCAGTACTGGGCTCAAAGATGCAGCACTGAGGTCTCTCTTGATAACAGGTGAGTAAATCGGAATTTGTAGTCTGGCTGATTTTAGAGGAATATTTTAAAGTTCCAAAACTCCACACTTAGAAGAATTTCCAAGTGAAACCAGTCCAATGTTAGCCTATGGAAGGAAATTCAAGTTATTGGTAAGTACAGTTAGAATTACTTTTCAGGATCAGTACTGGGCTCAAAGATGCAGCACTGAGGTCTCTCCTGATAACAGGTGAGTAAATCGGAATTCGTAGTTCGGCTGATTTTAGAGGAATATTTGTAAGTTTAAAAAATCAACTTAGAAACTTTTTCAGCAAAAAGCAGGCAATGATATCCTATGGAAGGAAATTCAAATTACTGGTAAGTACGGTTAGAATAACGTTTCAGGATCAGTACTGGGCTCAAAGATGCAGCACTGAGGTCTCTCCTGATAACAGGTGAGTAAATCGGAATTCGTAGTTCGGCTGATTTTACTTCGGTCCAGTGTATATATAGAGCCACTTCCCTACAACATACTCTCCCTTCACCACTGTGCAAACATGCCCTGTGGCCATCTTAAGTTAGGGAAATAATTCCCCTTCAATCCTGAGGGTCCCTAGGGTCCAACTAGCCCACTAGGTACATCCAGTAAGCGCCACAGAGCTGCGTAGCAGAGAGATGTAAAAAGGGGCATGGCCTAGACCACCTCGCTGAAACGCAGTGCAGTGGCGCTTACTGGAAGCACTTGGTGGGCTAGTTGGCCCCCAGGGTCCCTCCGGATTGAAGGGGAATTATTTCCCCAACTTAAAACGTGCCACAGTGCTTGTTTGCACACATCCCCTCAGGCCCCGTCCCCTCAGGACTGTGCAAACGCTCCCTGTGGCCATTTTAAGTTGTCTGATTAAGTCCCCTTGAATCCTGAGGATCCCTAGGGTCCAACTAGCCCACTAGGTACCTCCAGTAAGACCCACAAAGCTGCGTTGCAGAGACGTCTAAAAAGGGGCACGGCCTAGACCACCTCTCTGCAACGCAGCGCAGTGGTGCTTACTGGAAGCACCTGGTGGGCTAGTTGGCCCCCCAGAGCCCTAGTGATTGAAGGGTCATTTTTTTCACCCAACTTAAAATGCGCAGCAGGGCGTGTTTGCACACGTCACCTCAACCCGTCCCCTCCCTTCACCACTGTGTAAACACACCCTGTGGCCATTATAATTTGGGAATTTAAGTTCATTTGAATCCTTAGGGTCCCTAGGGTCCAACTAGCCCACTAGGTACCTCCAGTAATCGCCACAGAGCTGCGTTGCAGAGATGTGTAAAAGTGGCATGGCCTGGACCACCTCTCTGCAACGCAGCACAGTGGCGCTTACTGGAAGCACCTGGTGGGCTAGTTAGCCCCCAGGGGCCCTCGGGATTGAAGGGGAATAATTTACCCAACTTAAAACATGCCATAGGGTGTGTTTGCCCACGTCACCTCAAGTCCCGTCCCCTCCCCTCCTATCCCTTCCCCACTGTGTAAACACGCCTTGTGGTCATTCTAAGTTGGGAGATTAACTCCCCTTGAATCCTGAGGGTCCAAATTAGCCCACTAGGTATCTCCAGTAAGCGCCATTGCAGAGAGGTGTAAAAAGTGGTACGGCCTGCACCACCTCTCGGCAATGCAGCGCAGTAGCGCTTACTGGAAGCATCTGGTGGGCTAGTTGGCCCCCAGGGCGTTTGCACAGTGGTGAAAGAAGGGGGCATGGCCTGAGGTCATATGTCTGCAAACACGCCCTGTGGCGCGTTTTAAGTTAGAGAATTAGTTCCTCCTCAATCCTGTGGGTCCCTGGGGGCCAACTAGCCCACCAAGTACCTCCAGTATTGCCCAGGGGGCTGTGTTGCAGAGAGGTGTTCAGAGGCCACGTCCCTTTTTACAACACTCTGCAACGCAGCCCCCTGGTGCATACTGGAGGTTCATGGTGGGCTAGTTGGCCTTCAGGGACCCCCAGTATTCAAGGGGATTTAGTTCCCACTCTGCAAACGCGCCAGGGGGCTGCATTGCGGAGAGGTGTAATCAGTGAATTTCTAATGTTTATTAAACGCTAATTCCACACTATAACATGTCTGAAACCTATGGTTTTTTCAGAGAATTTCAAAGGTTTTGTAAATTTTAAATTTATTAATTGTTATATTTATTTATTTTATACTGATTTACTCCATTTTTTAACCTATTTATTTTTAGAATTTTTTTAAATTACATTACATATTTTTTATATAAATTGAAAAAAAGTTTTTAAAAATAATGAAATTCTAATATTTTTAATTTATTTTATAATTTTTATTTTATATTTATATATATTTTATGTAGCAGACAATGATATCCTATGGAAGGAAATTCAAGTTACTGGTAAGTACGGTTAGAATTACTTTTCAGGATCAGTACTGGGCTCAAAGATGCAGCACTGAGGTCTCTCTTGATAACAGGTGAGTAAATCGGAATTTGTAGTCTGGCTGATTTTAGAGGAATATTTTAAAGTTCCAAAACTCCACACTTAGAAGAATTTCCAAGTGAAACCAGTCCAATGTTAGCCTATGGAAGGAAATTCAAGTTATTGGTAAGTACAGTTAGAATTACTTTTCAGGATCAGTACTGGGCTCAAAGATGCAGCACTGAGGTCTCTCCTGATAACAGGTGAGTAAATCGGAATTCGTAGTTCGGCTGATTTTAGAGGAATATTTGTAAGTTTAAAAAATCAACTTAGAAACTTTTTCAGCAAAAAGCAGGCAATGATATCCTATGGAAGGAAATTCAAATTACTGGTAAGTACGGTTAGAATAACGTTTCAGGATCAGTACTGGGCTCAAAGATGCAGCACTGAGGTCTCTCCTGATAACAGTTGAGTAAATCGGAATTCGTAGTTCGGCTGATTTTACTTCGGTCCAGTGTATATATAGAGCCACTTCCCTACAACATACTCTCCCTTCACCACTGTGCAAACATGCCCTGTGGCCATCTTAAGTTAGGGAAATAATTCCCCTTCAATCCTGAGGGTCCCTAGGGTCCAACTAGCCCACTAGGTACATCCAGTAAGCGCCACAGAGCTGCGTAGCAGAGAGATGTAAAAAGGGGCATGGCCTAGACCACCTCGCTGCAACGCAGTGCAGTGGCGCTTACTGGAAGCACTTGGTGGGCTAGTTGGCCCCCAGGGTCCCTCCGGATTGAAGGGGAATTATTTCCCCAACTTAAAACGTGCCACAGTGCTTGTTTGCACACATCCCCTCAGGCCCCGTCCCCTCAGGACTGTGCAAACGCTCCCTGTGGCCATTTTAAGTTGTCTGATTAAGTCCCCTTGAATCCTGAGGATCCCTAGGGTCCAACTAGCCCACTAGGTACCTCCAGTAAGACCCACAAAGCTGCGTTGCAGAGACGTCTAACAAGGGGCACGGCCTAGACCACCTCTCTGCAACGCAGCGCAGTGGTGCTTACTGGAAGCACCTGGTGGGCTAGTTGGCCCCCCAGAGCCCTAGTGATTGAAGGGTCATTTTTTTCACCCAACTTAAAATGCGCAGCAGGGCGTGTTTGCACATGTCACCTCAACCCGTCCCCTCCCTTCACCACTGTGTAAACACACCCTGTGGCCATTATAATTTGGGAATTTAAGTTCATTTGAATCCTTAGGGTCCCTAGGGTCCAACTAGCCCACTAGGTACCTCCAGTAATCGCCACAGAGCTGCGTTGCAGAGATGTGTAAAAGTGGCATGGCCTGGACCATCTCTCTGCAACGCAGCACAGTGGCGCTTACTGGAAGCACCTGGTGGGCTAGTTAGCCCCCAGGGGCCCTCGGGATTGAAGGGGAATAATTTACCCACCTTAAAACATGCCATAGGGTGTGTTTGCCCACGTCACCTCAAGTCCCGTCCCCTCCCCTCCTATCCCTTCCCCACTGTGTAAACACGCCCTGTGGTCATTCTAAGTTGGGAGATTAACTCCCCTTGAATCCTGAGGGTCCAAATTAGCCCACTAGGTATCTCCAGTAAGCGCCATTGCAGAGCGGTGTAAAAAGTGGTACGGCCTGCACCACCTCTCGGCAATGCAGCGCAGTAGCGCTTACTGGAAGCACCTGGTGGGCTAGTTGGCCCCCAGGGCGTTTGCACAGTGGTGAAAGAAGGGGGCGTGGCCTAAGGTCATATGTCTGCAAACACGCCCTGTGGCGCGTTTTAAGTTAGAGAATTAGTTCCTCCTCAATCCTGTGGGTCCCTGGGGGCCAACTAGCCCACCAAGTACCTCCAGTATTGCCCAGGGGGCTGTGTTGCAGAGAGGTGTTCAGAGGCCACGTCCCTTTTTACAACACTCTGCAACGCAGCTCCGTGGTGCTTACTGGAGGTACCTGGTGGGCTAGTTGGGTCCTTGTGGGACCCCCTGAGCAGGCCTAGGGGGTCAGGGTGTTTCTACCCTGCCCCCTTTTCACATTTTTTTCTTAGGTTACTTGTGCCTCGGTTCTACCGAGGCACAAGATGGCTGCCAACACTTCCTGATTTGGAGTGTTGACAGCCAATTAGAATACAGCTCGTGCTCGGCAGGGTGCGCTTAGGGTGCGTGGAGCCTCCGCTGCCATAGATATATATGTGATTTTACTTTTGATTTTCTCAGGAACTACTGAACGGATTTACATCATTTAAGCAAAAGGCACGACTCTGAATCAAGGGCTACCTCTTTGCCAAATTTGGTGTAATTCCGTTCAGCAGTTCAACTGTAGCTGCGAATAAAAGTTCCTATGGGAAATTTCATGGGGAAAACACGTTTTGGGACCCCCCTTTTTTCTCGGCCTCTGCTTGACGAATCACCCCGAGACTTTCAGGATAGTAGCGGACATGAGCGCCCCACCAGTTTTTAAAATGTTGCGAAGATTCGTCAACCGGCGCCAAAGTTATTCCAAATAGAATGTTGCGGATTTCCTATGGATAATAGGTCCTAACTATAACTACCTACAGGCAACCGCCAGTAGATAATGTAGATATCATAGCATGTACCTTTAATTCTGCTTGATTTTATAACATTTCCCTGAATTCTTCTCTTTTCTGACTTTGTAGTCTCTCTTCTTTCCTCTTTTCTATTTTCGATGCCTTTACTTTGATGCATTTCAATAGTTTCCTAATTATTTTATTACCATGCATTGTTATATTAGTAACCTTTAATCTATCTTTCCATTCATCGAAAAAAAAAGTATCACATAGTTTTGGTACTGCAAGTTGAGAAGGCTACAGATTTGCCATATTCGTGATAATGCACAAAGTGCAGTAAACACTCCCCTTTTCTCTCAATCTTCGACACTTTTGTGATTACAGAAGTATGCAGCATCTGCATTTTTTACAACTTAGATCACATTCCTTGGAACAATGTCTATGAGTAAAATTAAGACCTGAAATTGACGTGTCATATTAAAGATTCAAGGAATATCAATAAAACGATCACCATTCCAACAATTCTAACAGTACAAAGATGAGAAATTCAAGACTAAATAAAGTTAGGAAGTGGGTGGTTAACGTTGTGGTTTTTACTCATTGCTTCATTTTCCTAAACACTCTTCAACTACTCAGTAAATTATTCACAGGGAACAATAAAATACGGGAAATGTGCGTTCCTCATACTCCACACTGCTAGGAGAGACATGTGATGTACAAGTACCAATAACAAAACCCAAGTTGCTTCCCGTGTACTTAATATTTTTATGAAATCCATCTTTTTGCAGTGTTTCAGCCTATTTGTTGTGCTGGACATGTATTGTTTTGCTTTCTGTTGTGGCCGTGACCTGTTAATCAGGCATCAACTACATGTTCTCATGTTAAATGGACAAACCTTTTAATGACACATTTTCATAAAGGTAGCTTTTCAAATCCAAGCGCACGCACGTAATGCCCTTGTGGATAAACCCACCATACAGATTTAACGTGTAGGAGAAGCTACTTACTTTACCAGCTGCACCTATAACTTGCATGTTATTTTACATTAGATATTGACTACACCAGGCTGCTGAAGAATATATTCGTAATATGTGACAATCCATTTAAATCATAAACCAACATTACAAAATGTAGGTAATATGGACTGAAAAGATGGTAGTTAGATTCTTGTTAAGTTTTATCCTTCTACCATATTTGGGATAATGAAATATACCTCCTGAAATCGTGCTCAGATCACACTTCTTTCAGCTCTTGATTGATGCTAGAACTCCCACCTGATTCTTTAAAGCACCATCCATACAATAGCAAGTATGGGACTTGTGAAATCTCTGGAAGCCACTGAATATAACAACTGGATGTGAATTTGTCTCTCTTCCATCTTCCCTTGCAGGCTCCCTGGAGCCAGCTACTAGAGAGGTCTGTGCCAAGTGGTATTTCACAGGAGGAGGTTGTCTTTGAAGTGGGCTGAACTGGAATAGCCAGGGTGATTGCGGCAGGAATGAACTCCTCCCAGCTAAAGCTGTTTCATTATCTAGAATCTCAGGTGCTGGGAACTGGGGTAGTTTTATTGCCACAATGTAGGATACCAAGACTGGAAATGTTTCTCTTTACTGGACCACTAGTGAGAAGCCAATGAATGGATTGGCTAGGCCACTCCAATATTAGCAAACTGGTTTGCATGTTAAAATATCCTGTTTTGCCAGCTCCAAAGAGAATGTGCATGGAGTTCGAGAGGAGAGGTAACTTCCCTTTCTCACTGTGTTTCGTAGAATATTACCTGCAGATCTGGCTTTTGCTCATTCTTGCCTTTATCTTCACGGCTGGATGTGCCATCGTCCTGCTGCCTTATGGTTCTAAAGGGATTCCTGGTCCTCAAAAAGAAAATTGCTTGTTGCTGTGGAATGTTTCTCCTAGTGCTGGAGGGGCCAGATGGCCCTGATAAAGCAGAAGATGCAGACAGCCTGGAAGAATTACAGGGTACTAGCTACAACTGGAAATGTATCTTATTTGTTTTTTTAGAGCCGGTCTCCTTCGACTTGGCTGGAGGGTGCAGAATGCTCTAAGAAAGGAGGAAGCAGTCAATCAGGGCATTTCTGCGTGGAACTGAAACTGACATTGTTAGAAGTCTTCTTCTATACCTGCAAAATATGGAGTTGGTTAGTGGGACTGACTTCTCTTCAAACTAGCAGTATTACCAGAACATTATGAGCATAGTGGAGTCTTATATAATATTTTCTCTGGAGAACAGGGAGGTCACAGCCATACACAAAAAGATGCAACCTCAACAACTTTACAATTTTCTTGCTATGGGCTATTTGTCAAGAATTCTGTGTGTACTGTAAGCCTGCTTAACCTATCTATCCATATATAATCATGTCTGCATCTTGTTTCCTAGATTGCCACCCTGAAGAGGAACAATTCCAAAGGCGTTCTGTTATAAGGCCATAGAACTATGAGGTGACTTGTAATATTCTTATAATAAACAGGGGTACACCATCAGCCTTCCCACAAACCGCTTAAATCATTGGTTTGTTGCTCTTTCATATGAAAAAAGTATATGTTTTCAAACACAAAGACTAAACGTTGAATCTCTAGTGCAAAATTGAAAGCACCTAACAGTAATTAGATATATTATAAAAATACATTAGACAATTTAATGTAAGTCAGATAAAAAAAAACTAGTAAGCGCTCCGAATGTGTAGAAGCAGGCACAGAGAGTAATATAATTACCTAAAACATGCAAAAAATAAATATGTTGCCATAAATGCCTCCTTTCTGCTTATCACTGTTCACCTAGACAATTTGAGCAGAAGGAAAAGCCAGGTTTTGGTTTTGTTGCTTAAAATGCAGTTTTAGTTATGCTCCACAACCTGTCTTCACTCTGGCTGCTTGCTCGGACAGCAGGCATTGTGACATCAGAACTCAATTGTAATAAGTTGTTACAATTCAGCGCCTATTTGATTTCTTTATCGCAGGCTACTAGAGATGCCAAAGACGCCTTTAATAAACAAGCATTGAAAGTGCAATAGGTCTCGCCTTTGATTATGTTAAAGCCATTTGCTTTGCTATACAATACCATTAGCAAACCAAATTGCTTTAACTTAATCAAAGGCGAGACCTATTGCATTTAAATGCTTGTTTGTAAAAGAGACAGTTTTCAAAGATGAAACATTCATACCTCTGCCCACACTGACAACAACGGCGATAATGAACAAAGCGGCAAGTGAATTGTCATGTGAATCCAGCTGGGTCCAGCTGGGTGAAATGGGTTATAATACATGGACAAAATTATAGTGTATTGAATGAAGCACTGGAAGGTTTTGTACAGCGCACATCCTCAACTCCTGTATTTCACGGTGCTCCTGTATGTGGTAATTAGGAAAAAGAGGCAAAGTGAAATAAAACAATTGCATTACATAATATGGTCAAGTGGGAGAGCCGGGATTGATCCCAGGTTTTCTGCTTTCACATTATGCAATTCCATTTCATTCTAATTCAATAATCAAGTTACTGGCTTTCTACATTTGACTTTCCTAAGGTAGCAATCGCAAGCAGAGCAGACTTCCCCCAAGGCGCTGTCAAGGGATGGTGACTCAAATACCGCATAAACCTCTAGAGTCAAATGGATCAGTCTTCTAAAGACTAGCGTCTTTATTTAGATAGCACACCATGTACATGATGTGCTTACTCTAGGTCCACCGTACACGCCTCCTCACTTCTAACACCCCTCTCCCACCCTGCTGACATCAATGCGGGCCTCGGGCACACCACAGACCATACTTTATGGTCCCTGGGAGAATGTTTATGAGTGCCCAGGATTTAGAGCGTAGTGGGCCTACCGCTGACCCACTGTTGCAACAGAGACTTGGCCTCTGCCAACACTACAGATCCCGACCTACTATTTTAAGTTGCATGCCAAACGGATGGGGATCTTTGACCAGAAGACGTCCCGCCAACACAGTAGCAGCACTCGTGGAAATAATCAATGTCCACAGGGCCGCCATGTTTTCACAGCCTGGTCAACATTTTTTTAGTTTTTTCCGAAAAAAACATAACAAACAAATAAAAGATCCCTAAATTGATGACAGTGAGTGGGGGGATTATTATTATTATTATAATAATTTTCTTTGCACTTTCCAGGCCTGGCTTACCGTGTTGGGGCCTAAGCAGCATTGAAATGTCTGGCCATAAATGGGGCGGGTCTTATGATGCCTGTAAGTCGAAGGCATGTAGAGGATGTCTATTTGACACAAGGTGTTTGTTAGCAAAGTCAGCTGATGTTCCGGCAGTTCCCACACCTCTAAATAAAGGTGGCAGATTTGTGAGTCAGACAGACAAGGCATTTTGGCAGATGCCCCTCTTCCACCCTACTTTAACTTAAACTAACTCCACAAGATAACAAACTGGGACGGCCATTTGCAGCAAACTAAAGCACTCTTTGCTTTTTTTTGCAAGCTAAGTAAGTTCCACTGATAGGCTTTTAAGTGGTAATGTGGTGTCCCTAAAATTTGCACATTTGCAGTTTATTGCACTCCGTGTAGTAATTCCCTTAAGGGGCGAATCTTAGTGATTTCCCAGATAACGAGAGCCTCGCGTTTCTGTGGAATTTCCCTCTGCCATGGAGCTGTTGCATGCCTGATTGATATAGGACTTAAGTGGCACTTTTCCATTTGACGCTCCCTTGCCCTCTCTCTTCGCTTGAGCAGCAAAAGCCGGAACCTTTGTATGTTACAAAGGTAAAGGGGGAGCCCGAGTGACAGCAGCAGGGAGAGAACGAAGAAAAAATGCACTTTCACACCGTGGGAACTCAGAACAACTGTTCCAACTGAGCGTTTAGGCTGGTGAATAACTAGTGATTATTATTCACAGTATTGGGAATTGATCATTTAACTGGAAACAAATAATGTTTCAAAACTAATTAACTCACAAATAACATTATCGTGGAATGCTTTTCTGATAAGCATTTTAAGAGAAACATATGCAAGTGTGATTTATATTAAATGTGCTGAATGGGTCCAGTTGCTCTCTAAGCATAGAGAGAGGACTGGGAGATTGGTAAGGAAGAATATCCAGCGGCAGACAACGCGCTGGATTCCTGCAGTCTAAAACGGGCACCCTAGATAGGGTGAATGTTGCCCCCCTTCACCAACCTTGACACTAACTTGCTACAGTAGATTCAGTCAGCACTCTGCGAGGTGTAATGCAGCTACAGTTCAGTCCCCGTCTCCCGTTCTTGAAGTAATTGTCAGTTGATGGCACCACAGGAGCAAGGGCATCAACGCTATCGCATTCTTGTCGCCAATATTAAAGTGAGATCACACGGCATATGTGATTAAAAGTAGATTTATTCATCTTCATGTCGCACGTTCACAAACGCCTGGCAGAATGGCATCTGTTATCTCTGTCCTCATGTTCTGGAATGCCCACATGGAAACTCCACAACACACAGAAGCAGCTTGCGTGCCAGATACTTAACAAGTTCGCTCCAAACTGGCATTGGAGAAAGTTAGAATGTGGCCACCAGTTAAAACTCTCATGCGAGGTAGACTAAATACTGAATGTTGTTTGGAAGATATGGTCCTTCAATAAATAAGAATATTGTTAATTCGAAGATACTGCAGCAGTGTTGATCAGAATTCCCTGTGTGATTCTAGAATAAAGATTGGAAAAAGTATAGGAGCATTATTCTCCTTGAGTTAGATGGCATTTAAACACACATCTAGAGCAGAGACCGGGAAATGGTGCCTGCTACCAAGGTTTCATTTGAATTCTAAGGTGCACTGTGCCTGGATAATGACTTGCTTGCATTTCTGGGAGTGACAGTTTGTATGAACAATACTAGAACAAGCGGTATCAGTACTAGTACTCACAACCGATCCATATGTGATTTGAGTAATATACACCATAAATCAAGGATGGTTAACATGGTTCAGCTACTTCAATCAATTGCTTCAATTTAAATAAAAAGATTGCAATTGGAAAATTCAGTTTTTGTTTAGATTACAGAAATTCACCAGATATTTGCTTGCCTTGGTTTGAAATAGCTGACCTAAACTCTCGAACAGTCACACAATATCCCCATGTGCTGGGTTTTCAAATTTAACTGCATTTCCATGCACCGAGTTATGCAATCTATCCCTCCCCCACCCCCACAGATTGCAGAAAGGTAATAGACTTTTACTTGGATTTTATTGTTAACATTTTCTTATTCAAAATTTGGTCTAGATACGGTGCAGGACTGAGTCGTGTTAAAGAACCCAAAGAGAGCAAAGGCGTTTCTCTCATGATTTGTGCACTGTGGCTTTGTAAATTTGAGTCATGCCCCTTAATATTTATTTGCATAGCTAGTTGATGATAGAAGCAAATCTACATGTTTAAATAAATGTCACAATTGTGTACATATAGTGTGAGTTGAGGTGTTGCTCCCAGCTATGAAAATTCACAAAAGCACTATTAACATTGTTTTAAAGAACTTTTGCATTTTAAGTTTGAGGCTTGATTATGTTCATTGTGGCAGTGGTGCAAAGCAGACAAAAATGTCCAGTAGTTCAGACACATGCGATGTTTTCTGCCCTGTAGCATTATGACCCCATCTCCAGTATTACCAAGATAAGCACTGGAATTAGAAATACTTCACAGTCATATTGTACTTCTCCTTGTAATTCTCAGAGATGTCTCCAGGTGTTTGTGCTGGTGGAAGTAAGGTTTTAAGCAGATTATTCCCTGATTTACCAGACCATGGTATAACATTGTCAGAATGTATTGCTGGTACCAGTGCAGCCCTTACCACAATACTTAGTAGCCAATGAATGAAAAAAAAAAGTTTTGCTCATTTTAACTTTTGCAAAATGTGACTATATTCTTCTCAAAGGAAGGAAACATATGGATGAAATGTATTTTTAGTGCAAAAGATAAGTGAAAAAGTAGGAAGCACCTGTTCTTTTTTTGGGATTTTTCTCTTTGGGGCGATTTCTTTTTTGGGACATTGTTATCGTCTTTCTCTGAAAATGCTTGATTTTCCTCTGGTACTTGAGGGCATTTTGAGTGCACCTCTGGCAAAAACTGTAAGTTGAGCTGAGTTCCCTAGAAAGCGAATGTCGCATTGCTGTGATTTTCTTCTATCAAATCAAAACAATTTTTTAAAAAAGAATTCAGCATACCTTAACAACAGTGCACCTTTAACATGGATTGAGCAAATGTATTGTTTTAGTGAGATAGAATGATGCAGATGGTTGGATGTTGATTCTGAAATATAATTCAGAGATGCACAACATAGACTTTAGACCAACAAGTGATGTTGAATCCAAGCTGTGTTATCTCAGCTGTTTGTGTTGTGGATGCCATGGGCGAGTTGATAATGAAGGCAAGGGACTTTGCTTTCATGATGAGATGTGTGGTGAATCCAAAGTTGCCTGTTTTTAAACCAACAAGGAGGGCTGTATGGTCTCATTGCTGATGAACATAAATCCATTCATTGTAGGGTTCATCTTCAGATAGTTACTGACTATCCATTCTTGTATAATGGAGAGACCGTCTCTGACCCAGGCTGTACATTTCTTTATTTTTTATACTTTCAGTTATACATGATTGGATAATCATAATTGCATCATTAATGAGGGTTATTGCATCATGTCGACCTTGAACATCACTGACGAGAGGATACATGTTTGAGAGTTTGTGGTTCACCAAAAATCATTGGTTGTGCAATATGTTCATATGGATGAATTTGAATTGATTGTAGGTGTAAAATGACTACAATTGCAGCAGGTTCCATAGAGCCACTGTGATTCAAGAGGTTTTTGATTAGTATGTGTTGAACAATGGTGTCAAAGGTTAATAAAAGATTAAGTAGAAGCAAGAGGCAGGAATTGGCATTGCAATTATGAGTGCATTGTCTGTGATGTTGTTGATGGCTTGCTCTGCATTGCAGTGTGGCCTGATGTTTGATGACTGGATGATGAACCAAGGATTGGTCAACCTGCATTAGCTCCTAATTGTTTAAAGAATCTCAATCAAATCATCATGCATAGCCATCAAGGCATTGCATAATGTTGGCCCAGATTTCTTGACCGATCCTCTCACCTGTTATACTCCATCCAGAAATCTGAGATAATCTGCTGCCAAATTTTTTGTGACCCCCAGAACAAAAAGATCGCCCTGGGGAGGGAGAAGCTTTATTTCTGGAATGGCCGAACTGTGGTACTCTCTTCCTTTGAAGCTGAAAGACAGCCGCAATCTTTGGTCCTTCAGAAAATCTTTAAAAACCTTGCTCTTTAACAACTAGTGCTAGCATCTTTCCGCCCAATGGGAGAAGCCGAGCCAAGACTCCTCCGGGCAATTGAGCTCTATATAAAATTAAAAGCCAATGTTTGATTCATATTATACAAGATGTTGTTTGTGTCAAATGGTCTTGTATATTTCGCTATTATTTTTCGAATAGACGGTAGGTAGGTAATGAGTCAGAGCTTGGTATACTCTAGGAATATGAAAATATATCCTGTGAAAAGGTGAGTTGCATGAACAAGTTCTTGATTTGCGTTGATTTCAGGCCTATTAAAAGGGAGGATGTCATTGTAATAGATTGTTGCCTTGAGCTCTAAGAGAACAGCTGTGACATTGGCCACTGAATGTGTTTTGAAGGTGGAATGAGTTGGCGTTGTTTAGGTTGATCGGTTGTTTGAAAAAGTTGTTGATGTTGCATTTACACAGTTTATGGTATATGGTTACCTCCACGGTGCTTTGTTGTGCTTGGAAACATCAGCAAGAATTAATCTTTGTAAGAACTATGTTTCTTTTGTTGTAAGACTAAATTTACAAATTTTTCTACTTTGAAAAAGAATGCTCTCATAGTTGTACAGAAACGACATAGAATAATGATATTATTTACCTGTCAACAATGAATTATTTGATTAATGATGATTCAATCTTCTGCAACTAAGATTACTATTGTCAGGATGAAATTCGCAGCGAGGGTTTTAAATGCGCCAATGCATTGCTCTATAAATAGAAGGCTGCATTTTTTTGCTTGCATTTTTCTACATCATGGTTCCACCCACTTTAGCATTGCAGCTATGAACTCTGTGCAGAAATAATCAAACCATAAAACCTTAGTAAAATAAGATCTCATGGTTTTTGGTTATTTAAGTTGCTACTCTTTAGGTGAATGAATAGGTCTGCTGACCTGTGTAGCGAGGCTCAGCTGCCTTTGAGTCAGGTCTAATTCTTTGAGGCTTCCGGCACAGATAAAAAAAAAAACACTATTCGCCTTCAATCAATGAATGACACACACATCCTGGGGTGAACATGGCGAGCTTTTTTCGTGCAACAAACTGTCTGTTGTTTCAAGTGGATGTGATTTCACCTCTTCCTTCCCGGAGCACTTTCCTCTGTCACTTGTATCTTGATTTTGTTAGTCCGTGGGCTACTGATGATTTAAAAAGGTGTCGCTGCTATCACACAGAAAGAAAAAGTTTCAAGATAAAGTGAAAAGGTGCTCGTGGCCCAAGCCGGGCCTCGTTATCACTATCTATAACACCCACCTGCTGTTAAATTGATTTTTTGTGCAGTCACAATTTGTTAAGAATATATGCGTTATGTTTGTTATTTAGCTTTGCTTGTGAACAAATTAAAGATGCAGAGAGGTTAACAACTAAGTGTTTAGAATAGCTTTCTTAAAGCTCTTTAATGAGAATCATAATTACTTTAGCTGTTGTTATAATTTGGGGACATAATAAGTAAGGCAGATTAAATTCTGTTTTACCTGTATTTTATAATGACACGTGTCAACTGACATCAGTAGATATTGTATATTCAATATTTTGTCATTTAAAATTCACTGCTTTATTGACACATTTACGATGTTTCAGGTAATTAGATCACAATCACATTAAATGTTCCGGGATTGCCAAGGCAATATGCCCGTTTCCCCTTCAAACAAGTTCTATCATCCACATTTAGAGGTCATCCTTTACTGGGCAGGGATTTGTTGTGGAAAAGAAGATTAACATCTTCATACTTTATCCTACAGACAGTGGAACATGTTCTGCCCTTGCCCAAGTTAGCGCCACATTTCAGAACATCTAATAATCTTTTTTGTGTTGCCGACTTGTAAAATAGAAGGTTCTCCACCGAGACCCCCACAGCATTGCTTGGGACTCCAGGGGTAGAGGTCCATCAACACATCTGGACTTTGCTGAAAGCCAGAGACCTGCGAACTTAAGAAAGTGAAGAGTGCAGGCCTCAGTGGAAATGTTAACAAGTATGATGCTTCTTTTGTCTCATTAATGATGCATGTTCGGGCATTTTTAGGTCTCGCCTGAGCCAGCGCATGTGCTACTCTGGAGAAATTTAGTAAGCGGCTTTTGAAAGTGCTACCACAGGCTTTTGGTGGCCTCAAGCTTGCAGTTATGTGCGCGTGCACAGCCGCCATCTCATTTGGTGCATCGCGATCACTTTCACTTTCGTAGCCACGCGGCCGCATCACTTTCATGGCCGCGCAGCCAATGCTTTTCTTTTTACAGTTACGAGCCGTCACGGCTCATTAAGTGCTTTTGCGCGCTTTTTTTAAACTTGAGAAGCGCATGCTCCAGACAGCATCCATCTCTTGTGCTCATGTGTTCCTTGGCATCCTTCCTTACGCCGGCTCCAACCCCCGTGGATGCCTTGTTTCCCGTGCGCATTACCATAACTCACTGTGGCAGACTTCTTCCCCACGTTCCCATTAAGAAATATCTGTGGCTGGAAGGGAATAGTACAAGGGATGCCTGAGACCACTAGCAAAATAACATAAAAACCCAAACTTTTCTTTGGGTTACTATGTGCTGTATGGTTAGTTTCACAATTTTCGGTATAACTTTGTGTTTTTTAATGGTGTTGCTTAGCCCAGCCTGCACACGGGTGTGTGGGTTTGATAGTGTCCTGTTCCCTCCCCCATGCCGAGCACATGTTAAGAGCGCTAACATAACAACAGTTATCACCCTGCCTGCTGACGAAGCATCCCAAACATGTTTTGTTCTGGTGTCATTCGTGTTTTTCATTATGCAAGCCGGTTTTCAGCTAAAGCCACTGCTCACCAGTGTTCTATAGTCAATGGTGATGAATGTGGCCATAAACCAGGTGACCGGACGCCTGCAGGGCCTGTGCGCACAATCAAGAGGACATCAAGGCGTGTCAATATTATACATGCCACCAAATGACATTGTTTTCTAGATGCGCATCCTTGTTAGATTTAAGAAGGGTTCCCTTCTACTATGTTATGCAGGTTTCCCTACTATTGAATTTCAGGTATCACTGCATTTTTCTTCACCTGCTAGGTTGTAGCAAATCATTTTGCACTTCTGGTGAATGACGCACTGAAATGAAGCCCCTTTGACACTTGTCACCAGCTGCCGCAGCTATGGCTCGCTCAGGAGATGCCTCCTGCCTCTGGGGCCACCTCAGCTGGTAGCTAGCATAGGCCCCAGGCTTTTGCAATGCAACAGGTCTCGCATTTACGTAAGTTTAAGCTATTGGCATTGTAAATGACAATGACTTTTATTTATGTTTTTGGTTACAAAATGTAAAAATAAGGCATTGTAATTTGCAATGCTGATAGCTTAAACTCGCGTAAATGCAAGACATATTGCATTGCATATTTATCTTGCCTGTGCACCCAAGTGCTGATATTTCCACTGCAATTAACATTCCTTTTTTTTTTTTTTACTGAGGCTTGGCGTGACGACCTAACATTGGGGGTCAGAGGGACATTTACCAGGAGCATGTTGTTGTTGATAAAAGGCTCCACTTTCTGCAGTGTGGGTTGTCTTGACAGACGAATTGGCGGGACACTAATAGATGCAATGTTTAGTTCTGACGGATTCGTGTGTTCTGGTGTCTTCAGATAAGGCGCACTCAACCCCCTCTCTACGAAAAATAGAACCGCAGAAAATATTTCTTTGTACTGTTTCTTTGATCTTACCCCCTACTCCCCATCTTCTTTGATTATTCAATGGTTTTAAGAATATATTCCATGATTCCTTAAGCACGAGAACAACTCTTTTTCTTTGGTCTTATCTTTATGTTTACATTTAACAGGCGTATTTATAGAACACACATCCATTGACGTGGAACAGATGTTAATGATATTTGTTTTATCGACCTTGGAGGGATGAAAAGCTGAACGGCCCATCAGATTTCAAACCTGTGACCATAGGGTAAAACAAAGAGTCTGGCAAAGCCAATAGGTCTGGCAAAACACTTATAAAGTCCCAAAAGCGAGACCTATTGGCTATGCCAATGCTTGTTACAGATTATCAGGTGTCTACTATAAGACACTGGCCTAGATAATAGATGAAAACTGCTCACTGACCCATCATAAAAGCAGGGCCACTGGAATTATGCAGCACTGATGGACCAAATTATGTGGCAGTGTTGACTAAATTGTGCGAGACAGAAATGAAAATTATGCAGCATCATGTGGCACATTTCTTGATAGTATTACTTAATTTTTTTGTCATCTTAACCCATGTTCACTTTCTCATGGCAAAGTTTTCACCTCATAGGTTCGAGCTAAACACCCAAATACAGCAATAAACAACTGAAAGGTGACCAGTCAGCCTTTGTGATTGTCCTTCCTCCGTGCTACAACACGTTTTGCTATGTTTTTATTAACTTTTGATTCTTTTGAGCTAGAAGCTAAATATTTTTTTGTTAACATCTGCAATTTAAGCAGCAGATGATGGATTATGTGGCCAATGTAGCAAATCCATATTTACACAGAAGGCGCCCCAGAATCGCCAATTTAGTAGTTTCATACAAATTAATGATTCCGCAGGTGACAGCAAACCCTAATTGCATTACAGTAGTGGTACTTATTATGGTGGCAACTAACCTTTTTGCAGTTTAGAAGCTGAACCCATTGAGTGTCCAAAGAAGGAACTTTGTACTTGCACACAACTTTAGATTGATTTGATGGCAGTGCAAGTGATCATTAAAAGGTTTTACAACTCGTAAGAGTGCAGCTGTTTGTTTTGTACAATTTACACCTTCCCTCAATTATAGTCCAGTTGTGTTCACCGTTTGCTGGATATACATTTGAAAACATCTTCTCGATTCATGTATCTTGGGTATATTTTACAATGATGTTCCAGTGTGACTGCTTCCAGGCCATGGTTGGACAGGGAAGGTGGTAGTTAGAAAAGTCCGAGTGGATGGAGCGCTGGGAGCACAGTATTTTACAAAAACCTGCTGGGTATTTGGGTGAGAAATTGGAGCTAAAAAATGTTTGATATTGTGGAATTGGTGGGTTATGACTCCTAATGCATTCTGGGTCCGCTTTTATAGTTTACAAAGAGTTACCACCTGAAATGATGGTAATTGCATGTGCAAACAGGTGTTTTTGCAACTAATTGCTAATTGATACTTTAATGGCGATTCGCATAATTGAGTTTCAAAAAATAGTGAGTCGCCAAATGTGCACATCGCAAAAAACAAATTGCGAATGACTTTCGTACATTGCAAATAGCTACCGTTTAAGTCGCACAGCCATTTGCAACCAATTTGCAATCCGCAAAAGCTTCATACATTTAGTCCTTCATTCCCTGTCTAGCTCGCATTTAATCATTATTTTCTCTCTCTCAATTAACTTTATTTGAGAATGTGTTGATGTTATTGTGTTTAATTAGAAACTGCCCCACACATTTCTACTCTTTTTTTTTTTTTTTACAAAGAATGGCATTTTCAGATTTCTATTTTTATATTCATACTTTTCTCATTTGCCAAGAAAAGGAGAACATAGGTGCGCGCTTGGAAATTACATTTAGGAAAAATATGAAACTAGGGAATAGTCCTAAGTAGAGGTGGAGTAATTGTTAAAGAAGATAATGCAGTTGAAAACAAGGCACTGCCCAGGTCCCAGACCCAGCTCCCCTTTGCTGTCCCCGAGCAGTAGGTTTTGCCCCGTGCCACTCTGCTGCTCTGCCTGTGACTTGTTTCTGCTCCTTTTAGTTTTTGCTCTGTGACCCGGTTCTGCACCTTTTCATTTCTGCGCTGCTCCGTTACCCTTTTCTGCTCCTTTCATTTCTGCTCTGTGACCCTTTACTACGCCTTTTCTTTTCTGCTATGTGACCTGTTTCTGCTCCTTTTCAATTCTGATCTGTGACCCGTTGCTGCTTCCCTGTGAAACTTTTCTGATCCTTGTTTGGTCTCGCCTAGGCAGCGTGCATACGCTGCTCTTCGAGATGACTGTAGTCAGACCCTCCACGATATCGCGATTTCGCGATTTGCCGCCAAATCGTCACTTTTAAAAAAATGCCGCGTTTTTTACCAAAGTGCCCGCGAAATCGGAACTTTAGTAGAAATCGCGGCATTTTTTCTAAAACGCCGCTATATCCTGGGGGTCTAATGTTTGTAATCCTGTTCATGGGATTAACTCCGAGGTTAGACAGCTAAAGAGTTGCGTGCTGCTAGCTCAGTCACACTGTTAGTAGTTGTGCCCTGATTCGTTGGTGCCTCAGAGTGACCATGCAGCATACCGAGCGAGTCCGCCGGACCTCACCCAGCTGACTCTGTGTGCGGCAGCTGGCTTTCATGCCACCCGCTGGTCCCTGCATCGGGGTCTGGGGCCAGATAAGTCGTGGCGGCTAGCCCTTCATACAGTGGTGGCTTGCTCTGAGTGCGTGTCACTCATGAACAGGTATTTATCATTCTTTTAGGATAATATTTTTTAATTCATCATAGGGTCGTGACTGTTATCTACAGTTGAGCCTGCTCAATAAGTGCGCTGGACGGGCTAAAGGTCACGGGCTGGGCTGCACATTTATTTACCGTATTTAGGGGCATTAGACTTGAATAATTAATGGAGCAAGGGAGTAAAGGTGAATCTGGAAGCGGGCGGACAGCAACGAGTGAAAACATAAAAAGCCTTTTTCTGAGCACCGTAATTGAAACGGCCTGTTGCAGAAGGTTACAAGGCCAAGAAAATCACAAGCAGGCCTGCAGGCCGGTGCGTCAGGCCCCTATCACCACACTGTAGCTGCAGCCCATGGCCCCCCCACCCAGACTGTCCCGGCCCAAAACACTTTCTGTGTCAGCCTTGCTGCAGTGATTAGAGAAGCACATATATCATGAGATCCGTTTAAATAACATGAAGTTAAAACCAACGTTAGTGGAGCTGAATTCTTCGTTTGCCCAGGAGTTTTCATGCAACTAACACAAATGTCAAGATAGCTCTGGTGAATGATGGAGGGCTGGGGCAAGAGCAGCTTTTATTGAGTGACAGTTTTCCCATAAGAATATGAGCCACGCTTATTCTCAAAACTCTATTTTATGAGAATTAGCTGTGAGTTACTGCTTTTTATTTAGTTTTTGCCCTTCCATTTCTAGTGGTTTACAGCAGTTTTAAGATATTCCTAAAGTTTCTTGTTGCTCAAATTGGTGTAATTTCTGATATTTATATGTTTTCCTTGTGGTCATTGCTTGATTTTGCTCCCGAGAAAGTGTCATTCATAGTCGTTGAATGTCACTCATATTTATAGTAAAATTATGAAAATGTCACATATATGCAATCTGAAACCTTGGCAGCTATGCATTATGTCGGCCCACGAAGCTGCAAACCTGCAGCAAAATGCCCCGAGCCCTGTTTTGTCAGTGGGCGACGAACACACCTGATGTATCCCACCCACAACTCCCTCATCTGCTCTCCAGGTGCCCAGACTTTTACTTACACTTTCTTCCTTGGGTATACCGCACATCCCCACAATTCGGTTGTTCCCACCCAGGTGAGTAAATGCTAGCGCGAGGTGCTGTCTCCAGGTTGTTGAGTATGAGGTGGAATTGGTGTGCAGATGGGTTTCCTGCCCGGAGGGCTTGAGGATGTGATGGTAAGAAGCACAATATCGATTTCAGCCCTGCTATCCTTGTTTCTGCCTCCTGTGTGTGGCGAGCATAACTTGAGGGGCATTCGGAAGATGATGCATGTGGGGTAGATATCCTCGCAGCCGCTCCCTGCCTGGCAGTGGGGTTGGAAGTGCACTTCTGTCCCCACTTCTCATGCCACTCCTGATGCAGGGGGTGTTGTGCCCCTGCTGAGTGTTTTTAACTCTGCTGAGCTGTAAACACCTCCCCTGGGGAGCGGCTTCTCTACAGTTAGGGGGCTTCGCATTCCTGATGCGACCTGGTGTTCTTCATTTCGCCTACACATCACCTGATACAAGCATTCATTAATCCCCACCCGCCAAATAAAATATATCTAGCACTACACCCCATAAGAAGCATAAGGGCTACATTGTAAATAAACCAAATATATATAGCTTCATGTTGTTAAATAACTAAAAAAAAAACAAGATATCTGTGTTTGTTGTAGGAAAAATGGCCAAATAAAATGCCGCTAAATTTCCATTTTTGTGCCGCTAAATTTCCATTTTTGTGCCGCTAAATTTGCTAATCCATGCCGCTATATCCTGGGGGGTCTGTTGTGCTGGCATCCACCTTGCAGGAGCGAGCAGCGGAACAAGCGCTAATTGAAAACAGATGGCCCGTGCGTCGCTGCTCGCTCCCGCAAGGTGGATGTCAGCACAAGCAGGAGTGCTTGAAAAAAGCTGTTAGCATTTGCCTGCTCTTTTTTACACAGCTTGTCTAGCTGTCGCATTGCCGTGCTGTTGCTTTGCTGTCTGCAGTTGTTATGCTTTGTTGACAATGGTAAGACACCCTGTAAATCGGGGTTTGTAATTCCCAGGGCATCTCCCAGATTAAAGGCTAGCCTGTTTTTTTTACTCATTCTTTTATTTTTAATTCAATACTAAAATCCTTTCAAATGAAAAGGCGCAGAGATTGAGAGGGAGGGAAACTTAAGTCCCTTGTTTCCTAAAATCACAATCTTTAAACACTTGTTGAAGGTAGCAGTTTTTGTGCCTGAGGGAGTATTCGCAAACCGTGCACAATTTATGGGAGAGTTGTCGGGTAATTTGTAACCTCAAAATGAGTCTAGAGACACGTTTTTCTGAACATTTCATTACAAGTGGAAGTTGTTAACAGATGTTCAGCAGGGCAATGCATGTGTCTGCTGTAAACAGCTTTTCAACATGTCCTTGCTTGTTGATTTTTGATCAGACGTCCCATCATATTATGTTCTTCTACTACGTATCCCTAGAGGACCAATTATTTGACCTTTTAGCACTTTCCTGTGACACTTGCTGAACTTTTAAGCCCTATTTTTTAGCACTCCTTTACATGTTTTTTTTTTTAATCAGAACCTAGATTTTCTGCGTTCTTTTTTTACATAGGTTGTACTTGCAGGGACGTTTGACATGTGTTTGCATGTGTATTTTATAAAGAGATGTTCAACTTGTTCTTAAACGCAGATCTTGTGAACATATTTTTGGTTTGCTTTTAAATATGGGGTTGTAAACATTTTCAGCTAGTCATGCACTGCACGTTTATCTTGACTACATATTTTCTACTTGTTTTATGTGGATCATCTAAATAGATTTTATCACGTCGAATGTGGATCTTGTCTACGACTTTCAGCATGGGTAGATTCTCAGAGATCTGCTTCCAAAGAACCGCATGCTAAGAAACGTGTAAAACCCTGCAGTGTACGTGCAGGGGCATTCGACCATAAAGGCAGGGGGTTATTTGGTGTTGCATGGAACAATTGAATTTATTTAGAAGTAATTTGTAACCAGAATGTGCCACAGGCCTACGAATTGGCAGTTCGAAATCAGCAGCATATACGTGTGGCTATGTCAGAGCCTGCAGAAGGCTAATGAGAGGTTCAATTACACGACCGGGTAAATGTCGGCTGGAGCTTCTCCTTGTCCGTTACAGTTCCTGTCTGAGCTCCGTCCCCCAGCGATTACCACCCAGGAAACGAAACCCAGGTCTTCTTCATATCGGAAAGAGTGCATTATTCACACAAGCGTTAGATGCAGTAAATATTGGCAGCACCAGCAATTGTCTGTTTATAATTGGTTATTTGCCGGGGGTCGGACTGTTGCTTGGAACGCCCTGGTTCTGCTGAATACATTACATGAACAAGCATTGACATAACCAATAGGTCTCACTTTTGAGACCTTATAAGTATTTAGTTATGCAGCACAATATCCTTGCTGCAACATCAACTGGCTAAACACTTATAAGGTCCTAAAGGCTAGACCTATTGGCTATGCCAATGCTTGTTGTTTCGGCTCTGTGATCCATTTTCTCTCCTTTCAGTTTCTGCTCTGTGCCTCATTCCACTCTTTTTCCATCATTCGTTTCTGCCCTTTTCTGCCTACCTGCCACTTTCTTCGTTGCCTCTTCCTTTCCTGCTGCCCTCTTCTTCCACCTGATGTTGCTGATGTTTCCCTCCCGTTGCCACTATCCTGTGTCCTGTCTCCTGCCAGCCCCACCCACCGCCCTCCCTCCTCCCAGGACCTACTTAATGGAGGCCGCAGCAGGTACGCCGCTAGTGCGTCAAAGGCAAGCCCATTTATGCCAGACCGTGCCTGGACTGGACAGAGTGCCAAGAACCCTGTTTCTCCTGCTCCCCGCAGATAATACTGCCTTTGAGCCCTTGACCCCAGACTCCGCTACAACAACTGCTGCTGCACCTCTCCATGATCGTTAAGACATTTCACCTGCCTTCACTGCCACTTCTCCTGCAACAATGGAGAACACGCCCGCTCGACGGCCACCACCACGCTGACCAAACAGCACATGACACCAGCTTCGGAGCAACTTGACTGCCTCTTCCTCAACACAGGATCACTCTGAAAGCATGCCACCAAAACCTAACTCATTATCACCACACTCATCCCCTATGTCTTCTTCCTCATCGATACCTGGCTCACCCCGCATCCGCACCTGACATCGCCTCAGCGAAACCAGACGGTTACAAGATAGCACATTAGGACCATATCAACAAACACGGAAGTGGGATTGCCATCATCCACAAAAAAAAACAACTGCACTGCCACTGCAGACAACCCCACCCGATCATGGAACATCTCAACTTTAAACTCCAAACAGACCGTTTCCATCTCGTAGACCTCGTCACAAATACCGCCAACCTCCTCTAAAGCATGAACAACATCAGCTCACCCAATTAGTCACCAGCCCCTCACACAGCATGGTCAAATGCTTGACACTATCTTCACTTCCAGCAACAGAGTTGAGTGCAGTCATGTCATCGAGCTCACCTGGGTACACCACGCATCGTTCACTTTATCATCACCAGACCTCCCGGCACTGCTCAGGCCACCCAGTGCCTCCCACCATAGCTGGAGCAAAGTGTTAGAGAGCCAGTGGACTGATGCCCTCAACACTTCTTACCCTGATACCACACCCAACCTGTAACAGGTTGTCAAGAACTTCTCCACCTGGATCACTGACTGAGCCGACAGAGTCGCCCCCATGAAGCCAAGCAAATCCAAGAGATCCACCAAACCTGGTCAGATAGTACACCATGGAGCTGAGAATGGTGAAACACAACTGCAAGCAACTAGAAAGGCAATGGTGCTCCATCAAGGAAACTGCATACAGAACCACTTTTAAGACAGCCCTCAACCACTACCACCGGCTCCTGAATGCCCTGGAAAACTGCATCAAAGCCAGCTCCAAACACAACACAGTAAAGAACTCTTCAACGTTATGTGAGTTTTCCAACCCCCCAGGCACTGAAAACATCATCATCCTTTCCCAGGAAATTTGCGACACCCTGGCAGACTTCTTCCATGACAAGATCTCCATAATCGACATGAACTTTGAACCCTAGCTTACCCCTTCCAACCTCTTTGGCCACCTCGCTCCCACAGAAGCAAGCCCCAACCGTGACTCACCACCTGGGACCAGCATACTACACAGCAAACGTCTGCAATCATAAACTCTGTCCACTCGGGAGCCCCAATGGAGCCCTGTCCTCACCACATTTTTATCCTTGGGAGCAAGACGATCAGCAGTAACCTCACCACCCTCTTCTACCCCTCTATCACCACAGCCACCTTCTTTGAAGAATGGAAACATACAAAAGTCAAACCCCATCTCAAGAAACTGTCCATGGCCCCAGTAAAGTCAAAAACTACCACCCCAACTCTTTGTTCCATTTCCCATCCAAAGTCCTCGAAAAAGCCATCAACCGCCAACTCACAGAATTTCTGGAGAACAATCCTCTTCTGGACCTCTCCCAATCCAGATTCCACGCCAACACAGCACCAAATCCGCCTTGATCGCCACCGCCGATGACATCACAACCATCCTCAACCGGGGACAAGCAGCAACCCTGATCCACCTTGTTCTCTCTGCAGCATTTGACTTCGTATCCCACCACATTCTGATCAAAAGACTACATCTCATTGGAATCCAAGATGACGCCCTTAAATGGATCATCTCCTTCCTCACCAGAAAAAAACAGAGTCTGAATTTACTGTTCACCTCGGAACCCAAGGAGATCACCTACGGCGTTCCTCAAGGCTCGTCTCTCAGCCCCACCCGGTTTAACACCTACATGACCCCCTTGGCCAACATCATCAGAGTCCAAGGATCATCTCATCATTTCCTTTGCAGATGACACCCAGCTCATCCACTCACTATTAGAAGACGCCACCACAACACAAGCAAACTTTCGCAAGTGTATGATGACAAACCAAAAGTGCTGATTTTCAGCAACAACGCCTCTCCATGGAACGATTCTGGTGGCTCTCAGAACTAGGACCCTCACCCACATTGACAGAACATGCTCGTAACCTCAGCATTATCTTGGACAGCACATTCACCATGAAAACCCACATTAACGCAGTCTCCTCCGCCTGCTTCCTCACTCTTCGCATGCTCTGGAAAATCTTCAAATGTCTCCCCATCAACACCAGATGCACCGTCACTCAAGCCATAGTCACCAACCTCCTGGACTATGGCAACGCACTCTACGTAGGAATCGCCGATCACCTCGTGAAGAGACAGCAAACCATAAAGAATTATGCAGCCAGACTCATCCTCCACCTTCCCAAATGGACACATATACCTCACCTCAAGAAACTCCACTGGCTCCCCATAGAGTGGCAATGCAAATTCAAGATGCTCATCCAAACCTATAATGTCCTGCACAACCAAGGGCCAACCTACATCAACTATCACCTGAACTTCCACTAGCCCTCCAAACACCTGTGCTCCACCTCCCTTGTGCACGTCCCCCACATCTGCCAAAGCAACAGTGGAGGACGCTCCTTCTACTACCTTTGGCTAAATCCTGGAACAACCTCCCCCTTCAAATATGGATCTCCACCTCTCTCCTAGAATTCCGTAAGGCACTTAAGACCTGGCTGATTCAATTGAGCCCTCCTGACGCAGCAGGACCCCAAGTGCTTGGATATGGTCGCGGGTGATTAGTTGCGCTTTTAAATCCTATTTTGATTTGAGAAATCAAAATACTGCAACTCTAATAAGCATTAGAAGATATGGATTTTTAAAACTGCATCACGTGTTAACTGTATAAGGGATAACTTGATAACTGAGTCTGAAGCTGGAATTGCAAATAAAAGTTCAGAAAATGCCTGCACTACAACTGTTTTTCTAATGGGCTTGCATTAGAAAAGTTACTTGATATGTTGACATCAAGTTTGTATTAGCTAGTTTCCCTTTTATCATTACTAAGTTCTTTGATAGGTTATTTTGCTTCAATGCTTTTTTTTAGTTTTCATTACATGTTGTAGTATCACTTGTATATAACCCTGTTTTATTTACAACTTGTCTGTCTAAACCATTTTAAGATTTTTCATTGTGCAGCCTACATTGTCCATTATTGAACAGTGTTTTTCATTTGTGTAAGCACTGTACTGTATTGCTTACTTTCTGTTGTGTTATATAAATATGTTAAGATGGATTGTTTCCTATTTAACTTAAACAGTTTTTGCGTTCCATCTGTGGATAATTTCCCATTTAATGGCAGGTTTACTATAATACTGATCATTTTTCCCAGGGCCGGACTGGGAACCAAAACCGGCCCTGGCAAAGTGCTCGGCCGCCTCCCCCTCCCCTCCCCTCCCCTCGGGGTGGGGTTGTGGGTGCCGCCGAGCTTTTTGCCAATGCCGGTTTTCGGCCGATTTTGTTACAGGGCCGATTTTGCAGCTATGCTGCAAAAACAGCCCAATAACAAAAACGGCCCCCAGGGGTCCCAAACCGGACCCCCACCCATGCGGCGCACCGGGGGATTGCCCGGTGCCCACTACGGCCAGTCCGGCCCTGATTTTTCCACACATTTCCACATTAAATGGTAAGCTATGAGGCTAAGATGTCAGTAGTGTTGCGATTGAAAAGATGCATACACCATAGAACAGACCCCCCAGGATATAGCGGCATGGATTAGCAAATTTAGCGGCACAAAAATGGAAATTTAGCGGCACAAATATGGAAATTTAGCGGCAATTTAGCGGCATTTTATTTGGCCATTTTTCCTACAACAAACACAGATATCTTGTTTTTTTTAGTTATTTAACAACATGAAGCTATATATATTTGGTTTATTTACAATGTAGCCCTTATGCTTCTTATGGGGTGTAGTGCTAGATATATTTTATTTGGCGGGTGGGGATTAATGAATGCTTGTATCAGGTGATGTGTAGGCGAAATGAAGAACACCAGGTCGCATCAGGAATGCGAAGCCCCCTAACTGTAGAGAAGCCGCTCCCCAGGGGAGGTGTTTACAGCTCAGCAGAGTTAAAAACACTCAGCAGGGGCACAACACCCCCTGCATCAGGAGTGGCATGAGAAGTGGGGACAAAAGTGCACTTCCAACCCCACTGCCAGGCAGGGAGCGGCTGCGAGGATATCTACCCCACATGCATCATCTTCTGAATGCCCCTCAAGTTATGCTCGCCACACACAGGAGGCAGAAACAAGGATAGCAGGGCTGAAATCGATATTGTGCTTCTTACCATCACAGCCTCAAGCCCTCCGGGCAGGAAACCCATCTGCACACCAATTCCACCTCATACTCAACAACCTGGAGACAGCACCTCGCGCTAGCATTTACTCACCTGGGTGGGAACAACCGAATTGTGGGGATGTGCGGTATACCCAAGGAAGAAAGTGTAAGTAAAAGTCTGGGCACCTGGAGAGCAGATGAGGGAGTTGTGGGTGGGATACATCAGGTGTGTTCGTCGCCCACTGACAAGACAGGGCTCGGGGCATTTTGCTGCAGGTTTGCAGCTTCGTGGGCCGACATAATGCATAGCTGCCAAGGTTTCAGATTGCATATGTGTGACATTTTCATAATTTTACTATAAATATGAGTGACATTCAACGACTATGAGTGACACTTTCTCGGGAGCACAATCAAGCAATGACCACAAGGAAAACATATAAATATCAGAAATTACACCAATTTGAGCAACAAGAAACTTTAGGAATATCTTAAAACTGCTGTAAACCACTAGAAAGGGAAGGGCAAAAACTAAAAAAAAAAGCAGTAACTCACAGCTAATTCTCATAAAATAGAGTTTTGAGAATAAGCGTGGCTCATATTCTTATGGGAAAACTGTCACTCAATAAAAGCTGCTCTTGCCCCAGCCCTCCATCATTCACCAGAGCTATCTTGACATTTGTGTTAGTTGCATGAAAACTCCTGGGCAAACGAAGAATTCAGCTCCACTAACGTTGGTTTTAACTTCATGTTATTTAAACGGATCTCATGATATATGTGCTTCTCTAACCACTGCAGCATGGCTGACACAGAAAGTGTTTTGGGCCGGGACAGTCTGGGTGGGGGGGCCATGGGCTGCAGCTACAGTGTGGTGATAGGGGCCTGACGCGCCGGCCTGCAGGCCTGCTTGTGATTTTCTTGGCCTTGTAACCTTCTGCAACAGGCCGTTTCAATTACGGTGCTCAGAAAAAGGCTTTTTATGTTTTCACTCGTTGCTGTCCGCCCGCTTCCAGATTCACCTTTACTCCCTTGCTCCATTAATTATTCAAGTCTAATGCCCCTAAATACGGTAAATAAATGTGCAGCCCAGCCCGTGACCTTTAGCCCGTCCAGCGCACTTATTGAGCAGGCTCAACTGTAGATAACAGTCACGACCCTATGATGAATTAAAAAATATTATCCCAAAAGAATGATAAATACCTGTTCATGAGTGGCACGCACTCAGAGCAAGCCACCACTGTATGAAGGGCTAGCCGCCACGACTTCTCTGGCCCCAGACCCCGATGCAGGGACCAGCGGGTGGCATGAAAGCCAGCTGCCGCACACAGAGTCGGCTGGGTGAGGTCCGGCGGACTCGCTCGGTATGCTGCATGGTCACTCTGAGGCACCAACGAATCAGGGCACAACTACTAACAGTGTGACTGAGCGAGCAGCACGCAACTCTTTAGCTGCCTAACCTCGGAGTTAATCCCATGAACAGGATTACAACCATTAGACCCCCAGGATATAGCGGCGTTTTTGAAAAAATGCCGCGATTTCTACTAAAGTGCCGATTTCGCGGGCACTTTGGTAAAAATCGCGGCATTTTTAAAAAAGTGCCGATTTCGTGGCAAATCGCGAAATCGCGATATCCTGGAGGGTCTGCATAGAATCTTGGTGGGGTGGTATGAACTCCCTTCCTAGGTCCATCATCTTATATCCAGAATGTGATTGAGTAGATTTTGATAGGAATTCTGCATCTGCTTCAATGCTTGAACTTATGATATGGTATTGTTATTAAGGTGTACGGATAGTGATGTACTTTTATTTTGTTCAAACAACTATTACATTTTGGATTTGTTTCTGCGTCTGAAATACTTGTGTACTTATTTAATCATTTTCACAAATTACTGGACACCGAGAAAAAATTGATTCAATAAGGAATTAAAGGTTAAAGATATACTGTTGCCATATGCCCCATGACCACCAGTATGTTGACTAACCATTTCCAATTGGGGAGGGTGGTGGCGGGTCTGCTCGGTTGACCATATTGGCAAGCTCCAGTTAATAAAAGGCATAGAGAAGTTAATGAAATGCTCAGTGGGCTCCCTAGCACGCGGCCCTCTCTCTTTGCCCGGATACTTATTCAGCCCCCGAGCACCAACACACACCACCTGCGTGGTGGTCACGATATACTGGAAGGCACGGGACGCTAGAGTGCGCGCTGAGAATAGCAGTCTTAGTTAGGCGGGCTGCTATGGCGCGGAGGGTGGGTCATAGATGTGTAGGGCACACAACGGTTCTGGGATTCATTGTAGGTGTTCCAGGCGGTGGGGTACATTGTTTCAAGTTGTATATTTGTTTTTATTTACTTGCTCATGGTTTAAATCTGAATGCAAAGATAACATGCTATGGACCCACAATTGGAGCCTGTAAAAGTTGTTGCTGCTGGAAATATTGGAAATGCGAAACATCACAAATGTATTAGTTGTTTACACATAGATTTAATCTGTATGGTGACACACCCTCGTGTAAATGTACTGTATACAGTGATTATCGTCCAATAATAAAAAACGAAGTTTAACAAAAAAAAAATGAAATGCTCAGCGCAAACTGGAATACTTTAGAGTCAGGAACCATTAGTAATGATGGCGTCACTCGTTTTGACCCGTGTTACCAGTGTGCTTTCATAGCCAGGCTACTGGTAAAATTTAATTTTAACAAGTTTGTGCCCCTGAACAATGCACGACTTATAGGTTTGAGCATCTTATTTGTGCTGTAAATTATCAATCACAGTATAATGAGGTTAGGTCTACTGCATTTGTATTGAGTTGTCTGCAATTGGTAAATCATTGTTGGATCCAGAGATAGTTAAGTATATTTATGCCTGTACGGAAGAAGTCATTAGTGGGTGATGGATGCCAGATAGGCAAATCCCCCTACAACCACTGGAACAATTTAATGAAATCATGTTTTAGATATGGTTCATGCAGTATAAATTGAGCTGATAAGCTGTCCCCAAATCCATTCGGTGGAAGTGAGATAAGACGTGGACAATTTATTCGAGTGAGTTCTGCAAATGAACTTAATATCGCAGAAATGTATAACCAGTATGCCAGAGAGGGTTGATGGAAGTGTGAATGTGTCATTGGATTTGAAAAGTGTTGTTAGATAAGAGAATGCAATAATGTGTACCACAACCTGTGTATAATCTGATATGTCCCATTTTAGAACATTGTGGTGGTGGAGGTATAGAACAGGGTTTTGAGCCAAAAATAGACCTGAACTGTTGGGTGAATAGTCTCCTCCCCAAATTTCAAAACATTATTGCAGGACATAAACTTATTGCTATGAGTAATCTTTTAAGCTAATGATGGGCAACCACATCCTGCTTGAATTTCAATTTGTGATAAGAAACATATGTTCACAGTTTCCATTGTTAAAGGATGATTGAGGGAAAAACAAGCATTGGCAAATCCAATAAGTCTCACCTAAAAGACCTATAGGTTTTGCAATTGTTTTTAGCAATGTGTTTCCGTATTCTGGCTGCTTTGCAACATGGTTAAACAAAAACGACTCTAACATGGCTGTGTTGTCATTTTGTAGGGACACACATTTATTCAACATGTATGCCTCAAAAAGCAGCAGCTTTTTTTATTTTTTGATCCGAGATAGATCAATAAAAAAATATAACATTTTGTTTTTTATGTTCTTTTAAAATGTAGCACAAACTGTCGTAAAAAATATACATATGAGTGGAGTGTGGGAGTGGTTTGGGGAGGGTAAGGGGTGAAGCAACATGGGGAGGGAGGATGCAACAATATGGAGGGTGAGGCCATGAAGCAATACAACGGGAAGGGGAGAAGAAACAGAGGCAGAGCATATGGGCAATAGAGACCAATGTGAGGGGTGAAGCATACTGGCAAGAGAGCAACACAAATGTGGATGGTGGAGTGATACACATTGGTATGAGAAAGCAACATGGAGGGAAACGAAAAGCACACAAAGAAGATAGCTGGAAAACACATGCACTCTCATGGAGTGATTAAAAATAGGAAGTTAGCTTTTTAAAAACAAGCAGAGGAAAAATAGAAGCCAGCCAGTCAAAGAGAAAACAGAGAGGGTATGCTCCAGGGGAGGGAGAAACAGAAGAACGATAGGCTGAAATAAAGAAAGGCCTCCAATGTAAACCAATTAAATAAGAGTGACACTAAAGCCAACCAATGGTATGCAGTAGGCAGGCTGCAAATCCCTGTCTGTTCTTGGTGAGCCCGCAATATATCTTTAGTAACCTGACCGGCTTTGCTGTCTGGTAGCCTAGACCTGCTAACACATATGCCAAAGGACACTACACACCTATTAAGACCTGCATATCACACTGCATGATGCAATGTTTGGTTACAGTCTGCTGAGAAAACTAGTGAGCTTGTTCATTTGATTGGTGTCAGAGGAAAGACAGACAATTGCTCAATTCTGTTGTGCAGTCGACAGCATGCAATAAAGACACAACTAGTATTGTAGCCATGTGTTGTAGCAAATGAATGTGGTAAATAAGAGTGTATCCAATGTTCACACAATGAAAATGCAGGCAAGCAGAATAAAAGTCGGCAGCACACCAGCAAAAGAGCTGGCACAGATCAAGAAGATGGTAAGCATTAAAAAGGTAGAAAATATTAGGACAGGCGACTAAAAAGAGTAGAAAGCCTGAGACAAAAGGAGTGCATTAAAGAGGAAGTAGCATGACTTAGTCACTGATTATTAGTATGCTAAATACATATAGTAAGTGTTGGAAACCGGCTATTTCTGGTAGGCTAAGGCTTATGCCAAAGCCAGGCAGAAACCACCATTCCAGTCAGGGCAAGGAAGTCACACGCCAAGATAACCCCTGCTCACCCTCTAGGTAGCATGGCGCGAGCAGTCTAGGCTAAACTCGGAGGCGATGTGTAAAGCATTTGCGTCAGCACACGACAGCAACAACATACTAGGCACACCACAAAAGAGACTCCACACAAGGTTATATTAAAATAACTTTTGTATTGTCAAAACATATCAGATAGAAATCACACATGTACATTGTGCCAACTGGCACGGCACTATTCACAAGTGATTATTTACAAGACAGGGCCACAGCGGCCACTGTCTGAATCAACACTTTGCAGATATAGAAATACTGGTCAGAAATTAGAATAAAAGTATATAAACTTCACTGTAACACAAAGTAACAGTTATAGATCACATCCCGTAACTACTGGGAACAGGTAAGTACCACCTACGCAACCCTAAACTCCTTGGGAGACTGTCACGCAGGGGACCAGGACCTCACTAGGACCTCCTGTACTAAAAGAACAACCCCCTAAGTATCACACAGCATTTAGGGGTCTAAGAAAAGAACACATTACCCATGATGCAATAACCTACATTCAGAGGAGTAATAAAGAGAAACACAGGATGCCTAAAGCATTCAGAGGTGTTAAGAATAAAGCACATGATGCAATAAAATACATTCAGGGGTGCAGCGCAAGAAGACACATGATGACTAAACATTCAGAGGTGCAGCGCAGGAAAAGTAAGACACATGATGCATAAACCTACACATTCAGAGGGGTCAAGAGTAAAGCAATAGCGCAAGAATCACATGATGTCTAAAAACATTCAGAGGTGTAAGATCAAGGTGCGTAATCATACTAAATGCATTACATTTCCTAGCACCACATCACAATGCGCAAAACTCACATTAGGCAAATACTATCACATGAGCCACTACCTGTGGCAGTCCCTAGGCCAACGGCCTTGTTGGGGCTCAGACGCCCTGAGTCTCAGTGTCAGGGTGCGCTGCCATGCAGCGCCAGTCTCCAAGTATAAAAAGCCTAAACGTGGCAGGTGCCCACAAAGTGCTGGGCACCTGGAGAACAACAAACTTGCGCCAGGACCCTCACTGGCCCTTAGGCGCCAACTGCGCCACTGCTGGAGCCACACAGGCTCTGGGCATATCACACATGCCCCAGACGTTGGAGCCACGAAGGCTCTAAAGCACCATGCCAACCGTTGGAGCCACACAGACTCTTAGAACAATGATGCCCCCAGGAGCCTCACCGGACTCTAGTCCTCACACTCGGGGGCAGGAGGGGACGAGCACCGACAATATGCCCCGAAGCCCCCCCCTCTCGAATATGGCCCTCTCTGGAGCCAAACGGGCTCTACACACCGTTGGGGCGGCCCGCTGCCATCTGGGGCCGCCCTGAAGCAGTGCCTCTAACCCGGCACCAACACGAAGCAATGCGGGCCCTCAAGAGCCCCTCGCGGGCTCTTTGCTCACGGTGGGGCGACCCACTGCCATTCGGGGCCGCCCTTCCTTGGTGCCTCTACCGGCACCACGAGAACCCATCTGCTCCCTCACGGAGCAGCAGCATCACGGAGCCCCCGTCTCACCCGGTCCACACGGAGCCCCCCAGCCCTTCAACTCACCGGGCCTCAGGGGCGGCTCCTCCGGGCGGCGGCTCTCTTCGTCTGGCCAGCGCGGGGCTCCTCTTCCACCACGGAGCCCCGCCGGGCCGCTCAGCCGCTCAGCCGCTCGCGGCCGCTCTCCTCTCGCTGCAGGGCTCCCTCGGCACACGGGAGCCCTGTTAACCGGCCGCCACCTTTCTCGTCTTCCCCATTCTTCCACGGCCTCAGGGGCGGCCCAGCCAATCGCGTCGCGGCTCCTGCGACGAGCCCCTCATGACGCGAGGCCGCCAACCAATGGCAGCGCGGCCTCGCCGATGACGCGACTATCCACCGGCCAACCAGAGCGCGCCCCTCCTCGGGTCTCGTCCAATCCGGTCGCGGCCCCTTCGTGGTTTGTTTTCACCGCGGCAGATCGAGGTGGGCACTCGTAATTGATTAAGTAAATACGGCCAGGAATCCTCAGCGCCTCCAGCGCTATAAGCGAGCACCAAAAGCGCTCCTAAGCACTAGAAAGTCCAGCGACAGCGCTCTCATGCGCTTGGGGGAAATGAAGCGCTCCAAAGCGCTAGACAGCAGGCAGAGCACTCCCAGGCGCTCAAGGCGAAGCCCAGCGCCTCCAGGCGCTAGAAACCAACTCCAGCGCTCTCCACAGGAAAAGGGCAGCTTCTCCATGCTGCCATGGTCCCAGAACTTCCCCAGGGGCAAAGCCAAGTCCCCCCTTCAGCCCAGGCAGGCAGAAGGGTCCCCCAGGAGTCCAGGAATCCAGGTGTCCAGGGGCTGGGCAGCGCCCAACCCTGGTAGATCCCAGTCAGCCACAAGAGCAAAGACAAGAACCCTTTGGAAGGAGACACCGTCCCTTCTTATACACAGAAATGCCTTTGAAGTACTTTGAAGCTTTCGTGCAAGGGGCCCTGAGTACTGGAATGTTTCTGGTTTACGTCTCCCTGACAGCTTCAGGGCCAGAGGTGACAGTGGGCCGCCAGGATGGAGAGCCAGCAGGGTGGGCGGCAGGCACAGCCCGGCACCACCAGACGCTCTTTCCTCCCATCCCTGACAGCAGAGGGGCCTTTCATCTACCCCCTCCTCCGGGGCCTTGCAGACCCTGCAGACCCTGTTCTACTCAAACCAGACAGTCCATCTACCAACAGGCCCAGGCATGCCTGGGCCAGGCCCATCAGCCAATCACGTGCTAGCAGACTCACTACACAATTATGCCAACTTCTAAAAGTGGCGCTTCTAGACTACACACAGCCATGCCGCATACACCATTCTGCAGCATTCATTCTCACGAGTTCATACATATCAAACTCGCCCCTGCACTCCCCATGCATCAGGAATCTACCATGGGCATACATATTCCCCATTCATTCCTATGGGAGGGCAGGTCACTCACCATCCATACACAGAAAGCACACGCACTTTACACTGTACCACAGTGAAAAAGTGCGCAGAGGCCTACAATCACCAATCCAGGTTCCAAAAACAGGCTAGGAAAAAGCAAAAAGTCACGGGGTAAACCTGCCCAAAGGACCAGGTCCAACACATCCCCCTTCCAGCCAAAACGCAGGGTAGACCAATCACTACACTGATGGTCTTCAATGCTTTGGGCGACAAAACCACGGAGACGGGCCTGCAGGGCAGGGCCACCTTACAGTTTTTCGCCACTCTGAACCTACAGGGATTTCCCTCACAAAAGCTCTCTGACACAACTAGGATACCCCACTGGTACACTCTAGTCATCCACAGCCAGGACCAGGCCCTAGGCCATCCAAAGATCACAGGTCCTAACCAATCCACAGAGTGGGGGCAGAAGCCCCTGGCACACAATAGCCAATCTCCACTCTCTCTCTCCGGGTAGCTACACTACCACTGATCCTACAACCTAGGGACCACACCCTCAGGCTGACTAGAGGTCACGGGCAAGCATGCCCCATCCTACCTCTACTCCACCAATGTTAGAACTGGGGGTCTCTAGTTGGCAGAGGTAAGTACCTTAGACCAAGTAGGGACCCTGGCTTCCAGTCAGGGTGAAGGAATAACCCTCACAGGGAAGCACTCACCAGAACACAACTCTCCTACCAGATCAGGACCTCACTCCGTCACTGGTCTACCACCTGGAAACGATTCCACTTCTGAGGTACAAAGCACACAGCACAGTCCCTCTTCAAGCAGGTGGGGGGACACAGCACACAGCAAAGCCCCCTTTCCTCTACCTTAGTGGAAACAACAAACTGCAGGTGGGCCCCAGAACACACAGCAAGGGCCGCCTCCTCAGTCTCTTCAGCTGATCCACCTTAGTAGGGACTCCTCTTGACCTAGAAGTTTCCTAATCTCCCAACCTAGGATTTAAACCCTTAAGTTGCACCGGGGTCAGAAGTACACCGTCCTTCTGCACCCCCTTCCAGTTCCACTATCACAGGCACAGTATGTCTCAGGCTAGACAGAGCACACGCCAGCGGCGTAGCAGCGTAGCAGCGACACACTCTCCTCCCACCGGGGTCAGAAGTAAGGACACCCTCCCTCTGCACCCCCCTCCAGAGTTCTGCACCCTCCCACCTTGGAGCGGTACCCCTGGAAGCCAATAACCGGTCAGGACACTGACTACAGATGCCCTTCCTTCCGGGTCAGGCTGAACCTGAACCTGGCCTCCCCCCTCCTCGGGGAATGACCTCCAGAGGACCCAAAAATGGTCGAGCACTCTAGATGGTCAAATGCCCAGCGAACCAGGACTTCTGCACCCTCCACTTAGGAGCGGTACTGCCCAACACTAGGACCGCCGGAGTTCTGGTTACAGAAACTCCCCGTCCTCTTGACACAGGAAGATCCTCCTCAAATGACTTATAAGTACAGCCTAGGCCCCTGACCTGGCGCTCCCTTAGGGAACCCTCCAGGCCCTGAGACAGGGTTTCGGGCCAACGTGGGACACACCGTCCCACACTCACTCCGCCTCCACTGAGACAGGACGTGAGCCCCTACACCCCTACCATCCAAATGGGACTTAGCCGGGCTACACATGAACCTCTTCACCTACACAGGATCATCAGATACACAAGCCACTACTGTTAGAATCACTCCCTAATGTCTCTGTAAGACATCCAGCGCACCGCCAGACATCCACCTTCTTGTCCAATGCCTCTGCAGGACGTCCTGCACACCACCAGAGGTACACCTCACGTGCAAGCTCCTTAAAAAAAAACTCACACGAACTCCTCCAGTTCAAGACACCACTCATCCACACACTCCCCCTCCAGACTGGTGAGACAGTTCCTCACTGCCTCTGACTCTCAACCTGTCACTCTCTTACTGAGCACCAGGCACCATACTCTGGGAACTGGGAATGGGACTTCACGCACTGGACACATTTAAGCTGCCACCACTGGATCCTACCATACTGGGGAATCCAGACACACACACTACACTCAGGGAATAACCACCCTCCTGAGTAAGCAATTTCTCCTCCACCCTCCCTCTCTTCCATTTACCCACACAGGGACAGGAATAGGGATTGGACACTGGACCTAGCAAGGGATTCCTAATCTATGGGAACCTCCCCTATCTACTGGCGTCCCGCCCTGTCATTTTCTCTCATCTGCCACTTAACATAAAGCGCAGGAACACCCTCTGAAAATGACACTTTTGAGGAAAAATAAAATCAAAAACAATAATCCCAAATATGTGACTATCTGAAAAACGCAGAGTTTTTGTAATGTAGCCAGTTGTCGCTATGGCACTGGGCAAACGCAAGTCCAAATCCCACCGCTGCCACCAATGTTGGAAACCGGCTATTTCTGGTAGGCTAAGGCTTATGCCAAAGCCAGGCAGAAACCACCATTCCAGTCAGGGCAAGGAAGTCACACGCCAAGATAACCCCTGCTCACCCTCTAGGTAGCATGGCGCGAGCAGTCTAGGCTAAACTCGGAGGCGATGTGTAAAGCATTTGCGTCAGCACACGACAGCAACAACATACTAGGCACACCACAAAAGAGACTCCACACAAGGTTATATTAAAATAACTTTTGTATTGTCAAAACATATCAGATAGAAATCACACATGTACATTGTGCCAACTGGCACGGCACTATTCACAAGTGATTATTTACAAGACAGGGCCACAGCGGCCACTGTCTGAATCAACACTTTGCAGATATAGAAATACTGGTCAGAAATTAGAATAAAAGTATATAAACTTCACTGTAACACAAAGTAACAGTTATAGATCACATCCCGTAACTACTGGGAACAGGTAAGTACCACCTACGCAACCCTAAACTCCTTGGGAGACTGTCACGCAGGGGACCAGGACCTCACTAGGACCTCCTGTACTAAAAGAACAACCCCCTAAGTATCACACAGCATTTAGGGGTCTAAGAAAAGAACACATTACCCATGATGCAATAACCTACATTCAGAGGAGTAATAAAGAGAAACACAGGATGCCTAAAGCATTCAGAGGTGTTAAGAATAAAGCACATGATGCAATAAAATACATTCAGGGGTGCAGCGCAAGAAGACACATGATGACTAAACATTCAGAGGTGCAGCGCAGGAAAAGTAAGACACATGATGCATAAACCTACACATTCAGAGGGGTCAAGAGTAAAGCAATAGCGCAAGAATCACATGATGTCTAAAAACATTCAGAGGTGTAAGATCAAGGTGCGTAATCATACTAAATGCATTACATTTCCTAGCACCACATCACAATGCGCAAAACTCACATTAGGCAAATACTATCACATGAGCCACTACCTGTGGCAGTCCCTAGGCCAACGGCCTTGTTGGGGCTCAGACGCCCTGAGTCTCAGTGTCAGGGTGCGCTGCCATGCAGCGCCAGTCTCCAAGTATAAAAAGCCTAAACGTGGCAGGTGCCCACAAAGTGCTGGGCACCTGGAGAACAACAAACTTGCGCCAGGACCCTCACTGGCCCTTAGGCGCCAACTGCGCCACTGCTGGAGCCACACAGGCTCTGGGCATATCACACATGCCCCAGACGTTGGAGCCACGAAGGCTCTAAAGCACCATGCCAACCGTTGGAGCCACACAGACTCTTAGAACAATGATGCCCCCAGGAGCCTCACCGGACTCTAGTCCTCACACTCGGGGGCAGGAGGGGACGAGCACCGACAATATGCCCCGAAGCCCCCCCCTCTCGAATATGGCCCTCTCTGGAGCCAAACGGGCTCTACACACCGTTGGGGCGGCCCGCTGCCATCTGGGGCCGCCCTGAAGCAGTGCCTCTAACCCGGCACCAACACGAAGCAATGCGGGCCCTCAAGAGCCCCTCGCGGGCTCTTTGCTCACGGTGGGGCGACCCACTGCCATTCGGGGCCGCCCTTCCTTGGTGCCTCTACCGGCACCACGAGAACCCATCTGCTCCCTCACGGAGCAGCAGCATCACGGAGCCCCCGTCTCACCCGGTCCACACGGAGCCCCCCAGCCCTTCAACTCACCGGGCCTCAGGGGCGGCTCCTCCGGGCGGCGGCTCTCTTCGTCTGGCCAGCGCGGGGCTCCTCTTCCACCACGGAGCCCCGCCGGGCCGCTCAGCCGCTCGCGGCCGCTCTCCTCTCGCTGCAGGGCTCCCTCGGCACACGGGAGCCCTGTTAACCGGCCGCCACCTTTCTCGTCTTCCCCATTCTTCCACGGCCTCAGGGGCGGCCCAGCCAATCGCGTCGCGGCTCCTGCGACGAGCCCCTCATGACGCGAGGCCGCCAACCAATGGCAGCGCGGCCTCGCCGATGACGCGACTATCCACCGGCCAACCAGAGCGCGCCCCTCCTCGGGTCTCGTCCAATCCGGTCGCGGCCCCTTCGTGGTTTGTTTTCACCGCGGCAGATCGAGGTGGGCACTCGTAATTGATTAAGTAAATACGGCCAGGAATCCTCAGCGCCTCCAGCGCTATAAGCGAGCACCAAAAGCGCTCCTAAGCACTAGAAAGTCCAGCGACAGCGCTCTCATGCGCTTGGGGGAAATGAAGCGCTCCAAAGCGCTAGACAGCAGGCAGAGCACTCCCAGGCGCTCAAGGCGAAGCCCAGCGCCTCCAGGCGCTAGAAACCAACTCCAGCGCTCTCCACAGGAAAAGGGCAGCTTCTCCATGCTGCCATGGTCCCAGAACTTCCCCAGGGGCAAAGCCAAGTCCCCCCTTCAGCCCAGGCAGGCAGAAGGGTCCCCCAGGAGTCCAGGAATCCAGGTGTCCAGGGGCTGGGCAGCGCCCAACCCTGGTAGATCCCAGTCAGCCACAAGAGCAAAGACAAGAACCCTTTGGAAGGAGACACCGTCCCTTCTTATACACAGAAATGCCTTTGAAGTACTTTGAAGCTTTCGTGCAAGGGGCCCTGAGTACTGGAATGTTTCTGGTTTACGTCTCCCTGACAGCTTCAGGGCCAGAGGTGACAGTGGGCCGCCAGGATGGATAGCCAGCAGGGTGGGCGGCAGGCACAGCCCGGCACCACCAGACGCTCTTTCCTCCCATCCCTGACAGCAGAGGGGCCTTTCATCTACCCCCTCCTCCGGGGCCTTGCAGACCCTGTTCTACTCAAACCAGACAGTCCATCTACCAACAGGCCCAGGCATGCCTGGGCCAGGCCCATCAGCCAATCACGTGCTAGCAGACTCACTACACAATTATGCCAACTTCTAAAAGTGGCGCTTCTAGACTACACACAGCCATGCCGCATACACCATTCTGCAGCATTCATTCTCACGAGTTCATACATATCAAACTCGCCCCTGCACTCCCCATGCATCAGGAATCTACCATGGGCATACATATTCCCCATTCATTCCTATGGGAGGGCAGGTCACTCACCATCCATACACAGAAAGCACACGCACTTTACACTGTACCACAGTGAAAAAGTGCGCAGAGGCCTACAATCACCAATCCAGGTTCCAAAAACAGGCTAGGAAAAAGCAAAAAGTCACGGGGTAAACCTGCCCAAAGGACCGGGTCCAACAGTAAGCATTCTGTATCTACAGTCATTATAGAGAGACCGTAGCAGCATATGAGGTATTAGAACATTGGAATGTTGAGTGCTCCATTGAAAACAATTATGTGCTTCTAATGGCCGTTAGAAGCTCGGTCATCAAGATTCTGATGTAAAACAAAGGCTTCACAGAGCCCAAGGGGATTTCAACCCCCTTAGGCTTCGTGAGGTTTTGTTTTACAAATTAGAACATTCTGCCCTCTAGGGGCGGAATGTTCTAATAGCCTTAGAGCCCGCCGTAGCAGGCTCTACCAGCCATTAAAGGCCCACTCCATTGTTAAAGGCCCTCGCCGTTAATGCTGGAGTGAGCCTTTAATGGCCGGTAGAGCCCGCTACAGCGGCCTGTAAGGCTATAATGTCTCTCTTAAAGAGGGCTGCAAAATCCAGACCGAGGGAATAGTGAGGGGCATGGTAGAAGATACAAGATTGATATGAGGGAGAGGTGTATCTCTAAATAAGTAGGGGAACTAATTGAATTTGAGAGCACTGCGGAGGTGTTCGATAAGGGAAAATAAACATGGTGTTTTTGTGTGAAAGGAGAGAAAGTCAAATGGAGAAGCTAGGCTATAGCAATAAAAAGACATCAATTTGAAAAATGTAACACATTCCAAAACAGCCTTTATATTGCAATCGAGAGGGATGTCTTCAACGGTCAGCACATGGATCTCATTTTATATGCCCTATGATTTAATTAAATAATGTACTAACTCGGTGTACAAAAAATGGCAATGTGAAAGTAAGCTTTTCTCCGTCTTAAAGAACCCTACATCAGCTTCCCCTGCGCCCACTCTTCTACTTCGCTGATTTCTTAGTTTCCCTTTGGCAATATATTTTCGGCATTTATAAATATGCTGCTGTCATGTAATCCCGAATGTAGAGTAGATGCCATTTACAGTGGTTAGGCTGTTCTTGTCTGAAGGCAAGAATTGCTTGCTGAGGTCTTTTATGTCTTAGCTTCTGTTTTCTTAAAGCTTGCTTGCCCCTGTAGATTTTGCTTTTCAAAGAATTGCTAGTACAGTGGGTTTGTGTAATGGGTATGTCTTAAAATATGCAGCTTTCCCTTGTAGCAGTCATCTGATGTATTATTTATCATAGCGCAGTTTTGTTTTTAGAATACATTTCATGTGGAAAGACACCCCATTACACTGAAATAATGTTCATACAGGTGCAAAGATGAAAATCCTTTGAGAAATCAGCACTTCAGCAGCCATCAAGCCTGGAAACTAGTAATTACATGCTGCAGCACTTTGCATTGGCTCACTGACACATTTTAAAGGAGAATACTGCTGTGGCCACAGCCCAAGGCTCTGTAAATCCCATGGTATTATCTACATTGGCAGAAAACATATCTCCATTTGGCTTCAGTTGCAAGCAGATATTAAACAACGGAAGTAGAGGAACCACTTAATATGAGAAAGTATAGAATAACATATTTAATATTTACCTTGCAAAATGTAGATTTCTTTAGACATTCATTAAGAATTAAGCAATCTGAAACATAGAAATGTGAGTTAATTTCCTTTGCCTCAAGAAAGTGAACTGTTCATATTTGATTTCTACCAGTGTAACATAATCTGTCATTTTATGGGGCTTATCTCCATCCTTGGGCCAGAGAAGTATGTTGCCCAGTTGTGGCCATGAGAGTTAATTCACTCTTCTTTGAATCAAAGTTTTGGTTGTGCAAAAATATACAATTTATTCACAAAATATTGCTAAATTTAATAAACACTTTGCGAAAATTACACTTTTGGAGTAAAATGTGATTTGCCGGTATTTCTTGTGATTGATCTTTGAACTTTTTAAAAGTTTTGCGTGATGAAAAATGTGTAAGTTATGTACGTTTTTCCCCAGAGTAATTCACATTTTTCCCGGGTCTAATTAAAACCTTTTTGTCCATTCAAATTAGATTGTCTAATTATCTTAGTGAGTCCGTGGAGAGTTAAATATTTATTATATTCTCATCCACAGAGAATTTTCCATTAAAACCCCCTGTCCAGCAGCATAAATTCTATTGTTTATTGGAAATAACCATGGTTATGATATGCTTTGATTCGTTGCTGCAGATCATGTTATTGCCAACTTCAGAAGGAAAGTAGCTGTTATTAAGCACTATTCAAAACTATTGTTAAAACATTGGATTTTGTTTACCATCGTAACCTTGTGAACAATCAAAGGTGATTAATTTGCTATATTTTGATGTCTTAATTTTTAATTTTCTTATTTTTTTTTATTCTTACCTGTAAGACAGCACAATATCTCTGGTTGGGAAAGACCTATTGAGAACTTACAGTTTACTTACAGCTCATTTATTGCTTACAATTGGTTGCATTTTTCTCATTCTTGTTCAATGGCTTGTTTTCCTGCTCTGGTATTTGTCCACACCCTCTTTACAGTCCTTTTGATTGGATGATTTGTAACCTTCCTCTGTTCACATTTAGTGAACTACTTTCTCTTTTTCATTCAGTACTCCATGAGAGTGCATGTGTTTCTAGCTTTCTCCCTAGGGGGCTTCTTCCCCACTCAAGTACACCCTTCCTCCCTGTGTTGCTTCCTACCCCTAACAACCAGCAAAAGCACAATAACAGGGATATTTTTGCTTGATTGTGGCTCAGGAGCAAACTATAAAGATTTGCTTTTATTTTATCTCCTACATTCCATGGATGCTGGAAATCACTTACTTTGGCATTGCACTGACTCAGCTGGCATCTGAGACAGAAAGTGTACTTAGCAAGACTCATCTCCTAGTGGTCACTTAATCAGCTCCCTTGGCTACTATAGAGGATCAAATGACCTAATGGATGAATCCTTGGCAAAGTAAATAACGCCTTGGGAAGCATTTCCCATTACATTTTGAGACAAACTTATTCTTTTTAAAAACTGTTCCGTGTTTGGAAAATAAACCATGCCATTTATAACAATTGAAAATATTGAATGCAGTGTAAGGTTTGAGAGGTTTTTAAAAAAATTATGTTTACAACAATCATTGGCAGAGCCAACAGATTAGCATTCGCATTATAAAGGCCAAACCATTTGTTCTTTTTTACTTTACAGGATTTGTGGCCCTTCGGCTTGGTTGTTGTTTCACCTCCTGTCCATTTATTGTCTTAGTTATTTCATTTTGTGTACGGAAGTGGTATGTCCAATATCTGAGCGTGCCTATCTAATGTGTTTGCTTTCCATTATGTTTGTTTTTGTTCTGTCCTTACTGGGTAGTAGATGGATCTCATTGTCCATCTGAAATTTGAAACGCACTTGCTCTTTTCTTGACATTTTTAGTGTGGCCTGTCTCTGATTTCAAGGTTCTATGCTGCCCATGAGTTTGTGCAAGGTTGTCTTAATCTTTCCCAGCACAGTACAACAAATAATATTTGGCCTGTCACTACTTGATACAATTTCTGTGATAACCTACTGCTTTTACTTGTGATGTTAATAGAAAATGTAATGCTTCATCATGCTTGGCTGGTACATCAGTTTATCTACTAGATTAATAATCATTATCTTGAGTCTTTTCAGCATAGACTTGAATATGTAGTGGCGAAATCTTGGATGAAGGTGAATATCTGGGTGCACTCCGACTGATTCACAAACAGTACTTCAAGATTTTCAACAGTAGTAGAGAACCATTTCTGGTGTTAGTTGAGACGTTTGCCCTTTGTCCTGCATCTTTGATTACATTGTTAATTGTGCTCCTTAATGTGATCATGTGTCCAATATTTCTCAATAATGAATCATACTCTCCTGTTCGCTAGGAAGATGGGCCATGATGGATATTTTATAGTCTCAACAGATTCATTGGTTCAGTGTGAAAGGAAGATCTTGTAGTCGGGCATGCTTTGTGTTATCCTGCAGGCAAATTGGTCTTAACTCCCATATTCTTAATCAGTAGGGCTATTGGAGGTAACTTGTATAAGATTTTTGAGCACACTAGCTGATTGTAATCGTAGTTAGTAGCTGTGACTTAAACTTTGTTAAGTTAAGGTTGTTTCATAAGTCACCTCATATTTTGTTTGATGAACGTGCCACATTAAAGCTTTCCAAATGATCTTCATTGATTCTCCTGAGGAAGTTTCAGTCTGCACGATTTTAGGAACTCCAAAAATGAGATACCTTTGATTTGTCTATCTTTCTTCCTTCGGATAGATCTCTGAGTGCCTGGAACTATGGGGATGAATCATCTATTTTACTCTATTGTGTTCTCCGATTGCTGAAGGCACAGTCTGTACCTTTTCTGGTGTTAATGGTGTTAGTGCTGTCCCCACACCAGTCTCACAAGGTGGTTGAAAAGGCTGCAAATTACTGCAGTTTGTGATGCTCCTGCCTACGCTTTTGCAAGGTATAAAGGTCTATGGTAGACAGAATGGGCCTTGATCTACCTGATATCCTGCAAGCCACAAAGTCAATCTACCTTTCCGTCTGGGCCGGAGAAGCGATTATTCCACAGCAGCAATCCAGCTATGAGCAGCACTGCTGCGCCATTACTTGTGTGTTCATCCGGCTAACTTTCCTTTTTATTAGTGTTGGATAAAGCTGATTTTGGTGTTGGCTTTAATTTGTTTGTAATTCCCTGAGAAATCAACATTCACTTTCTTAATCTTGCAAAAAAAGTTTATATGGAGTGGTCTTTGCTCTATATTACTCAAGGTTGGCAAATCTGTGTGCAATTGAGGGAGCAGTCCAGAGATTTATATAATTATATAATTTGTGTTAAGCACACACATCTGTTCAAATGGAAGGATGTTACAATTTCTTGTTTTGACTTTTGAATACATCACAGTGTGTTTTATATCGTGTTTAACCCATAACCATGATTGAGCAACGGTCTTGTAGTTTCACTTGGAAGTGGAGGAGAGGAGTTGGCCTAACGGCTAGGGCGCTCGACCTCGGACCTGGAGGAACTGGGTTCGAGTCTCGGTAACGACGCCAAAACCTCCTGTGATTCTGGGCAAATCACTTAATCTTCCCGTGCCTAAAATGAAAGTAACTGGAAAATGTAAAAATGTAACGTAACTGGAAACATATGTAAAGCGCTCTGATACCTGATTCGGTTCGGGTCTAGTTCGTGCTATATAAAACTCTGCAAAAAAAAAAAAGTCATACAAATTGAGTTTATTCTATGATACAACTGCACATGTAGCCGACTTAGTCCTTCAAAGTTAATAGAAAGAAGTGCTACTTACTATTAACCTATAGAAAAGCATGGCAGGTTTTACTATTTATTTTATTTATTTGAAAAGTTTTATATAGCGCGAAACTGATACTCCAGTTTGTGTCCAGTATTCTTACTGCTGATGCTCTTGGATGATATACGGTATAAAATTTATTTTCCCGGAGTTTATTTTTCCCCGGGTAGACAGGTTCAGATTTTTCCATCCTTCCATATTGCATTCAACTGTATGGAAGACATAGTTCAAACATTGCTTGTGTTGTTCTTTGTAATCCTAATAAACATAATATCCATGTACGTAAATTCCTCTAGCCGCTATATAATAGACCAGTTGTGAAATATACACTACAATATTCCTTGGTAAAGATCGTGAGGATGGCAAACACTTGATGTACCCATAACTGGCAGAATATATAAGTCTGGGCATCACTATGCAGTTTGTGAACATGCCTTACAAGGGGTGAACAGAAAGCCTAAAATATCCTCTTGTACCATTGTCCAGTACTAGGCTTTCAAACTTTGAGATGCATATGAAAAGAGAACAAGCATTTACAATGCAATGGTCTCGGCATTATTAAAGGTAGAGCTATTGGCATTACTTATGATTTTTTTCTTTTTTTAATCATAAATAAATACCATTGTCATTTACATTGCCAATAGCTTAATCGTTAAATAAATGGCATTTTCATTTACAATGCCAATAGCTTAATCGCTCGCATATGCATCACCTATTGCATTTACACCCACACAGAGCCCCACACACACACACACACACATACAGAGCCACCCACACATTCACATAGAGCCACCCACACACACAGAGCCACTTACACAGAGCCACCCTCACACAGACAGAGCCACCCACACATAGAGCCACCTACAAAAAAAGTTATCTACACAGAGCCACACACACACACACACACACACACACACAGAGCCATACTTAGGAGAACAACAGAATTCAATTTGGAGGGACGAACCCGAGGACAAAAGTGCACTCATTCAAAAAAGGTCGAAGAGAACAAAACTTCCCAACTTCAGAATTCACTCTGTATGCTAACGGGTGAATGCTCGCAGGGACCACTTATCCTTCCAACGTCAATAATATGAATTACGTTTAATTTGCTACACCCCGTACAAGTAATATAAAAACATAACATATTATTATGATTCCAAAGACTGATCTATACAATTCTCCGACAATGGCAGAAGGTACTGAACTGGGAGGGATTCATTCAAAGAATTTTGGGGCAAAAGATAATAGGGCTTGTTGGGGAGGTCATGAACTCATGAATTGCAGTGCTTTCACGGAGCGAGCGGTGGGGTCCCACTGAAAAGTATGCCGACACGGCCACTGGAATAATAAGATTCTGAAGCTGATGCGTTTTTCATAAATTATCGAATTACTGCATTTAACAAATAATCCATCATTTTACTAGTTGCAGCGCAGTGTCATACCCTTTGCTGTGCAGTGATAGGTCACCTTTCAGATGTTCATTGTTTTGTTTAAGTGTTAAACTGATAACGAGGTGAAGTCTCTCCCCAGTGTTACTCGCGCATGAAATGGCATAATACTGCTACAAGATGTGATGCCTTAGACCACATAGTTTGACTTTTCTTGACACACAATAGTCAACCCTGCCACACAATTTGGTACGCTGCTGACACATAATTCCTGTGCCCCTGGTTATAGGCAGAGCAGGGACATTATCTAAAAGTATGCCTTGCATGCAGTTTAATCAGGGGAGGCCAATCCATGTTGGTATTAAGAGGTCCTAGAGAGTCAGTGAGGGGAAGTCACCCAATGGGAAGACCCGAAATGTTCTAAAACTATAGGTCGAGGCAATGTGGGTATATTCAAAAGTGGGGTACAGAGTTTTTCTTCCACTAAATGCCGTTTGTGAGAACAGTTCCAATGCAAAGTACTGAGGCGTAGTTTGGCAATGTACACACCTTGGACCACATAAGTTTTCCTGACAAGAAGTTTACTAGTCAGCCTAAAGAGTTGCGGTGCTTTCAACCCATCCACCAAAAACGTTACCCCACACGAAATTACAATAGTATATCACCTGCCCTTGACGTGTACCTAATATGAAAAATGTTATGAATGGTTTGAAAAGCGGTAGACTTATGAACTCCTCGATCTCAAGGTTCGGTGCTATCTATGTTCTGGGTGCCACCCACTTTCCTTTTAACCTTGATATTGTTGAATAGAAGCAATAATTTCCAGATAATGGAGGGAGAAAATGCGAATGATTCCAAGAACACATGATCTGACCTTGAGATCTTAATTAAAACTAAGCATCTTAGTGGCCAGACACTGAAGCATGTTTGGGGGAGTTAATCAGTCACTGAGGCGATGTGAAGAGGGCCTATTACAAAAGCCCAAAACAGTAATAGGGGAGGGAGTGCAAATAAAGCGGTTTGGTAACATGCTATTGAGGGGATGCTGTATGTATCGATAAATTAGGTCATGTGCACCAATGGGAAGGGGGTGAGTGTCGGGCAGTGGGTACAGCGAAATCCCAATAACGTTTGGTGGTAGTTTGGGATTCACTATGTGGTGCAGCCTGCTCAGAAGGTCGGGTTCCGGCTCCTACCCCTGAAAAATGTCACTGGCACATCCACAGCATAGTGATAGGCCCCGACCAGCAGCAGGGTCAAAATGTCCAAGGCTGGACAAGTTGTACAGCTTACACATACCTTTAGCTCCGCAGTCGGCACATGTCCAATTTTCTTCCTCCTGTAATAGGGTGGTACCGCCCCACGTCCCGCACGCATTTTCCAGGGTCGGCAGACGTCACTGCCAGTGGGGCTGTCTACTGTCACGGACGTGTGAACGCTGGCGCCAGCACGAGCGTCTCACAGCTCCCCCTCTTTGTACCTGTGACAGAGCTGCTACCTCAGCCCCCCTTCCACGCTTCGGGCCCACTGCTGTCGCATACCACTGCCCCCTTAAACCAAGAAAAACAGAGCTTGCTCTTAATTGCTGATGGAAACACCGTCATACTTTCCACTAGCAGAGCTTGAAACAATTACCGAACGAAACCGTCATTAATTTTTCCACAACATTTTGCAGAAATGCCAGGAAACAGCTGCACTAGGCCTGAGCAATGGTCTTGTTTGCAAGCAAGGCAACGAAAAACGCACATCATCACCCTGTTCGGAATTAAAACCCATTCACCGCGCCCGCCTCCTGCTTTCTTAGAGTCAGCGTTGACTCAACATCTCTCACCCGCTTTACATGCAATGGGGAAAGCGGACGCTAGGTGAAGGGAGTGGTTACCTCCCAAACCAAAACGGCCCACATCGGTTGTTCGTAGGCCAGTCCAGCTTCGAAAACGGTTGTGCAGGCAGGGCCATCCAACCTGGCACGCACACTGCTGGCAGCACCGCTCGAACTGGCAACAAGTGCCGCCCTGTGGCCTGCGCTCTACCTGGCCGGTGCGCACACTGCATAGGGCCACGAGCCGGTGTCCCGGGCTGCGTCCGCCTCCTTCTAGGAAAGATTCTCATAACTCCAAGTATGCAACCGCTGAAACTCTGCACAGCTTCAGTGCAGGACAGAGTAAGACCATCTGGCGAAAGCTCGCACAAACCCCAGAATCCGCCTCACATCCAAACGTGCAGTCTCCAAACATTAGTCTACCGTGGAGTTTGGTGAGGTCGCCTCGGCCTTGTAAACGACTGCTGAGGTGCAAGGAGACCTCACTCGAGCAAACTGGGAAACATGGGGGCTGTTCTGGGCAACAACAAAAAAAAATGGTGGCCGCAACTCCGAAAATTTCGGATTCGGGGGCGTGTTCTGGCGTTCTGAGTGACGGATGACGTCACAGGGCGAAAGAACGCAAAAAACACGCCCCCGAATCCGAAAGAGACGGGACTTGATTGGAGTGACGCCCCTCTCCTCCAATGTCTGGCCTCTGTTTAGGAAGCCAGCCAATGGAGGAGAGAGGCGGGTTCAAGCCCCCATACTAGAAATCATTAAATCTCCTCCTGGAGACTGCGCAAGCGCAGCCTTTGGTCCTCGACCTAAAAAGGAGCCCAATAGATAGTCACGGTTGCAGGTAACAGCAGGTTATGATGTTAAAGATGGTACCATGATTATTCACTTAGAAGAAATGCTGTGGCAGCTTGTGCACTATGACCTCTTTGACACTTAACCAGAAAATAAAAGAAACCAACACTCACACAAGAACAATCATGTTATGTTTATCATAATGTCACACTTAAACCCTGGAAAGTCATGTAGCTCAGATGCAGGACCATAGAAACATGCAGGAAGCATATCAGATGCGAGACCGGCTTTTTGTACATAACATATAACTGGTTTTACATTTTCTTCCTGGTCAATTCATTTATATTCAATCAATACATCAATCAAATAAGATTTGTAAAGCACGGCTAATCACCCGTGAGGGCTGCTGCTATGAGGAACAGTTGACTAGCCAGGTCTCGAGTCCCTTCCTGAACTTTAAGAGAGAGGATGAGGTTTTGAGGTGAAGGTGGAGGCCATTTCAGGACTTGGCAGTGAGGTAGGAGAAGGAGCGTCCTCCATTGCTCCTTCACTGGTTGTAGGGTGTGTGAGCGAAAGATAGGAAGGCGGAGTCCAGGTGTCTGGTGGGTAAGTGGAAGGTCATGCGTAGATTGATGTAAGCTGGTCCTTGATCGTGGAGGGCTTGGTAGGCATGGATCAAAATCTCGGATTTGCATTTCTTTTGAATGGTGAGCCAGTCGAGCTTTTTGAGGTTGGGAGTGATGTTGGTCCATTTGGGGCGGTCGAGAATGAGTCTGGCTGCTGCTTTCTAAATGGTTTGTAGTCTACCCTTCAGGAGATGATTGGTGATTCCGAAGTAGTGTGTGTTGCTGTAGTCCAGCCGGCTGGTGACAGTTCGTCTTGTGTTGACGGGAAGCCATTTAAAGATTTTCCGTAGCATGTGAAGAGTAGGGAGGCAGGCAGATGAGACTGCATTGATCTGACCTTTCATGGTAAGTTTACTGTCAAGGATGATGCCAGGGTTGTGGGAATGGTCTGTGTGTGTGTGGGTGAGAGCCTTAGATCAGAGGGCCACCAGGAGTCGTTCCATGGGGAGGTGGTGTTCCCGAAGATCAGCACCTTTGTCTGTATTGAGTTTCAGACAATTGTTTCTTATCCACTCAGCAAAGCTCATCATGCATCTGTGGAAGTTGACTCTTGTGGTAATGATAATGAGAAGGTGAGGTCGATGTCGTCTGTATAGTATATGATGATCAGTCCGTGGTATCTGAGCATGTTGATCAGAGGGTCATGTAGGTGTTGATGAGTGTGGCGCTGAGAGACAACCCTTGAGGGATTCTGCATATTATTATCTTAGATTCTGAGGTGAAAGGAGGTAGGAGGACTCTCTGGGTTCTTCCAGTGAGGAAGGAAGAGATCTATTTGATTGTGTCACCTTGGATTCCGATGTGATGAAGCCTCTTGATAAGGGGGCAGTGGGATACGTGTTGAACACTGCTGAGTGGTTGAGGAGGATCAGGGCTGCTGTGTCTTTATGGTCGAGGAGGGTTCTGATGTCATCTGTGGCGGTGATCAAGGAGGATTCGGTGCTAGGGTTGGTGCAGTATCCAGATTGGGAGATATCCAGCAGGTTGTTGTTCTCCAGGTGTTTGCTGGTGGAAAAAGGGAGCAGAGCGATGAGGCTGTAGTTCTTGAGTTCTTTGGGGTCGGTGGACGGTTTCTTGAGAAGGGGTTTAACCTCTGTGTGCTTCATTCTTCAGGAAAGGTGGATGTGGTGTTGGATGTGTTGAGGATGGAGGTGAGGTCTATCTGCTTTGCCAATGGTTGTTTTTAGATTGGTTGTGCTAGTACACTCTGGCTGCACTCTGACTTAAGACACTTGTATTTTCAAGACTGGTGCAGTTGGCATTTCTCCAATTCAAAGAGGAAAACATCGATTAAGAAGAAATGATTCTTGGTAAAAAAGCAATAAGGTCATGATTTCAAAGTTGGCATAAATATTTTAGGTTCAAATCACCTTGTAACCGACTGGGGAAAAAACATCCACGCTTGCACAATACGGTTAATTGATTTTTATTTAGCATTGATAACAATATAAATCCGTGCAAATATGCTAAAGAAGGAGAGCAAGTAATAAATCACTGGTTAAAGTAGTAGACTGCGGTGAATAATATAAGCTACAAACCTACTTCAAAAATATTATGCACCACTTAGGAACGTCTGCTGATATTTGTTTGCTTCTTTTTCAGCACTTTACAATTATGATGCCAGAAGTGGAGACGAGCTTTCTTTACAGATAGGTGACACGGTGCACATACTAGAAATGCACGAAGGTAAGTCATTTTTAACATCATATACCAGTTCTTACAGCACGTTTTGTTTGAAATATTGAGTAATTTCCAGTGCAGAAACTGAAGAGATTTGAGCAGGCAGCTTGGTGTCAGGCAAAAGCCTTTTAAGACGAGCAGTTCTCTTTTTAATGAAAGATGCATGTGCTTCCAGCCTGGGTTGTATGTTGATGAGACAACATCTGTTGGTTGGGAAGGCGGTTTGTTGATGTTCATTACTCGAGGACATCCTTTGAGATCTAGTGCAGGCTGTTTTTCCAGGAACTATTAGCTGTATTTCATTAGACATTTCATTGTTCTCATATCTCTGCATAAGTATTCCACGCATTTTGCATTGACTGCAAACATGCAGTTCGTCTTTTATGTACTGTTTGTATTCTTATCCTGTTTGTACTTATTTATTTTTCACTTGCCTTGTTTAACGCTTTGCAGTTCTGACGTAAATATTTCATCTGAGTTCAGTTGTCTGCTGCATTGTTGACCATGAAAGGCGTTTAAAAATCTATGGTCACCACTTAATCCCGTAACTAGACTTTGCACACAAACCATGAGTACAGCTCTGGTGCAGAGAGTGCACCAATGGTTTTTGCCCAAACAAATTTGCCGGGTGAACCTGTCACAGCTTGTATAGGTAAATGCTGCAAATTTCATGTTTGGCTACTTTGGCATGGGGAACAATATGTGCAATTTGTGCATTTTCCTGAACCCTCCTATATCGCCCTTTAATTAATTTGTTGTTTGCCCTTGGAATAACATACAACGCTGAAAGATGGCTGTCACCACTCAGATATCCTTAGGAATCTGCGATTCTTCGTACTTTTCATCTGCCATTTTAGAACAGCTCTCAGACTTTGCTCTAGCCAGTTAGACATGAGATGCGCCCACTATGTAACATGGGGACAATTCTTACCAAATTAGCTCATGGCTAGCAACTTAAAACATTATTCGCCTGGTATTCATTTCTGTTTTGTAGCTTTTTAATGCATAGGCACAAATAAAAGACTCTTTTGTCGACTAGTGTAAAACTGTTGTATTTTTTTGTACTTGGTTGTATTGTGTCTAGTGTTTCTGCCATTGCCTGCATCCAGAATGGTTGCACAGGAGCTCTATGGCCTCATTGGCTTTGGCACCCATTGCCAAAGGCAATGCAAAGCGAGTTCTGCAGGCAAGGGGAACGAGTGGTAATAGGACATGTCCCGTACCCACATTCTGCTTTATGCATCCAAAGGTCATATTCAGCGGCTAAAAGTTAATAGGGAGTTATGGTCTTTGTTCAAAAGAGAAAATCACTTTTTTTTAATTTCTTCTTTGTAACATAGAAATACCCTTTAAAAAAACTCAGATGAAACCATGTTGTTTAGTCTGCAAGACTTAAAATCACTGTAATTGCTAATTATTATGAGCATCGCGCCCATAACCATGCTATATGGCAAAAATATCAAAATAGACTGTTACTATGCAGTGAAATCATACAGAAGTTCACATTTCAAAGGACTGGTGAATAATAATCTAATCTTCCTACTATCTAATGTATGTATTTTCAATTTTATATTTTAAATATGCAGACTAGTGCAAAAATGTTTTATTTTATTTTCTGTTGATGTTAAAGGTTTAATGGCACTTTGTGGATCAATTTTGTTTATTTGTATATCGCAATGACGTTCATCAACACCTACATGCAAAGACGATTGAGACCGGTTTGTAGTGTTTCCTGTTTGTTCTTGACAAAGAACAGGAATTCTGTCTTGGTTGAATTCAGCTTCAGGTAGATGCAGGGCTTCCAGATCTGAATGATGTGCAGGCAGTGTTTGATGCATTGGATGTCTGAAGCAGGGGAGACGTTAAGGTAGAGTTTTTGTATCATCTGCATATTGGTGAATCTTGATGCTGTTATCTGTGAGTAGAGCAGCAAGTGGCACCATGTAGAGGCTGAAGATGACATGAGACCATATGGAACCCTGGGGTACACCGCATGTGATAAGGTATCTCATAATACCTGGAGGTCTCCATGTGAATAAACTGATGTTGGTTGGAAAGGTAGGAGGAGAACCAGTGAAGGACATTGACAGTGATTCCCATTTGAGACTTCCTGGTGCATATGAGCATGGAATGGTTGACTGTGATGAAGGCAGCTGAGAGGTCCAGCAGTATCAAGAGGCTTGGATCCTCTTCATCTGCAGTCCAGAGGGCCTCATCTGCATGAACGCCAAATGGGGGGATATGACCACAGAGCCCAGCCAACACCTAACCATACAGTATGTGCACGCTATGGCGAGAGGATGACACCTTGTCCGCTGGTTTGCGGCGGCGCTGCAAACACACCCAGCACTGAGTCTAGACCCACTCCGCCGTAAATGGGAACTGGATCTGGGGCAACAGCTAGCAGATAAGGAATGGGAAAGCAAACTAAAAAAAACCTGGTGCGCATACCCAGAAACGTGCAATTCCGCCAAATACAGTTATTCATCGTCCATAGAGTATATCTTACACCCGAGCTGATCAACAGGTACTTTCACCGCAATGATGCGATGTGCCCCAGGTGTAGAGAGCAAGGGACAGGACTGCTACATATGCTATAGAGTTGCCCTAGGGTAAGCACATACTGGCACACAATCAGCAGGCTTTTACAGGGTTGCACAGGCCGCACTATACCCTTTGAATGGCCCACGCACCTGTTGCATCACTTCTGGAGGGCCCCTACGGAAAAGGTGACATCCCGGTTCCTGGATCTGGGACTAGTGGTTGCGAAACGCCTCCTAACAAAGAGGTGGAAGGCGCAGGACCCGCCACACACACACTCTCCTGGCATGGGCTATGGCAGAGGGAATTGCCATTCGAAGGGAGGAAACACTGTGGCTGAGGAAAGAACCCATAGCAGCTCACTGGGAACGAATACTCTGCGTGCTACAGCAGACGGGAAGGGAGGGACCAGGGAGCCAACCTGAGAGAACGGTTAATGAACACACAAGAGGGGACACGCCTTCCAACAGCGCACTGCCGTGATATTCCAGTATAGCTTTACCCTTGGTTGAGCTTCTACACGCGTGTAGTCACCGCTAACGCACAGCCACAATCACGAAGTAAATAGATTGGAACAAAAGAGGGCCTCATCTGCATTGTTAGCATGTTGCAGTGTGATCTGAAGCCAGGCTGACAGTTGTGTACAGGATTGTTAGAAGTGATGTGCATCTCGCAGAAAAATATGCTGCCACTCACAGATTTGTGATGGGCTTGTACCTTTCAGTAACTGAAATGTTCTAAAAATGTGTTATAAAGTACTTTCCTTATATGATCTCAAGCATTTCCATATTTCATCTAATGTAATATGTGAAGTTTGTTTTGATATATACATTTGCTTTTTTGTATAGGTTGGTACAGAGGCTACACTTTAAGAAAGAAATCTAAAAAGGTATGTATTATTTAGACACAAGAAAAACTGCGTTTTAGTATAGTAAATGCAATCATCAGAATCCTAGTCTGAGCTTATTTTTCTATAGAAAGGAATAGAAATGTTCTTAGGTTCAGAGCGTGGTTACATGCAGGTTTGCTTGGCTTTGTTCAATATAGCATTACTTTTGTCTAGGTTTGACGATGTTACCCGATCGAGAAAGGTTTCCTCTGTCATATTGTTTCAATTCTTAATCTGTTTGAATGGCAAATTAGTTGACAATATACATTAAAAGCAACATCGTGATGTGTGTGTGTACGCGGCAGGAACCTTTGTAGTGACTTCGTTCTCACTTTCGAAGCTTCAGTCTGTCGAGCATATCTGTGATCATTAATTTGCCATCACTTTTTTTTCTGACATATTTTCCCTGTATTGTAACATCTGCCTGATCCTTCTGCTCACTATTAAGACTATAGCCCCCAAGTGTTTAACCAACACACTAGGAGATAGACTAAATGCCTATAGTGCAGTCTCCTTGCAGCTCTCTTCTCAAATTGATGATTCGCCGTATGGTCAATACACACTTTAAATACCTCACACTCACTGAAAACTCTGCTACCCTGTAGAGAGAGATGTTCTGTGTTCAAGCTCTGAAAACTGACTTTCCTAAAAATTTAGTTGTAGTTTCAATTTCTTATAAATCTAAATGTTTAAATGGCTATAATGATTTCACAACAACACAAGAAGTCATTAGTTAGGTGAGTTGTTAATTGGAATCACAATTCATTTAAATATTTGGGCAAAAATATTGGGCAGCCAATGGGATTTTTTTGCTTTTCAGTCTCGGGAAAGGGGATGTATGGACTCGGGGTGACAATAAGAGTAAAACCCCAGTGGTCTGCTGATTCACGAATACCTTAGAAGCCCCAAACAAGTTTCATATTCGAAATAGAATGCAAATTATGATAATCTTTTAATTTTTGTCTTGCATTGGGTTGGTCTTTTTCTGGATATAAAAATGGAAACGTGCCAGATGGGAGGAAACGTAAACAACCATAGCCTCTCTGAACAGCAGTAAGCAGTATTCTGTTCTCAAGCAACTAAGCAGCACAATTACCATTGCAGCTCTTCATATATTGCTTCACTCTTTTAAAAACTATCAAAAGATACCTAAGGCTCTTAATTGTAAACCTGACTTCCCAACAATTGTAAAAACCGTGCACAGTTGCTATTCCTGTGACGGGTAGTTCTGCAGAAGTGGTAGTAGTTGTATCACAGGTCAAATGAAGCGAGAGTGGCAAAGTTCCTTAAAAAGTATTTAGCAGATTTGTGTGATGAGGTGAACTCATTTCTAGTTAGAGTAATTTTTATTTTATTTATTCATGCTCTGGACGTTTTTACCACCACTTGTATTTGCTTATTTATTTATTCATACAGGTGTTTTGAGTGCTTCAGGTGGTCTAGTGAAATCTAAATCACTGATGTTGCAATGCATGTTTTCGTTTGAAATAACTGTCAAGAATGTACCAGGTACTCCAGATTGCTATGTTATTAGTTATCAGCACAGCTATAATTGTCTCCACAGTACTTTAATAATATATATCACAGGCCTGGACAGCTACAGCTACAGCCAGGAGCACTGTTTGGCTCCTCTGAACAAGTGATCATCACAACCACACTGAGTGAGAGGCCTTAGCTGTCATTAGTTCAGCATGCCCTACACAGTGAAACAGCTTTTGAGTTTTGTTTCCCTGCGAGAGCACACTACCCTTATATTTAGTCACTTTTTTTATATATATATATAAGCACCCTGCCCTATCGGCTTAGAAGGCTCATTTTAGAAGTGTTGAGTGAATATATAAAGATAGTCTTTTTTCTACATAGGCAAGGCAGTTTTGCCATGTGTTACTGTAGTGCATTTAAATTGCAACCCAGACACACCATGCTGCTCCTGGCAGACATATTTTTACCATATATGTGGGTGATGTAAATACACACTGCAGCCAGCACCCATGACATTTAACTTAAGTTGAACCGTGGACCATTTGCCAGGATCCCCAGTGCACAACAATCATGGCTGTCGTAATCCTCAACCAGTGGATCCGTTTTCCTTGCGTGCATTAGTGTCCCTCTTGCTAGGCCGCTGCACTGAATATAGGAGTCAGCAGTGTCCCTGTAATGGAAGATGTGTTCATTTTGTTTGCTGTTTTAATGTTTAAAAAAAAATTAAAATTACACATATTTTGGCACTAAATACGTTCTTTGATATAAAGTTCTAAAATGACCGCATTTTAAGAGCTGGTGTATGCATCTTGTTAAATATACCTATAGCCTGTTCACTGGCAGACCAAGCGCCATTAAAAGTGGCGCCTATCAGAACCATCAACCCTGTCAGAGCAGCAGACTGAGGCAATGACAAGAAAGATGCTTGAGCAGAGTACACACGGCACATTTCCTGCCTCACTCTGTATGCATCCCTCTCTTTCTTCTAACTCAATTCCATTTGTCTTTTTAAATTACCTTTGCTATTTTTCATTATTGTTGCCTCATACCTCACCCTAATCCTTTCTGACAGCAGCTTATTACTCTAACCTTAAGCATCCCGTTTGTTCCCACAGAATGTCCATCATTTCGCATGCATAAGCTCCTCGCTGCTTTCTCTTTTTACAAGGACAGCGCTGCCCCTCCCTTGTCGTACAATACTGGACTTTCTGAACCTAGTTAAACCGCGCAAAGGCCTTTCTTTTCCTTAATGACCTTTTTTCCCAAACCTCACAAGGTGTTTAAAGACGCAAACTGGGTTCACAGCAGAAGAAACTAATATGAACATTACAATAATATGAAAGGATTTTAAACCAGAAAATGGATGGTGGTGATTGAACATTCAAATATTTCGGTGTAATATAGTTTTTTCTACATCAAAATGTAGTTGACATGTGGGTAATAGAATTAGTGTAAGCAGCACAGCCAGATGCCCTAAGACACATTTAAAAGATATGTTCTCTTACTGTTTTAAAGCGGCATTTGTGCTTTGTTAAGGACTATCAGTGCAAAGGAGAGGTTATAGTGGGCTTGTATGATATTGTTTCATGACAAAGGAAGTCGTTCGACCCCTAATTCCTCATCTGACCTTTGCCTTATCTTCTCAATCTAGTACGGTTTGGATGGAGGAGTTTGAATGCCTCCATCACCCCTAGAATAGAGACATGCCTGAAATACATATCAAAACAATACACATTACCTGAATCGAAATGGAGTTCAAAAACGTCACTATCTCCCTTAATTTGCGTTTTGTTGTCCGTATTTAAACTGTCCACTGTGTAGAGCGCTGTTACCCCGTTCAGGGTCTTAAGGCACTATATCAAGAAGCAAGAAGAAATAACTACACATTAACTAAAAGTGCAGAGCATGACATAAATAACTACACCGAAGTAAGTTACAGGCAGGAGCGCTTTTTGTCACATTAATGGAGGCTGCAGCTTACAGAGGTGCAAGACTAGTACTATTCATGGGAATAAAATGTAATGCTACAAATTGTGCTGCTAATATTCCTGCTGAGTCCTGAAAGTTGATGCTGCTTAAATTATTCCTCTTGACCTCACAGCACTGAGTACTGAGGCAGAAGGCATAATCGCTACACGGGATGATGTGATAATGAAAATGTCACAGACAGTAACTTATTTGCTCAGAGCCAGTACTGGTTGCAGCAAATGCGGAATACATAGAAGATGTATCCGTCTGAAATGAGTAGGTCATCCGGCTACATCAAAGAAGTGAGGCAGTATAAGCAATCGCAATGGAGCGCACACCGCTAGCCCCTCCTCCGGATTGCCCCTCGGGAATCTGGTACATGGAGTTCTTGAGTGGTTCACCCATGTGGGTGCAAGTAGGTACTTCTAAAACTGATGATCTCTAGACCCGATACATGTCCCGGGTTTTTGGATATCGCCTGAGGCATGGCTCGGGTTTCGGGATAACTTCCCTCATCAGTAGAGAAAATAGTTAGGGGTGGAAGAGAAGGCCGCCAAACAGCCGTCAATGGCCTCGATGCCCGAACCGGCACGCAGGTGCGTCGTCCAGGATCCCGTCGGCTCAAAGCTCAAGGGAGCCAATTTGTAAAAGCAATCGCAATGGAGCGCACACCGCTAGCCCCTCCTCCGGATCGCCCCTCGGGAATCTGGTACAGGGAGTTCTTGAGTGGTTCACCCATGTGGGTGCAAGTAGGTACTTGTAAAAGTGATGATCTCTCGACCCTATACATATCCCGGGTTTTTGGATATCGCCCGAGGCATGGCTCGGGTTTCGGGATAACTTCCCTCATCAGTAGAGAAAATAGTTAGGGGTGGAAGAGAAGGCCGCCAAACAGCCGTCAATGGCCTCGATGCCCGAACCGGCACGCAGGTGCGTCGTCCAGGAGCCCGTCGGCTCAAAGCTCAAGGGAGCCAATTTGTATAAGCAATCGCAATGGAGCGCACACCGCTAGCCCCTCCTCCGGATCGCCCTTCGGGAATCTGGTACATGGAGTTCTTGAGTGGTTCACCCATGTGGGTGAAAGTAGGTACTTGTAAAACTGATGATCTCTAGACCCGATACATGTCCCGGGTTTTTGGATATCGCCCGAGGCATGGCTCGGGTTTCGGGATAACTTCCCTCATCAGTAGAGAAAATAGTTAGGGGTGGAAGAGAAGGCCGCCAAACAGCCGTCAATGGCCTCGATGCCCGAACCGGCACGCAGGTGCGTCGTCCAGGAGCCCGTCGGCTCAAAGCTCAAGGGAGCCAATTTGTATAAGCAATCGCAATGGAGCGCACACCGCTAGCCCCTCCTCCGGATCGCCCCTCGGGAATCTGGTACATGGAGTTCTTGAGTGGTTCACCCATGTGGGTGCAAGTAGGTACTTGTAAAACTGATGATCTCTAGACCCGATACATGTCCCGGGTTTTTGGATATCGCCCGAGGCATGGCTCGGGTTTCGGGATAACTTCCCTCATCAGTAGAGAAAATAGTTAGGGGTGGAAGAGAAGGCCGCCAAACAGCCGCCAATGGCCTCGATGCCCGAACCGGCACGCAGGTGCGTCGTCCAGGAGCCCGTCGGCTCAAAGCTCAAGGGAGCCAATTTGTATAAGCAATGGAGCGCACACCGCTAGCCCCTCCTCCGGATCGCCCCTCGGGAATCTGGTAGATGGAGTTCTTGAGTGGTTCACCCATGTGGGTGCAAGTAGGTACTTGTAAAACTGATGATCTCTAGACCCGATACATGTCCCGGGTTTTTGGATATCGCCCGAGGCATGGCTCGGGTTTCGGGATAACTTCCCTCATCAGTAGAGAAAATAGTTAGGGGTGGAAGAGAAGGCCGCCAAACAGCCGTCAATGGCCTCGATGCCCGAACCGGCACGCAGGTGCGTCGTCCAGGAGCCCGTCTGCTCAAAGCTCAAGGGAGCCAATTTGTATAAGCAATCGCAATGGAGCGCACACCGCTAGCCCCTCCTCCGGATCGCCCCTCCTCCGGATCGCCCCTCGGGAATCTGGTACATGGAGTTCTTGAGTGGTTCATCCATGTGGGTGCAAGTAGGTACTTGTAAAACTGATGATCTCTAGACCCGATACATGTCCCGGGTTTTCGGGCATCGAGGCCATTGACGGTTGTTTGGCGGCCTTCTCTTCCACCCCTAACTATTTTCTCTACTGATGAGGGAAGTTATCCCGAAACCCGAGCCATGTCTCGGGCGATATCCAAAAACCCAGGACATGTATCGGGTCTAGAGATCATCAGTCCAACAAGTACCTACTTGCACCCACTGGGGTGAACCACTCAAGAACTCCATGTACCAGAGTCCCTAGGGGCGATCCGGAGGAGGGGCTAGCGGTGTGCGGTCCATTGCGATGATTTCTAAAAGAAGTGAGGCAGGTAACAGAGTTTAGCAGAAAGTTGCCTTTAATAGTTATTTGGCTTCTTTTTTTTCCCTTCAGTTTATCAAGTGAGCATTTAAAGTTCTGCACCTGTAAAGTTTCTCAGACATACCACCCCTTCTGTTAACCTGTACAAGTCTTCAGTATGCATAGGACATTTTTATGACATAAAATATTTTTGTTGTAATTTCGATGTTTCAGAGGTGCCAACCCATAACTATAGGCTTTTATGCTGTCACCCCCACTTCTTGTATTTTGCTGGAGCCTGTTTTCTTTCTAAATGTTGTACTCTGTGTACTTTACCACTTCTAAAAATTAGGAAAGCAGTGGTGCTCCCATGTGCTGTACAGTGGTATTCCCTATTTGGCAAATGTATCTTCCCTATATGCCCATCATAAATAGTGCCTGCTATGCACCTATGACATCTTAAATGTTAAATGGGTGCTGGCTGCAGCGTGTATTTACATCACCCACATATATGGTAAAAATATATGTCTGCTAGGAGCAACATGGTGTGTTTGTGTTGCAGTTTAAATGCACTGCAGTGACACAGTGGATTAAAACTCAAAAGCTGCTTCACTGTGTAGGGGATGCTACACTTTTCCCTGATCAGGCATGAATTGATACAACCTGGTACCTCAATCACCACCACCTCACAACATTCTTGGACTTTGAAAGATACATCTGAAGAAGAAGGTTGTGCTGCAAGAAGACTTGAGGCTCCTGTTGGAAGAAGAGGACTCGCACAAGGACTCAGTGACTCAAAGTCACCTGACGTTTGATGACACCCATGTACCTGATCTGCTCTCCAAGGGTCAAGTGGTCAGCCTACTGTTTACTTGCTTCAGGGATTCAAAAAGCAGAGGAACTCCTGGCTCCAAAAGGGCCTAGCTAACCCAGACAACTTGACCTTGCAGGGGACCTGGCTGAAAATAAACCTGGGGATAATTGTCATCTGTGACATCAGTGAGAGGTTGGAGTTTAGGATAAATCCTACAATTCTTTTTCAGAATAGAGGATGGTCCATGCAATTTATGAGAGACAAAAGTGCCCAATTACCAACATTAGCCTTGGTTTCTTTAAAGCATATCTGACTTTGATGCATCCAGCTTTAGACTTGTGTTAGGCAGTCTGTGAGGTGATTAAAATTGCCACTGTCTATCTGACCCCCCACCCTAGAGTTGGATGTAGATCAAGTGTGGCATGTAAACAAAATCAATGCTTGAGATGGAAAAATAGAAGTGCAGGTACTCAGTAGCAGAATACCTGCTTGTTTTTGAGACGTGCCGGTACTCGCCAATTAAAACTACATTATTTCTCTTGAGAAGTGCTGGTACTCTCCCTCTCAAAATAAGAAAGTGCTGGTACTCAGTACCAGGCCATTTAAAGCACTGAACATAATCGGACTGGTGACATCACATCTTTGAAAGTAGAAATACTTAGCATAGACTTAGCAAAGGAGCAATGATGTGCTCTATTAATTAGCAGGAAGGGGAACATAAGAGTATTTGTGATGATTGACAATTTTAGGAAATTAATCCTTGCTCAGTAATTACACCAAAAGAATCGGATTTTGCATTTAAGCAACAGTTTGATGGTTCTCACTTGTTGTATTAGTAATCGGAAAAAGATATATTGCAGAACCAATGTTATAATTAAGCAACCTATAAATGATCTTTAAACAAATTATCTAAGATACCTGGTTGTAAATACACCCTTGCAATTTGTGGCTAGACCTGGTGGTTTCCACGTTTTTTGTTCTTGCTGCATGCAGTATGTTAATGGTGGTACAAAAGTGTCCATGAGAGACTTGTTTTCCTGACTGTGGTGTCTTAGAGTGTCCAGAAGTCAAGCCAGCAGTTCAAACCTCTGCTACTTACCAGGTATCCGAATTCTTAGTGTGCACAATCCACTTTTAACAATCTCTTTTGCCGCCTCTCTTCATCCGTTATTGACACGGTCAACATTTTCAGAGCTCGGTCCTTACTCAATAGCTCAGTATGGTCTTCTTTAAATGAGGAATAACTAGTGCTTTTCCATTAAGTGGGGCATCCATACAGAGTACGTTCAGGTACAGAGTTGAACCAGTTAGTCATAGTAGTTCTCAATGTGCACTCCGTCTCAATGGACTCGCCAACATTCTACGTAGGTGAAGAGCCTGAATATGTCGTGTAGCAATAATCTGACACATAGTATCGTAATTAGTGCAAGACGAAGAACTGAAATTTCATTGTACTATGCTTTTTTAATTACCCTCTTGAATGGTGTAGATTTAAATTTGTTACCGCAAAATGTGCCCCTTGTGGAAATAAGTTAACCTTTGTATTGTGGGCTAGGTGTGAGCGTATGCATTTCATTGGAAAATACTTTTTCAGAGTTTGTTGCGGTTGCCAAAAAATGTACATCAGGTTTAACTTGTTTCTTTTCTTAATGATCCCTAGGGCATATTTCCTGCATCTTACGTACACCTGAAAGAAGCAATAGTCGAAGGAAAGGGGTAAGGTTAGACCGGATTCTCTCATTAGTTGATTCAGACATATTTATCTGTTCTCAAAATATATAATGACAGGTATGAAGGAATTGTACACTAGGAAATAGATTTTGGATGGTGAGCACCCTGCACGTACTAATCGACATTTTAATGATTGATTTTTCTTCCTGGAAAATTAAATATCTGTTCATCTATTTAAAGAGAAATTTTTAGGGACTTTTTGTAAATGATTTTTTTTGCATTGATTATACTCAGTCACATTTTTGTTTCAAGTTCGTGTATGGTATTTTCTTCCTGTTTGTGGTTCTATTGTAATATCCCTGAAATGACGGCAGCTGGCAGGAGCTGCATCTTCCTGTTGATCTGTGTCCAATTCCCATTTGAGAATGTCTTGGCTACTGATGCCGCTTGCTGTTCTGGAATGACTCCTCATCAGCTGCAAGTGCCTTCAGAATGCATGTTTTTAAAGGAGCTGGGGAAAGGGAGTTCCTTTTCATTGGCTAGGGATCTGGCCTTGATTACACGTTTAGGGCCAGGAGATTAAGTACACAGAGGTGTTGGCATTGGTTTGAAGATATTTCCCTCACTCTTCACAAAGATGTCTCGGTTTCTTGAGAACTGCTGTTTCGCCATTGTTGTTTTAATCTGAGTGAGGGATAATTTAAGAGCAAGGAAAATAAGTGAAATGATGGTAGCGCCCTGTCTAAATTTAGAGTTTACATGTATAGTGCAGTGGGCATGAGGGTGTGTATGAGACAGAGTTTGAAGAAATATGTAAACCGAGAGAGAGATGTGGTTACTTCAAAAGAGATATATGCAAGGATCACAGGAAAGACACAGTAAGTGAGGAACAACTAGTGTCCATTGGGAAGAGTGCTTGAACTCTTAGAGAAGATAAAAATCACAGCTCATTTTTCCCAACCCAGCAGAGACATGATTACATCCTCATCTGGTGTCCTAGGCCCTCAAAGGTATCACACTGTGCTGATGTGCTTTTAAGGGGGCCTGTTAATAACAGGGAGGGCATGACTGGCATGCCATGCTGTGCTGGTACTTATCACATTCCTGCCATCTGGAGCTTCCAAATGCCAGACTCTTCAGCAGGTGTGGAAAATCACCTTTCCCTGCAGAGTGAAGGGATTCATTTTCCGGATAATCGATTTGTATTTATAATGAACGTTGTCATTTTCCCTTGGATCACACAGAAAGCTGTGATTGTCTCCCATCCCTTAAAACAAATCCAAGCCCCATTTATGTAGTTTTATTCCTTGTTTATCCACTAATTAAAATGTGTGTACAATCTGCTTTTATTCATCTGTCTCCACAATATGTTTGTCGTACTTGTCAACCACAGCTTTGAGGAAACTGAATATTTGAGCACCGTTAGCAGGAAGTAGTATCTCCTGGAAATAAGGAGATGTTAGCACTGAAACTGACACCAGCCCAGGTCCATGTCCTGTCTGATTGGTCAACCCTTAAAATGGTAAAGCTCAGAAAAGGAGGCATAAAGGGCCTGAACAGAAACCTTTTGCCACCCCTCAGTGAAGCTTAAGTGCACGCGATATGAAATGATGATAGTTAATTCCATATCCTAATCACATTCTTTATTATTGCTTTCTGACCATGCCTTTTACATGCTTTTAAACAAAAGTTAACAAGACGATCACTCAAAACACAGTTAAGGGTTTGTAAAAATAGAGCGATTTATGAGTGGCATAAATGTTAGGAATCACCGGTAAACCTATTGTGGATTGAAACTAATCAAAAGGACCCTTCAAACACAATTAATAATTCATTTTATGGGCCACGGGGACTCGCGTGTTTTTCATTATGAATTTTGTCCGTTTTCGTTGTTCACATTTTCGTCCAGCTGAAAGTGGATGCAGTTTTCCCTGTTTTTCCTGTTCTTCAAAACTCTCACCTAGAAGGAAGCTTGCTTCAATCTGCAGCTTCTTTCTTCCTTTACTGAACATGAGAACTCTCCATTCAACAGTCTCTCAAAAAATGGCTCTCTATGATGGTCTTATTGTCGTCTGATAGCAAAAAAAGACATCACTTCATCACACCTCATAGTGCCACTGCTTCTCAAAGCTTAGAGCTGTTTAGGTTTCCAGATTGCTTTGTACAGCGGGCATTGCCTACGGCTACTCATCCATCACTCTGATGTGCCCCTTTTTTTCAGCCGCCTGTAGGATGTTTCTTGCCTCAGGGATTTTATACACAGTTCATTTAAAGGGCCAGTGGATTTAGAATTTTGTGATAAGAAATAGCACTTAGGACAGTGCAATTGCACTATTGGAAATGTAAGGCTAGTGGTGGGAAAGCAAGCGTGCGTTAGAGGGATTCATTTCGTAAAATGCAGTTAATCCCCAAAGTAAGCTTCTTACTCTCCAGCGGCAGAATAGGAACGCAACACACCTACATTTCATGGGAGATAAGAAACAGTGTAAAAGTAAAATGTCATATGTGTAAAAAATGGCATGATTCACTCTACCAGACTATAAAGTTGGTGTAAACCCAACATAACGTATTTTAGCCATCTGATGTAACTCTGCGAATTTGTGACTGTTCTAGATTTCATGGTACACTCTTGCAATTCATTCCGTATCTTAAAAAAGTAAGACATCTACTCTATAAACATGAATGCCCCTAGAGAGCTGATTTATGACTTTTCTAAGCCCTACTTTGTTAACTAGCCCTTACTTTGCAGAACTCCGCTTCTTCCTCCATGAAGTAATGATTCCGTAACATTCACTGACATTCGTGGATCTGCTGCCTATTGTATAGTGATTTTTTCATTTACCACAGATCAACTGTTATGTAGGGCCACCTTTCAAGTCTATACACTTTCGAGAGAGGTAAGAGGTAAGCCTTAAGATTGGAAAGGAACTCAACCCGTGTTCTATGAAAGGGGAAGAAACTTTGGAGCTGTAGTAGATTCACCAATCAGACTCTTTCTGTCGCGGTTATGCATCGTTATAAGTGCAGTTGAGTATATACAGAGCAGAAACCCAAATGGGGAAAGGCAACATTTTTCGTAAAATGTGGAGCACCTCAGCAGTGGTGCATCCTGACCCGAGCAATGCAAACTGACTTAGGCTGTTTGTGAGTTTGCCCAAGACAAGCGCACTCTGGGTGCGTAACTTTTAATTTCTACTTCTTGGAGGACACCTGGCATGACTGAATAATCTTATATGAGTGTGAAATAATATAGCGTAATCTTTCATATACTAGAGGCAGTGATTTCACAACAACTGTTGATTAAGGTGTGAGATGCCCCCACTCCGACACCTTTGGGAGTTGTAACTCGAAAATGTAAATATTTGCTTATGTCTTATATAACCTGAACTTGGCCAAGGTTGAAAGAATCTGCAGCCATCCTACATTTGAATGTGCAGTACATCTTTCTTCTGTGGCTTTGTTGTAGCCAATCAAAAGCATTTTTTTTAATGTCTGTAAAATCAATGGCACATAATTATCCAAAATGTTTAAAATCTCTTCTACATACAGGGATGAACACTGACATTGTGAAGCACGCATTGAATAGTTTGACATATGTTTTCTTTCATATGTAGGCAACATGAAACGGTTTTACCGAGCGAGATACCTCTTATTCAGGAAGTCACTACAACTCTGCGAGAGTGGGCCTCCATATGGCGACAGTTGTATGTTGTGAGTAGAATGTTATATTAATTTCAATTCTAAAAGAAATGCAATTTAATTAGGGAAATCAAAGTTAGATTAGAATGTATATTGTGGAAACATGCCTAATGTCAGAGAACTAGATGTCCTTTTTAGGTTGCAGCCTACCCGCTGTCTGGTTTGCTAAAGACATCTGAGAACATTCCGAAAGTTTACCTAGGAATGCATTCCACGCATTTCTTACTGCTAGCTTTGTGGTTTGTAACTCCCATTTTCTGGAAGTGATGGCTTGTGGGCAGATGATGTCTGTGATGGAGTCAGAGAAAGATGCGCAGGGTCCATGGGGTCTGTAGAAGAGGGTGCCTCCGAGGGTGGTATACGGGTTGGTTTGTATCTTGAAGTGGAGGTGTTCCATCAAATTTGTAGGCCTTGGTGTAGGGGCTCATATGAAGGTTGGCCTTGTGGGCGATGCCTCCCTGGGGCGATTGCTGCGGTCCTTCTGGGTGATAGTGTGACCTTCAGGGATGGCGATCGCGATGTCAGGTCCCGAGGCAACGTTCGTCCAGTTTTTGGTTAGGAAGGCGAAGTGGGGGTGGTGCTGTCGAGGGAGTCCCAGATTTCCGTGGCATGTCGGTGGAGGGTGCGGACGTTGACGAGGATGCATTGCAGGGTTTGGGGTGTGATGGAATTGTTGCTGGAGGGTGGAGGTGGGTCCTGGGTCAAGGTGAAGGAGTGCCGGCAGTGTTGACAAGTGAAGGGTCCGTTGTGGGTGTCGAGAGGTGAAGAGAGTTTGCAGTTTGTGTTCTTGCCGGCAGCTAGTGCGTAGCGGTCCGAGGCGCTGTAGTGCTGGTGGGTCAGAGGACCACGGTTCCTGGTGCTGGGTCTCGGATGTGCGCAGACGGGCTTGACTTTGAAGTGCCTTTGGTGCGACCACCATTAAGTAGGGGAAGGGGGAGGGCATTAGAGCTGGGAGGTGGGAGCGGGAGGGACCGCGGGGGCAGCAGCAGCGGGAAAGAGAGGAATTGGGAAAAAAACGTGAAAGAAAGGTATGAGGGAGAATAAGTAAAAGAAAATCAAGAGTCAATAAAGAAATTAGGGAAATCACGAAATAGGAAAATGAAGGGGGAGAAAAGCAGAAAGAAAGGAGACATAAGGAGAAGAGGGACGAAAAAGCAGAGCTGGGAGACTGGCTGGAGCACGAGAGTCTCACAGACTCGAATCGCGATCTGCCGCGCTAGGAGGCAGGGCACTGCCTGGCTGAGTTGTGATGGAGCTGTGTGCTGAGAGAGCAGAAACCCAAGGGGTCTTGCTTGATCTCAGTGTGCAGCAGCCGGCATTAAGTAGGGGGAGGGGGATGGCGAGACAGCTGGGAGGCAGGAGGGGGTGTGGGGGCTGCAGTGGCAGGAAAGAGGAAGTGGGGAAAACAGGGAAAGAATGGTATGAGGAAGAATAAGTAAAAGAAAATCGAGTCAATAAAGAAATTAGGGAAATACCGAAATAGGAACATTAAGAGGGGAATAAAGCAGAAAGAAAGGAGACACGAGAAGAAGAGCAGCAAAAAAGCAGAGCCTTTTAACGGGCTGAGCACGAGAGTCTCAAGCGGTCTGCGGCGCTAGGAGGCAGGGCACTGCCTGGTTGAGCTGTGACGGAGCTGTGCGCTGGGAAAGCAGAATCCCAAGGGGTTTTGCTCTCCGGGATTTGCATCATCACTGGGTTACTCCTCAAAAAAAAATATTAATGAATATTGGTCAGGTTAGAATTTGGTTACGCAGGGCTGGTTAGTGCTCCCTCCACCACATATGTGCCCTTCCTAAGTAAAGTGCCTAAGTGAGGGGTGCTTGTGCTTAATGTTGGTGCGGCCCACATCCCCATCCACCTGCTCTTAAATGAAAAGGTTTGCACGCTGGGCACTTGCCTGAAAACAAGAACCTCCTGGGCCATGGCGTGGGTAGTCCCAGCATCCGATTCGCTCCTTGGGGCACTGGAGACATTTGCGTTGCTCCTAGAGTAGTCTCTCTGTGTGTCGGTGTGCTGAGGCCCTGTTGACCTCTTGCATGGTGCTGGGTGTTCGGCTTCCTCCTGTGGTTTCTCCTCTCTTTCCTCCCACAGTGCTTCTTGCCTCAGTTGACGCTTCTGGTTCCCTTCTCTCCGCGACCTCAATCCCAGCTGGGGACTCTGTTATATAGATTACAGAGGGTCTGTGAGAGGGTGCATTAGTCTCTGAGTGTGTCTGTGAGTGGGTGTATGAGTCTCTGACTGGGTCTGTGAATGGCAGTGTGAGTGGCTGTATGGGTCTGGGAGTGGGTGTGTGTCTTGAAATCGGTCTGTGAATTGTGTGAGTGGCAGTACGGGTCCATGAGTGGCTGCATGAGTGTCTTAGTGAGTATCTGAGTGAGTCTGTGAGTTGGTGTATGTGTGTGTATGGGTGTGTCAGCAGCTATGTGAGTGACTCAACCACAAAGAAACCACACCTGCCCTTTTATCCAACAAGAGTCCATAGTTTTGCACAAAATATCTACCCAAGTGGAGTTCTTTCTACTGGTTAATTTTGAAGTGCTACCTTCTTGGGTTAATGTCCACTACGTATTCTACACTACAACTGCGTAATGGAGCACAAGGAAATGTCAGCAGTGACCTTGTGTGCTTTTGGCAATGTGATTGTTCCTGGTGCTTCTTTATACAGAAATAGGCAATAACATTAATTCTCCTATAGAGAAGACAACAAGACTACAAAGCCGTAAATCTTCACCAAACAAGGGTCCTTCTTCTTAACTATATGAAGTAAGTGCTTCTTTTTTCGTTGTAGATGTCCCATATTCCTCGGCATCATGAACTCTTTACCAAAATTGATGGGTAGTGCACTGGGGAGGCCGCTTGTTAAGCTGTCCATCATCCTGGCAAAAGGCAGGAGGGCCTTTGCATACTACTAAGAAGGGTGGGGCTAAACAGATAAGCATTCAAGTGATTTCCACATTTGCATACTTCTAGCAATTTAAAGAAAGAGTCATGGACTCTGGTCTCACCAGGAGAGGAAAACAAACGACCCACTCACCACAGTCACATGCAGATTGCGCTCAAATAGATCAACGATGCAGTGACCTCCACAAAGGATTTCAGATCGTTTTTCAATATGGAATTGCTAAGAAAGCACACTTGCTTTGCCTTCGCCAAGCCAAGGAGTTAGGATCATATGTTGTTTAAAAAGTGTAGCTTCAACAGGGGCACCTGCTATATTTATATATGAAAGTGCTGCCTGTTGAGGTTTAATTTCTGTGAAATGAGCATCAGGGTCAGAAGGGGCCCGGGGACACCATCCGCTGGGTCCGGTCACATCTCAAAGGGAGAAGGGGACTGTGCATCCCCCATCTCAGACCGATTTTAGCCCCAGCACCCCATCCCCCGGGGCCCACCACAATTCAGTGGGGAAGGAGGGCCATTTGGCCCTCCTCTCTGGGCCATTTTCGGACCTGGGGACCCCATCTCCCTGTGCCGGCTTTAATTCAGTGGGGGAGAGGGGGCGCCTGGCATGTTTGCTCTGTCAGATTATCTCTGCTATCCCGGGCGCACTGTCACAAACAGTAAAACAGTATTCTGTATCCCTCATTTGGCCTCTATTGCCATAGCAATACATTTTGGTGCACTTTGTGGCTTGTGTTCACTGCTTTAGCTGTATTAAGCCCTCAATGCACCAGAATTGGGATCAATAAGACTCTGAAAACCATGCAAAGTTGGCGGCGTGCTGACATGGAAACTGACTGTGAATGAGCAGTCCTTCTTCAATGGTGATGACCTACCTTTACCGGAAGTGAATTAAAGACCAAAAATGACATGTGTAACAATCTTCGAGCTACCAGCATTGAGAAAGACAATCCATACCAAAACGCGTGTCTGGTAAATAGATTGACAGATCTGAAACCTGTTGAGTGCTCTTTGGGGAGCGTTGAGTTTGAGAATGATAACATGCCACTTCTACATATGCATATATATGTGTATATATGTATATGTGTGTACATATATATGTATATGCATGTATCAAGGAAGTCCTCTTCCGAAACGCGTAACCTTGAACCTTGAATAAATTACCTTACACAGGACCCTTAGAGCGTGTATTATTTACTTTGGATTTACGATTGTTTTGCCGGCTCTGCTCTACCGGCTGTTATCGCACCTCTGAACTACGGGCGAAGCTCCCAGAAGGAGCACCTGGATTGTGGGAAAAAAAAAATAATTATATGTATTTTCAATCCAATTTCCTCTGGGTTGTAATAGTTATTACCACTTTAAAAAAAAGTCTCATCAACCTCAGCACCTTCCTGAAAAGTTCCATGGTCATCTGTCACAAGGGTGCAGAAAAAATAGGGAGACCCAAAATGCGGTTTCACCATTCATATTTTTTTATAGGAAAATTCAACTACGATAGCGCAAAAACTGCTGTGCAGGAAAATCCAAATTTGGCAAAAAGCTATATCTTGGTCCTTATAAAAAAATGTATATGATGAATAAATGTTTGGACTAAATTAGTGAAGCATTGATGTATTAAAGTAAGAAATAATGTGTTTATTGAATTAGACATGGGGTGGAAATTTTCAACATGTTCTTTCGGTGGGATCTTTTATAGGACTAGGGGGTCATGATCACTTCTGGAAGTGTTTATAGTAAAGAAAGTAAACCATGCTCAAAACAGTTCTATCTTAAATTAAAACACTATAGAGAATGGTTGTACCATTTTCATGATGATTTTGTGTTCACAATATGCCTGTGATGTTTTATCAAAGATATTTATGTCCGAGTCTTCTTTTTGGCATTAGAATTTTAGGATGACTTATGATTATGCCAGGTGCCTATGGTTAATGTAAATGACCCCAGGTTTACTGAACTGGAGAATGTACTACTCAAACTTTCAATTTATGGAGGAGATAATGTATACTGAGTTGAATTTATTGTATAATGTATGTATTTAATGCTTTTGCTGCTAAATATTCTGTCTTGAACTTGTAGTATCCTGTGTGTCCTCATTCCTGTATGCTTGAGCTGGTGTCTAGAAGAATGCTGAGAGTGAATTATGTAATAGAATGTTGGTGTGTGGTTTGGAGTGGACGTTAGGAGATAGGACAGTTGGAAGAAGAATGTAGTCCGGACACAACCTATTCTGCTGTTGCTGTCACCTAAGGGATTATTCTGAAATAAAGAAATTGCCTCCTACCTGAGTGACTCCAGACTCTTGTATAAAGACCTTGCACACTAACACTAACATTTTGGCAATGAGTTAAGAGCCTGTATGAAGGTACATCAAAATTGTAGTGGCAATTCAGAAGGCCCCGCCACTGTGAAGGGCCAATCTCAAGCCCACCTGCAAGTGGTGTCTGCTCAAACTGCTGGGTAGGGTGAGCTCAGTGAGGTGGTTGTGCAAGTAATTGCAAAGATCCAGCTGACGGGACCTATAATCTTAGGTAAAGTATCATCTTAAGTACAATGCTATAAAGACTGTGTTTAAGTTCAATTCTGGGGCGACAGTGGGAAAAGACAGGAAACCTCCTTAATAACCTGAAATAATCCATGGAGCTTCCAACATTTGTGCATTTAATGGTGCCGGTGACATAAGGAGAAGCTTTGGTGAAAGTGCAGTATGATTGCCTGCAGCACAGACTAGTCAATGCCTTTTGAGGGTCTAGTGTGTCTGGTTGGTGTTCGTGTACGGTAGTGGTTACACATCACTCCATTTAAATTCAATTATCACATGTGTGGGGCTCATATGTCCTTCTCAAGCTGCTCACTGCTGTGCCAAGAAGCAAAATCTCTACCTGCATTGCTAGAGGTGTGTGCGCCATCTGACAAGCAAGAACCCTGGTGAGTGCATGAGGACTGAGCAGCATCCATTCTTTAAGAGCACTGGTTAAAGGCATTCCTCATATTTTATGGACCCTAGAGTGGAGTGACCAGGGAGGTTATCTGGCTTCTGCTAGCACTGTGGTCAAGGCGATGGACAGAATTTCTGTGACAATGCACAGTACCAGTTAACTGGAAACTTTCCTCTGTGGTGGGAGTCAGGCAGCACAGGAAGAGGAAGATGTGGTGTTTAGAGGCATAGCAGCGCAGCTTGCTCATCAGAGAGACTCACTAAGGGCGTGAATTCCATACCTAGGTACTGAGGGTGGAGATGCTGGTTATGTGAACTTGAACAACCTGAATGAGGGTAGTAGGCTGTTGCTTGAATGGGACTGGTCTGGAGACGGAAAAGAAAGACTTCCCAAGGCCTCCTGGTTGATTTAGAAAGAGAAGTAGGGATACTGCCATGGATATTGGAGCTAGAAATGAGACTGTTTTGGTCGAGGATATACTGTGCCTTGAAGTCATGGGAAGTTGACACATCATTTGACTGTCATTTGTTAATGATGTCAAATTGACATTCAATTAGTTGAACAGCAAGGTATGTTTTAGCACTCATAGAGTTAGTATTATTATGTGTGCCTCTTTTAAGAAATAAGCCCTTTTCCCTCTAACTGTGATGTTAATTAGGTTGGGGAACGGTTTGGTTAGGGATTCCTGCATATTGACATGTGCCATATGCATCTTATTAGAAATGCATGTGTTGGATTAGTAAGTTTCCATGTAAGTTGTCAATGTTGTTTAGAAATTGCAGTTTAATATTGGATGTTGAGTGCAGAATCCTTAGTACTGCAAGACATGTTAGGAAGCTAAATTATCCACCCAGAAGCTAAATTATCCACCCATAGGTTGTTGTGAGAGTACAGCGTGATCATTTACTTTGGACTCCATATGCTTCTGTATCATGTAGCCTAGCTAGCTTTGTGAAGAGGGCGTATTACCCATCTGTGTGTTGTTTCGTAGATGTATGCTGGTTTTGCAGTGTCATGGATGAGGGGAAGAGTAGTACCCCATCACAAAAGATACAAGTGTAGTGCATGTGTGTGTGTTGGTTTCAGCTGGGGAAAAACGGTACAGTTTTTCCTGAGGTAGTATGTGGGAAGCACCTTGTGGTATTCACACTGGGAAACAATAGCACCCTGTCATAAGAAGTGGCATGGTAGATTACCCCTTGGGTGTTATGAGGGACAACATAAGTACCATGTACTGGGAGCCTAGAAGCGGGCAGGGAGGTACCCTATGCTGTGAAAATGTGTTGAAATGTAGTTTCCTGTGGCAGTGGCGGCTCGCACAGGTAATGCTGTGGGGCGGTGAATCTGGTCGAGCAGGGCGTGGTGTAGTTCGACATATGACAGGAAAGATGAAAATAAATAGATAACACCACTTTCCTTGCGGTTGCCGCATCTCCGTCCCGGCGATGCGGCAAGCGCAAGGTGTAGGTGGTTTTATTTCTTTCTTTCTTTACTTTCACCTTTCCCGTCGTATGTCGAACTCCACTACCCCCCACCCTGCCTCACAACGTTAACTGTGCGAGCCGCAACTGCTCTGTGATGTAGTGGGTGGTAGCCACAACAGTTCCATTAGTGTGCTCTGGTACCAATTCTCCTTCTGTACAAATGGGAAGATGTGTGAAGCATGTGGTAAAGGGTGCAAAGTACATTTATGATTGTTTTGTGATGTGTTTTATTTTGCATATAATAGAGTGAATCAGTGTTATGTTTGACTAGTAATGTTTGTTGTAGTTTTACTGTGTTGTTCCTGAGTACTCCTTTATCTGCTAATGTGGACTGGTGTATAACAGGATAACTCTAGTGTTTGATTTTTGTGTTGTGTAAGGAATTTTCATTAAGCGTCTATAGGAGGCTGGTATATTTGGAGTAAGTCCTGACTTCTTATGGCGCAGTTTGCGGGGAGCAAGGTACTTGGTGGAGATTAAGTGCTTTCTTCTGCCTGGCACTTGGTCATGTTCATTTGGTCAGATAATGTGGCTAGGTGAAGGTCGTGTGGAGTGAAGGGCTGCACTTGTCTGTGACAGTTGTTCTTGTGGGGAGGTCTGAGTGTTGCTTGTGGAAGATGAAGAAAGGGTGAGAATTTGTTGGGCTGTGTAGTTTAGCAAACTGAGGTGGACGGTCAAGGGAATTTTGAGGTAAGGTGATGTAAGGTTGAACTTTTGGTTTGTTTTTTGTTTGTTCCTTTAATATGTACACTTGGGGATGGTGGGTAATTCTGTTTTGAAGGAATGTGGTGGTTTCCTTTCCCTGGTTGTCGTGTGACTGAGTGTCTGTGACTGCATGTCCTGCGTGCATAAAAGTTCTATGGTGTCATTATTTGTGTGCAGACATATGGTGGTAGGACGTCATGTCTTTAGTGGTTGCAAAACTTGTCACAACTTAGTAGTTGTCTTGTTTTGTTTTTGACATCAGGAGTGGGGAGCCTCATGTCTTGATCCTTATGGTCTTTGTGTCTGCATGGGTACTAGAGGGTGTAACCGGTTTTTGACTGTATAAGCTATACAGGTTGGAGAATAAGTGATTGTGAATGATTGTCTCTGTATTTTACATGCAAGGGAATGACTGTTAACCGTCTTCTTGTTTGGAATAAAAGGGAGGCATGTAGTATCCTATGTCCTCACTTCCTGTATAGCTGATCTTGTGTCTAGAATGCTGACAGTGACTGATGTAATACAATTTTGGTGTGTGGTCTGGAGTGAACTCTAGGCAATACAACAGGTGAAGGGAGAATGGATCCCTGACTGGACCTATTTGCTATTGCTGCAACCCAAGAGCCTTACATGAAATAAAGAACTTGCCTACTACCTGAGTGGCTCCAGACACTTGTATGAAGACTATGGCTTCTAAGTTCAACAGAGCTGTTTTTACAAAATGCTTATTCTTGCACACCCTGCGTTAATATATTATTTCTTTATTAGCTAATTCTTGTACACTCTGCCTTAATATATTATTTCTATTTTTAGCAAGACAACAGAGACATGTTTCTTCGTGTGCAACATATGATATATGACCTTGTGGAATGGAGATCTCAAATAATTTCTGGAACACTACCACAGGATGAGCTCAATGAACTGAAAAAGAAGATAACAGCCAAGATTGATTATGGAAATAGGTATGGATTAATTTACTTTTTTAAAGATATAATTATGTAAACAAATGTTTAATCACTGTTGTTGATTACAAAATATGATTGTGCATTAGCGTTTATCAAGCCACGCTCTGGATGATGATTTTAAGAAGATTTTGGTACATTTTATTGGTAATATCTCACACAGAGGATTTTAAGGAGGCTCTGATAATGTCTGAACACCACAGATACCTTTCGTCCACTAAAACAACCCCTAAAGCCCAATTCAACCACATTAATATTCAATCCAGCCTATCTAAGGTCATAAGACTGATTTTAATATTAAAGCTGACAACTTTGCAAATTTAGGTATGAAGGTTAGCAATAATAAGAAACTATTTCTGGAGAATATTTTTTTCGCACACTTAACAACTTTAAATTTGATGTCATGCATTAATCCAAACAAGCCCTCTTGGATTGATCTATATCTTACAGACACTGTGCTGCCCCTGGTGATCCTGCCTGACTCTTCCGGCACCCTACTCATAATAGTTTGGTGGTACAGGCTGCTTCGGCCTCGTATGATATCAACTCTCAACTCTCGCCCTCATGTTCCGTCAGACAGAGATTCCTGGAGATAGAATGCTTGTGGCAGGCATATCTTCTCCACAAGTTCTGCTTTGCATTCCATTAATACACCTTGTGTTCTTGGACACTTTCCCATAATTGTGGGAAACTTAACTCTGCTCTTGCTCCTGTCTATCTCCCTAAATCCACCCATTATCGTTTGTATTTGGGATGTTGGTCCTTCATTTATTTCTTACTAGAGCTTTCCATGGCGATGTCCATGGTTGTCTCTCCCACCTACTGGGGGTACCCCGTGTGGTATTCCTGCTTCCTGCAGATATTATTCTTATACTACATACGGTGTCGATGACCGGTTATTGTCCTGCACTACTTATGAGAGCCACTTGTGGTCTAGAGTTTATGAGCCAGTGTCTCTATTCTGTTGTCCAGGTTTCTCTCCTAGCCATTAATTCCGCCTAAGTCATTCTTTCCTCTATATGTCCTTCATTTCTCTAGCGAGCTTCTCGCTCTTCTTCATCAGGGCGCACTTTTAATGGACTACTCTGGTGCACATGCTTCAATCACTTCTTGTGGTTTTCACAAGGGTATTTAAAACAAAATTATAAAATAAAAATAATTTTTCCTCAGCCCTGCTGATCGTCTTGTTTGTGGTTTCCTCCACATTCTTTATCTGTGTGGTAGTACTTAAGTTCAGATTTCTTTCTACCACTGCTGTCATTGCTCTGACTTTTCCTGTTAGGACATCTGTCCTACTCACTAAAGGCAAGTCTTTTTAGGTTTCGCCTGGCCGTAGCACGCAGTGCTCCGCCCAGGCGAAAACTTTTGTTAACCGTATGGATGTTCGTCCCGCCTCTGTTTCCCATTGGCTAGCTCCATAAATGGAGGCTAGCCATTGGAACAGAGATCTGTCCGTCAATTGCGGAGCAGATTCGGGGGCATTCCGGCCATTTTTACTCATCCTGCCCCTTCTGACAACGTCATGCGGCCGTGGGCGGGGTTTATTTTTTTTTGTCCTCCATGTTTGTTTTGGCCATTCCGCGGCCGACCGCCGCCGGAGGAAGTCCAGGTCCAGGTGA